>NW_009647211.1:1540338-1549053 GCF_000708025.1 Charadrius vociferus
ACAAACATGAGGGCGAGCTTGTCGCTTTCTCCGGCTTTGAAAAGCCCCAAAAGAGCTCCTTGCCGGCCCTTTTCGCCTCCGATCCCCTTCCCCAGTGCGGACTTACCTACACTGGAGCTGGTCTCCTAGGCAAGAGGAGTTCCCTGGATCCTCCTTCCAGCCCTTCTTGTGGATGGGTGCCTAAAACTCATTCTGATTCACTGAATTCTCTTTAAGGAACATACCCACACCCTTCTCATCCTACTTTCTTTTCGTAGTATCAGAAAAAAACGCCACTGATGCTAGAGATGACCCATCCTCACAGGACAGTACCACTTCGGTTTCTATGGAATGGAAAGCAAGCAAGACGTTGAGGTGCACTGCAAGATGTGTTACTCCCTTTGTACCCCTGCAATATGCAGCAATGCACTGTATCTGTGCCCAGAGCCCCTTGAGAACACCAGCAAAATATACTTCTCCTTCTGTAGGTGCAAGAAACAGGAACATCACTGAAAACAGCCAGATGATGAACATACCAGAAAAAAAAAAAAAAAGAGACAGAGTGAAAGAAAATTCAGGGAGTAGCTCAGAGTAATCACAGATTAATTGGAAAACCAAAGCACTAACTGACATGAGGCACATCTTATGCAACACAGTTTGTTAGCAAGAAACAGTGTTTTATTTATTAACGAAGCTAGGAGAGCTGTTCTTTATAACAAAAAAAGAAGGGGCTACAGCAAATAGGAGGTAATTCTGAACACAAGTGTCACAAAAATCATTACAAAGTACAGCAGTCCATCTGCAATGTGACATAAACCACCAGAAATCTTACAGTCTGATGAACCACCTTGTTCTGGACTATAGCATAGATGAGTTGAAGAGAGACTCACTATCAGAAAGTCACCTGCATGCACAGACAAAAACCATCCGAGAATAGCTTTGAAGCAAGTTCCTCACTAACAGCAGTAGAATACAGAAGAGGTGATGAAGACAAGCACTCTTCCTTTGTTCAGAGGTCAAGCACACCTGACGACACCATGTCATCTTACCTGCAGCAGGGTGCTGGTGCTAAAGGCTGTGTTGCTTGGGATGGGGAGAAGAAAAAGGCTGAGGCTGCAGTAGGGAATGATTTAGAAATCGCAGGGGGAGCTTGCTTATATGTACATCACCCTCTGCAGCTGCAATACGTTTACTCAACAAAGAACCAGTTTACTTATTAACCAAAAATCCAGTATCAGCTCACAGCATGAGACCTTCCTGTCATCTTCTCCGGTATCAGGATCCCCTTCAATACCTTGCAACAGATCACACAATGTAGTAGTAATTGCTGTCCCCAGAGAAATTCCACTTGTAAGATACAAGGAAAACAGTGTCTTTAACTTAAGGTGCTTTATTGAATTTGGTTTTTGAAAGGACTTTTAGCAGCATCCATATCCCTAGAGCAAACTCATCTTCCATGTTTTGAATATATGTCTTACCTACCAGAACTCAGGCTTGAATTCCAAAACGCAGTCTTGAAAAAAAGGAGGAAGCAGAAGTCCACTAAAGTCTTCCACACCTAATCAACAGCAACGTAGTTACTATCGCACAGATGCCAGAAAATCATGCGAGGATGAATTTATTATTAATTCTGACTCAATGAAAGGAAATTATTCTAGCCAGAAAACAAAGGAGAAGTGATCTATTGGGGGAGAAAAATACAAGGTGTATAAACAGCCATATTGAGAACGGACAGGCCATGGATTAAAATGACTGCACCCAAGTGACGTTTCTGGCAGTCTGCTCTCTTTAATACAAACACTGCTCCTTGTGCTAAATTATTAAAAAACTGCTTTTCAAACAAGATGGAAAAATTTTCATTCAGCTGACAGACTTTCTTTCAATATTTTCAGGTATTTAAGAGAGAATAGTATATGCACCCTAGATACTGACCTCCACAAACACCCAGAGTAGCTAAGACATCACCATCTACTACTTCTGCAGACTGTCTAATCTGCTGTCGTGGTTTCAGCTGGGATGGAATTGATTTTCTTACTAGCACATGGTATAGTGCTATGTTTTGGGTTTGGGGTGGGAATACTGTTGATAGTGCGCTACTGTTTCTGGTTGTTGCTAAGCAGTCAAGGCCTTTTTTGTTCCTCACACCACCCCACCAACAAGCAGGCTGGGACCTCACAAAAAACTGGGAGGAGATGAAGCCAGGACATCAGACCCCAACTGACCAAAGAGATATTCCATACAATACGATGTCATACTCAGCATATAAAGCTGGGGGAAGAAGAAAGAAGGGGAAAACGTTCAGAGTGATGGCATTTGTCTTCCCAAGTAACCATTAGATGTGATGGAGCCCTGCTGTCCTGGAGAAGGCTGAACACCTGCCTGCCAATGGGAAGTAGTGAACGAATTCCTTGTTTTGTTTTGCTTGCATGTGCAGTTTTTGCTTTACCTGTTAGAATGTCTTTATCTCAACCCATGAGTTTTTTCTCACTTTTACTCTTCAGTTTCTCTTCCCCATCCCACTGTGGGGAGAGTGAGCAAGTGGCTCTGTGGTCTTAGTCGCTGGCTGGGGTTAAACCATGACATACGCATACAAGGAAAACTTTGCCCATTGGCCAAAATGTCAACAAACAGGCTTTGATGACAGAATCCTACCATAGCTTAGAGGAACTAGTATTCCTCTTCAAAAAATGGAAAAACAATGCAAGCACATTCACTCTTTCAGTAATACAGGAAATTCTTTGAAAAGTAGGGGGTTTACAGTTACATATCTGACTTGTCAGCCTCGTCATTGACCTGAATTTTCCTCAAACCCCACAGCTGGTGATTCTGCAAATAGCCTTAGATTACTTTAGCTCAGAAGCTATAGAAAACAAAAATCAAGCCTCTGGTGCTGAAATTGTTCATGTACATCACTGAGGTATGACTCACCACTGCTAATTCACATAGTGAAAGTACAAAAAAAAATTACTCCAGAAACCTAGGTCTATGTCTTTGATAGCTCATTGTTCTATATGCTATCTTTTAATTTAAAAAAAAAAAAAAAGTATATAAGGAGATAATAGACCCAAATATGAGTTAGTGTTTGTAAGTCTATCTCTTTTGCAAGTAAGCCAACTTAGAATGAGTAAGAAGCCATAACCTGAGCAGTCCCAAAACATCTAAACAATACAACTGAACCAAGGGTTTACATACATACTTCCCTCTTAGATGTGGGACCCTAGGAATCTAAATAAAGATCCTGAAAATATTTGGCATTTGGAAGGAACATAAGGATCCCGGACTTGCATGTGGTTTTGATTAGTAGTGAGCCTTGCTCATGAAGAAGCAGTTGTTTTGTCAGAAGATCAGAAGTACCTGAGATACAGAATTGCTCAGAAATACTCACTAATTTTCTGAATGATAAATAAGTGCAGTATCTGATAAAAGACAAAGCACTTGGTCATGCTGACCTGAATTATCTTGTCTTGTTCTGAATGACTTAATGACAAACGCTAAAACTAGTTAATGGCAATGCTTAGTCATCAAAAGCAGCTGAAATTTTTTAATTATCAAGAATGTAAGTACTCTAACTTCTTACTGTTTTTCTGAATCCTAAACTATTAACAGCCCTAATAGGTGAGCTTTTACCATGTATGTCCTGGAAATAGGGGAAAACATACACTGCACCTGGTTCAAATTCCTTTGGCTGGAACTAGGATTTGCCCTGAAATGAATATATGCTACACCGGAGAAAGGACATGACACACAGGATCAGCCTTCACTCCCATTTGTGTAGCTAATAAGCTGGTGAGTTTATTGACCCATAAGAAACCTCATCTTCTTGAGCTCTGTGTAAAGGGTAGAGACTAAGTCTGTAGCTGTGTAATTAACTTACGATTATGTAAGCAATAAAGGCATAATTTAAGGTTATTAATATGTTAAAATTTGTAAGGAATTTTCTGGCATTTAATTAACATTTGCCAAAATAGTCTACAGAAAATTAAATATCAATTAATAAAAATACTGACATTTAGTTAGATACTCTATTAGTTGTCGCAATTATTAACTCCATATTGCTGGCTTTTTAAAATCCAATTAAGAGCCTAAATATTCATTATAATTTTTATGTCTGGAAAATCTAATTATATTTGCGTCCTATAATTTTAACTAGATTACACATCATCTTTTCTATTAAAGATTACACATCATCTTTCCTATTAAGTGTCAACAAATGCTCTTTTAACTGTCAGTTGATGCTTAATTGACATCACTGTCATATAACCATAGACATTTCTTTGCCTTCGTGAATAGGTGATTCATTGGATATATTGTTTTCTCCATACAGTTTTCTCCATACAGTGCAGATGAACATCTCAGCTTGCTGACTGCTCTGTTTGAAGCCTCTTCTTTGCTTGCATCTCCTTGTGGACCTAATTCCTAAATGGTTTGAGGAACAAAGTCAGCCTTTCGGACCCAAATAATTGAATGCAGGTGAACACCAATGACTTGAAGAACAACCATGAGCTAGAACCGGTGCAATGTCTCTAAACTGGAGAGGTGTTGCTGCATTTCATAGATATCTACAGGAGATCCAGCCCAGTATTTCCTTTCACAGAGGACTGAAACAGAATCCTCTTATAAAATTGCATGACATTTTCTAACAGCCTCCTTCATTATTCATCTCACCCAGTTGCCCCTGCACCTTCTCTTCTTATTTGCCATTATCTCCCATTTTCTCTTCCCTTGCTCTGCTCTGGGGTTACTGCTGCCCAAGTCACTTTTTTTGCCGTTAGCTTCAGCTGATCAAGTTCAGAAGTTCATCTGGAAGAAGTTGACTTTTCCCAGAGACGTTAAAGTCCTCTGGCCTCCCCAGGTACAGGCAGACAGATATAAGACCAGCACAGATCTGGAAAAATTAACTGGCTTTTGTGCCTCATTATTCCCCTAATTGTACAGGTAAAAGAAGACCAGTCAGTTTTCCCCTCCGTTCCATATACGCAGTGACCTTAGCTTTGGAACAAGCGATTCAGTTTCTGTATTTAATGGCAGTGATGTGAGCTGGTTTTGACAGGTTTTAGCTGTGTGTGTCTGCCTTCCACAATGTGCAGATATAAA
This sequence comes from Charadrius vociferus, assembly GCF_000708025.1. NCBI lineage: Eukaryota > Metazoa > Chordata > Aves > Charadriiformes > Charadriidae > Charadrius > Charadrius vociferus. Next base: position 1,545,412 of record NW_009647211.1, read on the forward strand.
AAGTGGATGAGATGTCTCTCTACTGTTACTGGGAAGAAATATGGTCCTTTAACACAGCAACCTCAGAAGGATGCACAGCCAGGAAGCTACTATACTCCATCCATTCTTGGCTACAGGATCACTATGAAGCAATTGTGAAAGCTGTTTAAGCTGATGAAAGAAACTTGACGACATGGTGACATGACATTTACTTTTACTTGCCTTCAAAGATGTGCTATATTCAAACACAGGGTAAGAAATGGAAAAATTTATTATTTTAAAGTAGCTTCTTTCTTTCCTCTTGAAATTTAGTTAGGATTTTCATTTGGTGAAGAGACAATCAGGGGAAAATAGGCAATGTGTTCCTCTTCCGTTTCTATCCTTCTATGCCACGGTGCATGCTACAACTGCTGAGTTTTATTGCATGAATGACTGTATGTCATAGTGTGCATAAGGATTGCTTACAGATACTGCTTTAGGGCAGACATATTCTTCTACAATTCACTTCTAGTGTGATGGAAAAGCAAGAACACAATACCTGCATTTTTTAAGTGTGGAGATCTCTTGGGATGAAAGCCATTATCTTTACATAGTCTGACCTATGCCTTAGATTTGGCCACAGGAGTAGCTGCTCTCATGTTAAGACACACACAAATAAAAAGGTTGAAGCAAGTAACTAAGATATTGCACTGTTTCAGCCTGTCAGGTCCAAGACATTTCCTGATCTAGTCACAAGAACAGTTTGTTATGTTAGCTCATGGGTCCTTATCTCTGATCCTTATCTGTTCTCATTCCTGTTTTCCTATATCTGTTAAGAATATTAACCCATGAAATTTACAAATGCTTGACATCTATGTCATTACAAATTCAACTGTAGCTTAAAACTTGACAAACTCCCAAACTTCCCATAGCTAGCTATATTGCATTAGTAGCTCAATATATCTCTGGCAATAAGATTTTTGTAAGAATCAACCTAATCTTGTCATGAGGCCCAGCAATAAATACTCAGCATCTTCTTGATTAGCTGCTGAGATAGTACAATCATACTGCCACTGTACTGGCATTATACTGTGTCCCAGTGCTGCAGCCCACATATTATCTTCCTAAAGTTCATAGAATCATAGAATACCCTGTTGGAAGGGACCTCAAGGATCATCTGGTCCAACCTTTCTTGGCAAAAACACGGTCTAAACAAGATGACCCAGCACCCTGTCCAGCTGAATCTTAAAAGTGTCCAATGACGGGGAATCCACTACCTCCCCAGAAAGATTATTTCAATGGCTGATTGTTCTCATTGTGAAAAATTTTCCTCTTGTGTCCAAACAGAATCTCCCAAAGAGTAAATAGTACCCATTACTCCTCACCTTTCCCATATGTCTCCTTTTAAAAAGGGAGTCTCCATCTTCTTTGTAGCCACTCTTTAAATACTGGAACACGGTGACAAGGTCTCCTCTGAGCATTCTTTCCTCAAGGCTGAACAAACCCAAACCCCATTCTCTCAGCCTTTCCTCATATGGCAGGCTTCCCAGTCCTTTGATCATCTTTGTGGCCCTACTCTGGAGTCTCTCTAGCCTGTCCACATCTTTTTTACATAGCGGGGACCACCACTGAACACAGTGTTCCAGGTATGGCTTGAAAAGCACTGAATAGAGTGGGATAATGACTTCTTTATCTCTGTTGGTGATGTCCTTGTTGATGCAACCCAGCATCCTGTTGGCTTTCTTTGCTGCTGCAGCATACTGTTCACTCATATTGAGTTTGTTCACCAAAACCCCCAGGTCTGTTTCCAGAGAGCTGCTCCCCAACTGGGTAGATCTCAGCCTGTACTGCACTCCTGGATTATATTTTCCCAGGTGCAAGACCTTACACTTGTTCTTGTTGAACTTCATAAGGTTCCTGTTAGCCCACTCCTCCAGCCTATCCAGGTCTTCCTGCAGGGTGGCTGTCCCTTCCGAATTGTCCACTTCCTCACTCACTTTGGTGTCATCAGCAAATTTCATCAGGGTACACTTGATCCCATCACCCAGATCACTTACAAGGATATTAAACAGCGCTGAGCCCAGTATCGATCCCTGGGAGACCCCACTTGTCACAAGTTGCCAGTTTGAAAAAGAGCTATTTACCATCACCCTCTGGGAGCAGACTGCCAGCCAACATCGCCCCCTGCACCACACAGACCACTTGTCTAGACTGTAACACATCTGTTTCTTTTTGAGGAGGCTGTGGGGAACCATGTTGAAAGCCTTGGAGAAATCCAGGCAGACAATGTTCACGTCTCGCCCCACAGCAATGGAGAAGGTTACTTTGTTGTAGAAGGAGAACAGGTTTGTCAAGCACAATTTGCCCCTTGTGGATCCATGCTGGTTTTTCCCAATCACATGCTTCATCTGACTTGTGATAGCCCCTAGGAGGATTTGTTCCATAACTTTCCAGAGACTGAAGTAAGACTGATGGGCCTATAATTTCCTGGATCCTCCTTTTAGCCCTTCTTGTAGATGGGAATGACTTTAGCCTTCTTCCAGTCTTCTGGGATGTCCTGTGGTCTCCACAAGATCTCAAAGATTATGGAGAGCAGCCTTGCAACGTCAGCCAACTCTCTTAACAGCCTTGGGTAGATAGCATCTCAGACCATCGATTTGTAGGGGTCAAGCTCCTGTAATAGTTCACATACCAACTCTTCCTTCACTGATGGTTGGTCTGTGTTTACATCAACCTGGATTGTTGCCCCCAAAGCCTGGGGCCCAAATGTGCTAGTAAAGACAGAGGTGAAGAAAGTGTTGAGAACTTTTGCCTTTTCATAGTTGTTGGTGACTAAATCACCTCTACTGTTTAACAGTGGGCCAATATTTTCCTGTCAGCCAACTCTCTTAACAGCCTTGGGTAGATAGCATCTCAGACCATCGATTTGTAGGGGTCAAGCTCCTGTAATAGTTCACATACCAACTCTTCCTTCACTGATGGTTGGTCTGTGTTTACATCAACCTGGATTGTTGCCCCCAAAGCCTGGGGCCCAAATGTGCTAGTAAAGACAGAGGTGAAGAAAGTGTTGAGAACTTTTGCCTTTTCATAGTTGTTGGTGACTAAATCACCTCTACTGTTTAACAGTGGGCCAATATTTTCCTTCTGTTTCTGCTTGTTGTTTAGGTACCTGAAAATCACTTTCTTGTAGTTTTTGACTTCTCTGGCCAATTTCAATTCATGCTGAGCTTTTGCTCTTCTAACTGCATCTCTGCATGCCCTGGCAATGCCCTTGCAGTTCTCAACGAGTGTTTGTCAGCTTTCTTATCTCTGGTATGCTTTTCTTTTGGTTTTGAGCAGAGTCAGAAGCTCGCAGTTAAGCCAAGAGGGTCTCTTGCTCCACCTACTCCCTTACCTTTAAAGGGCATGAACTGTTTTGGTGCTTCCAGGAGAGCAGGCTTGAAGAACTCCCAGCACTCATTAGATCCTTTATCCTCTATGGAAACTTTCCATGGAATCCCTCCCAACTGCACTCTGAGAGAGCTGAAGTTTTCTCTTCTAAAATCTAAAGACTTTGCCTTAGTACTAACCTTTAGCATGCTCAGCAGGATCCCACCCTCCACAATATTGAAATCACTGCAGCCAAGGCTATCACTAACTGAGATATTACAAAGCAGGTTTTCTTGGTTTGTGAGTAACAAGTTC
>NW_009647211.1:1549068-1572682 GCF_000708025.1 Charadrius vociferus
ACTTTTAACAATTTTATGAGGAAGCAGTCCTCTATGCATTCCAGGAACTTGATGGATGACATGAGAGCTGCTGTGTTGTTCTTCCAGCAAATGTCTGGGTACTTGAAGTCACCCATAAATACTAGATTCTGTTGACCTGAAACTTGCTTAAGTGACCCAAATATTGCTTCATTAGTCTTTTCATCTTGGTTTGGAGGTCAGTAACAGATGCCTACTGGAAGATTCCTCTTGGAGACAACGCTTCTGATCTTGACCCAGAGGCATTCTATAGGGCTTCCACAATTGCTGTAGTTCAATTCTATACATTCAAATTTCTCCTTAACATAGAAAGCCACTCCTCCTCCTCTACTTCCCGGCCTGTCTTTACAAAACAACCTGTAGCCATCTGTCGTGATCCTCCAGTCATGTGTGTTGTCCCACCATGTTTCAGTTATTTCTATGATATCATAACTTTCTGAGTGGACATGGAGCTCCAGTTCCTCCTGTTTGTTCCCCAGGCTACGTGCACTGGTACACATTCACTTGAGGTGGTTGGTCTTCCTGTTCACATCTTGGGAGGCAGCTGAGCAACATTTGTCACTGCTCTGGTTGGCCTGGCTTATTCCACAGTTGGTTTCAGTGGCACGAGCATTGCCACTTTGGACCTTACCACCTCAGTCCTTCAGTTTGAAGTCTGCCTCATCAAGTCGGCCAGCTCTTTGCCAAAGATCCCTTGCCTCTTCTAGACAGGTGACAAGAACTTCTTGTATCAGTCGCATTTTGAAGAAAGTGATGAAACTTGTAACCTGCGGTAACAGTCATTATTGAAAAAGTAAGACGGTAGAAGGCTAGAAAGCTTCAAAGGCTCGTTTTCCTTTGGCAGGCTTCCCCAACCTAGCATTTAACCTACAGAAGAGAGGAAAAAAATCCCACAAACTTATCTAAGGGAAGAAGACATACGAATATGCTACACAAAGCCCTTCAGATAATTCCAGGGGTAATATCCCTGATTTAGAAGGTGAACAGGAAAGTAATAAAAAAGTACTTAAATTAGACTTATATCCACCCTACACACACACGCACAGGTAAAGGAGTGTTTTTTAAACAGATACTCATTTTTTTCTTTATAATTTTATCATCCTGAAAGGGCATCTAGCAGTTGCCCTCATGGATAGGAATAGCCACAGTTCTCAGTAGACTGAACATTCACGAGGTACAAATGAGCAGCTGCCTCACTTCTTGATTTCAAAGCTGCGTATTGGTAACATACTAATCAATATATATTTGCAAATTGCTGTGATCATTGTTCAGAGATCGTGGCATCAGTTGCAGCTGTGGCACCTCTGAAAGCATTTCAGCCTTGCAATGGCTTTGCAGCACAGAAGTTATAACCATCTGTCATCCATCGTTGTATTTCCTGTAGCTGATTGTATTGCCAAATAAATCCTGTGCATACAGACCTTAAAAGAGTAAGCATTAAAAGTGCTAAAACCAGCTAGATTCTGTTTTCCAGTCATCTTCTCTTTTTTTCAGAAATAAGCCTAAACTGCTGAAGTTATTTGAAGGTCTTTCCCTTATTGTTTTCACTGGGCCTTTTTTTTCTGCTTTTTTTCCTGCTTTTTTTCACTTCTTCTCTCAATCCTCTACAAAGCATACATCAGAAGTGTGCTTAATACATATTCCTCTAAACCTGGAGGCATACAACTGAGCCTTCTTACTGCTGCTTGGTAGAAACTATCACTGTTATTGCATTCTTGCCTATCTAGGTGGGGAAACCAAAGATAACAAGATACAAATTCCCGTTGCATACAATATCCATGTTCTAACAACATTTATCTAGTCTGTCTGGCCTGGATTGTGTGTGTAAAGTACAGCCAGAATCACATACACCTAGTACAAAGGAAGTCTGCAGTTGTGACTACAGTCAATAACTATCAATACATTGCTAGAATGACTTGATTTCACTCGTCCAGACCTTTTGATCAATCTGAACACTTATAAATGCTGCTAGGCAGCAATTTCTGAGTTGGGGTAGATGAATAAATTGTGTGAGACAAGTCACGTTCTCGTATATCCTTGCTTAGACAGGATCACCACATTTGAGCAGAAAAATAATTTCAAAATATTTTTCACAGTTTTTTTGAAATGAAAGGATTGATTTTAATTAAGAAACAATCATACAAATTTGCAAAGACATGAAATGCATGAAAGTGATAGTGGCAAGGAGGACAGAAGGAACAGAAAGAGAAGATGCAAAGGTCTGGTAGATCCTGTACTTACACCGTGAGTCGTAGTCTCATATATGTGGACCCTGGTAATTCTTCTGGGCATTAAATTCACTTCATTTGGCTGCCAGCAGACAGAGTGTCCCACAGTTCACAGGAAACCATTTTGTTGTCTGCGTTGAAACTGTTTTGAGACCTTGGGCCAAGGCCTATGATATCTAAAGTATCTTAGCATGAATGCGGTGGAAAGGAGACCCTAGTTCTCCTGAAAAAAAATGTGTCTAAACCTAGGGAAGACAACTAAGAGTCTGATTCTTCATTCAAAGTTATTTCCTTATTTCTCATTCACACGTTCAAATGTTACAAACTGCTGTCCAAACTGGTAGCTTTTATCAATAAGATTTTAATAATCCCAGGGCCTGAAGTAAGAAAGCGGTGTGAAAGACAGCACTGTACAGTTGAAGTAAATTTGAGATTTTTTGTGATAGTTGCTGTTGCCTGTCAAAACGTAAAGAAGTAAGAGAGTTTGACACAAAGTCTTCACAAGAAATTCAATAATTATTTTTATTTCTGTGATTATTTATTGCAAAATACCATCACTTCATTGTCTTTACTGTAATATCATCTAAACATCATGGCCATGTTCTATTGTGCTGTGCAAACCTGTAATCATGAACAGTACAGGCTCTGCTACAAAATATTTACAATCTAATTTATGTGTTCAGTTAAATATTTCTGATATACTCTATTTCAGTGCTATGCTTTACTGTCTTTAAACCAAATGATTGTAAATAGGAATACGTGATTGTTAGCTATGCAAAATGAATTATAATAACTCAGTGAAATCTAAAGGTAGCTAAGGAATGTGAAATGCTTCTGCTTCTCCTTAGGCATAAAATATTGAAAATAAATATATTTCATCTCTACTTTGTTTGAAAAGACAAAATCCAAATGTTTCCAAGAGAGTTAGATGTCGCATGAAATAATTAAAGTGAAAAATAACATGAATCAAAGCTGGGAGAAATTAATGGGAATCTTTTTAATTTCTTCCATAGTCTTTGGATTTTGCCTCAAATAAACTCAATATATTTGAGGTTATTTCTAGAAAATAGAGGTTTATTAGGTAGCATGAGGGCTGAGCAAAGACAGATCCCACAAATTTTGCCCTACAAGTGGAAAGATCTGGAGGATCTAAGTGAGATTATTTTGTATAACGTTAAATCACAGGTACAGTAGCAGAGAAAAATAAGGACTGCCTAAGGACTGACTAAAGGACTGACGAAGCTTCATAGATGTTAACTGCCCCACAGGCACATGATAGTTGCAACATCATAATTCTTGGAACAAAATTGCAAGGTATTGGACCACCTTGTAGGATCACATGACATATGCAGCCTGATATAATGAGTGAACTCAGAACATGCTTGAACATGCTTGCTGATGTAAAAAAACCCAAACAAATAAAAAATAACATATCTCTGTGTGGCTATAAATGTTTATGTGTCCACACGTCTGCAAGGTTAATTGACAGGATCTTATAAAGTTATGAATATTCCTAAATAATGTCTGAAGACATCACCTGTGCATTTTGGTGTTGTTAATAAAGCACTACATTTTTTAATTCTCAGAAAGAAGTGTTTCTGCGGAAATGCTTTTCAGAGGAAATTTATTGCGTTTGACCACAGCTGTAAATTTTCTCCTCCAATACTATAAATTTCCTCTAAATGTTTAATGGTTTATAACTGTAATTATTCTTGTGTGCCAACATTAAACTTTTAAAAGTTTAATTTGGAGAGTATTTGGAGGAACTCATCTTTTTTACAGCCTCATAAATAGTTCTTTGATGAAATGAACAGAGGCTCAGTGTCTGCCCGAGGTGAATACAAATGACAGTCTGTAGTATCTCGCTTGCAAAAAGGAGCAAATGCTTTGATGTCTCAAGTGATCAGCTAATACTAAGTGCAACAGTGGTAAAATGTGATACATTGCTAGATGGACAAACTTGGTGCACTCAAGCTTCTTCACCATTTACTAGGAAAGACTTCAGCTAGAGAGTCAAAGACGACATAGAAATGGGAAAAAAAGGGCAATACACCCAAAAGTGAGGTTGTGCATCCCAAAACAAACAAAGAATACCAAGACAGCAGTTGGGCTCCAGACACGGCAAATGCTTTTTGTCTAGCTGACTTCAATTATGTTTAAGAAAAGAAGTATGACTAAAAAATATACCATGTAGTAAGCAATTGTGTATGGTCTGATGTTGTGCCTTGTTTCAGGAAAAGATGAGAAGGATGTTGCAATTAACAAAACCTAAGACCAAGAGGGTGGATAAAGGCAAGAACAAGTGTATTAGAACTTGTTTTTTCCTTTCAGCAAAGTTTCTTTAGGATCTGTGTCTGACCCTGGTTCCCCTTGCCAGGCCTGATCCTGACCCCAACCACAATGTGATTAAGGGCATAGCTTCTTGGAAGAACGGAACAGCACACAGCAGAAAAAACTTGGGTCTAGATATAAGCATCTTTTCCTGCATATGATACTGGTTGGTGAAGATTTTAGCCTGGGTAATATATTTAATTACCCAAACCTCTCTCTTTTACTTTTTAACTGTGGATATTATGCATAAATAATCTATTAGAAATACTTTCTGTTGCAAAATGACTGAATTTGTGGACAAGCGGAGAACAGAGGATAATTTATGTCAACTTCAGCAGGGCTTTCAGCACTTTCCTATGATGTCCTTGTAGCCAAGATGGATGTTAGGCTCTGGGTGGATGCCCTACCATGGGCGGTAAATACCTGGTTGGGTGGTCGGGCTCAGAGCTGGTGGTCTCTGGGTCATATCTGCCTGGAGGCTGGTGCCTCATGGGGTCCCACAGGTCTGCCCTGGGGCCTGTCCTGTTTAACATCTCTATCCATGACCTGAGAAGGTGACCAAGTGCACCCCGTCAGGTTTGCAGGTAATGCCTAATTGGGGTGGCACCAGTCAATATGCAGGAGGGCAGGGCAGCTGTCCAAGAGGGACCTGCACCAGTGGGAGGAAAGGACAGTCACCCCATGCACTTGGGGCAGGAGCAAAAACCAGGTAGGCAGAGACCCAGCAGTGATTCTGATGAGGTGGGGACGGCTCTGGGCAGGCTCTGGGTCCTGGTGGGCAGCAAGATACGCATGGCCAGAGGGGCTGGAGATAAGGGAAAGCTTTTTTCCATATGAGGACAGCCAGCTAGTGGGGACAGGCCCAGGGAGATGGTGCCGTCTCCCTCCTTGGAGGGTTTCCAGCCCCCATGGGATAATGCCCTGAGCCCTGGTCTGACCCAATGGCTGAGCCTGCTCTGGGCAGGGTCAGACTGGCGACCTCCCTGCTGGCCTGAATTGTTTTGTGCTGGTGTAATCTTGATTTGAAAAAATGATAATAAAAGTGAAAGTTATATATTAAAACTTTATTTATAATAAAACCAAAGCCTACTCTTTATTGACTAATCATCATGAAGTTAAAACAATTTAAATACATGCATTCAATCTTTGTCAATCTGAAACACCAAGCTCTTCATGGAAAAAGGACCCAAGAACATCCATTATGCTGTATTTCTGTATCAATTTATGCTTCAGATCTGTGTTTAAAATCCGACCAATCTTTTTTTCCAAACCAAAACAATGTTGTCATAAACATTTTCTCTCCTTCTCCCTCTCTGCCTTTCTTCCTCCTTTCATCTATCTTCCTATGTCGTTTAACATGTACTTATCTCCATCCCTCAAACTTGATCGCCAGAGGTTTTTTTGAAAGCCTTTTTTATAGTATTTGTATTCTAGAAAAGGTTTTTAGTGTGTCTGCCTATCTTACTATCCCTCATTTTATCTCTTCAGAATACCCGTATTTTCCCACTTTCCAACATCATTGTGTATGTCTTACTCCTACTGCCATGATTTTTTCACATTTCACTTACTCAACAGAATTGGTAAGTTTGTGTAAAAATGTCTGTATGAAATAAAGGTACATTGTACAATACCACTTATTCTGTTTTCTTAAAAACTTCTTAAATAGATTGTAGATTATAAATACACTGCTTCCTCAGATATAACTTCTGTGTGATTTGATAATACCCAGAAGGTGCTGTAGTGGGAGCCTATTTGTAAACACATAACATGTCTTACAACATAAAAAAAAAGTGCAAAAGGGGTGCTGTTTTAGATCACAAACTTGGCACATATTACATTGGTTAGGCAGTCCAAAATATTGTAGTCTCTGGGACTGGATTTTTACGAGTGAGCTTTTCCATCATTCTCCTTCCATTTTCCTGCAATAAACACACTGAAATAGAAAAGAGAGGCAGAAGCATCTGCTGATAAACTATACTGCCTGCCAAAGCAATATCCTGTTGTACACCACATGGAAGACTGTCTACAGTGAACGTATGAGTAAATGCATATTGTCATACTGTTTTGAAGACACAGAGAGCGACACTTATAAGTGTATTTGTAATTTGTGAAAACAAGCAGCTTGATTGTCTTGAGGGAAGGGGCCAGACTTGCAAATGTCCCCTGTGTGGGTGGAAATGTAACACGAGGCTTTAGCCTCTGTCTGTATCTTCTTCCCTCATCTTTTAATGATGTCACCATGCATCAGAACATCAGTACCATGGTGGACCACCAGCTTCCTAAAGCTACCAGTCGAGATAACTATCCTGCCTAAGATCAGCCTCCTTTCTAAAGCCTAGTATTCTTACACTATTTGCCACACTGGGTTAATCTTTATATTAGTACTGTTTTCACTAAAGTAAGGGAATATTATCCAACTAGAAGTGCTTGCAAATCTGGAATTAATCCTACCTTCCACTCCTCCGCTCGCCCTGTTTCTCTTACCCACTGTATGAAACGTATAACAGTGTGTGACATACCATATGTTCTGAAACACCGAGGCAGTTTATACATGGCAAGAAGTGCTCCTCGCCATGTGAAATTTCAGAGTGTTGTGCTGAGCAAAATAGATGCTGTGGTTTTTTTCCATATTCCTGAAACTGAACCACTCGCTTTTGACATCGATGGAATATCAGAAATTAAAGAAAGGGCTTTGAGATTGTCTTCAGATTCAACCCTCCCTCCTACTCCACAAGTTTAATATGCGTTAGCTGATTTTCTGGTACACGTGGATAGAGACAGACACACCTAACAGTATTGGTAAGTGCAAATCCAAGCTTTGACTGTGCATAACATGCAGTGCTTATGGTTGTTATTTTGGAATGTAGCTTGAAAAATGTTATCTAAAATGTGGGCTAATTTAGACCATAAATACACAGATGAGCGCATTGCTAAATTCCCACAAAGGAATTCTAATACTGGGGCATATTTATTTTTTAACTGGTTGGAGGTCTTTTAGCATTTTTCTGTTTCTGGCCCTCCCCTTGCAGTGGAGGAAAGTGATTGCTTTGATAGAATTCAGTGGCCTAAACTGTCCTGAAGATGTTGCAATCTTGTAGAAGTTACAGAAAGATTAAGCGTGCTCTGGTGCACCATAGAATCTGGCTTAGAATACCCATGCAGGCCTAAATCCATGCAATAATGAGGTTGGATACTCCAACACTTGGAAAGTTGTCCCGCGCCGTGTACATATAAGCATAGGTGCTGCACTTGCAAGGAACTTTTCTTCTACTCCTACAAGCCCAAATGGGAAATTGTTGGTGGCTGTGTTCATGTAGCAAATGGAGTGTAGCATTTGCTTCCTAGGATTTAACTCTTTAGAGAGGTGGAGGGGAGGTAAGAACAACATTTATGTACAGTCAACTGTTGGGTTGGTCTGGGGCTTTGTAAATTAAAGGGATAGAACGGTATGCATATCCACACCTGCAGGAAGCAGTATGTGAGAGGGGATGCTTAGCCAGGGATTGATTCACCAAATCCAGTCCTCGGTATTGTCCCTCTCTTCCACAATCATAATAGTCATAAATACACGTGTATAAGGCAGAATGGGAAAGTGGTAAGAACGGGTAAGAATGGGAAGTCCCTGAGCACTTCCTCAGGGTGCCATGTTTCTGTGCTATGCCTTTCCAGCTAAAATGCATTATACAGTAATGGGTTTTCATGTTTAAGTAATTCATCCACATTTTTAAAAAGCCATGCAGGAGCCACACAGTTAAGACTCCATACTTCCAAAGTGTTAAAGAACATCCACTTCTGCACAGAAGATGTGAGACTACAAGGCTGTTGATTTATGTGCACTTCCTAATCAAGTGTAATTGAACGGGTTGTAACTACACCTCAAGTGAAGCAGTATGTTGTTTTTTTAATGAGGGCAATAAAGTAAAAGCTGAATTTCTGTTCTATGCAAGACTTAACTCTGTGAGGCTTTGGAAGAGTCATTTAGGATGAGTCATCTCTAGCAAAGATGAAAGGTTCTCCAAAGATGGGGCAGTTCAATAAGTCCTTTAATTGGTCTGAATATCTATTTCACTACCAGTTTTTCCTCTTCCAAACTTTTTCTTAGTATTATGTCTTCTGCTCAGTCTGAAGGTGACCACAGATTGATAGACAGCTAAGATGGGGAAACAGGAGTTTTCTTTATTTTCTCATTTAAGTAAGTTCATTTAAAATGTGATATATTTAGCAGCAACACAAGTAGATGTGTGCAAAGGAAGAGACCTCTCTAAGGGTTTTGGTATAATTGTCCTTGATTTGTTGAATCTAAGAAGACTTGTTGGCTTTGTGAAACTTGCCTCAATTTTCCAAGGATTTCCAGGCCACAATTTGTTTATATATGTGTGATCCGATGTATTTTCGTATGTATATTTATCCAACTAAACCCTGTTGGTTTTACTGATCACTCTTGCAAATACAAAGGTGATATCACAAAAGGAGATTGACTGACACCTCCTAGCAGTGCATGCTATGTTTGAGAGGGTGAAAATAAAATAAGAATTATTGTGAATTATAAAGTAACCATTATGTGACCATATTTTGCATTAATTAGGGCACTCTAGAGTGGATTCTGAAACTTGACATGACTAGGGTTTACATGTCAACTCAGAACTATTCACTTCAATTGCCAAAAATCTTTGTTAAACAAGAGCTTATCTCATTGCACTCCTAATTATGGATATTTAACCAAAACATTTGTTTCTTTTCCTAGAAAGGATCAAGACTCATGTGCTTATCTCTCCGTCTCTCCACAATTTTCTTCCCTCTTTCTCTCTCTCTCTTATTTACTCCTTTCTTTTGTTCATTTTCAAGTAGTTTAAAACAGCTAAGGCTTGAAACACCTTGAAGTATCAATTGACAATTCACTGTATATAGTATCAATGAGTCAGACCCAGCAGTCTGGAGTGAAATTTTCAGTGTAATGACTCATAATACTACATTTACTGTTCTTGGGAGGAGTCAAAACATATATTCAGCAAAGTGATCACACTGCTGAATATCTGATCTTCTGGCATTGAAAGTGCCATGTGAGAAAAGAAATCATTAAATGCTTAGTACCAAGAGAAATACATTAGGAACATATGTAAGAGAAGATGTCGTATTTCTTGAAACAACTTCTAATTAACATTTTCAATTTTCCATCAAGAAATAGAACATGCCTTTTTGGAAGATGGAAACTGTTATTTTGAATTTCTTTAAAGACTTTTTGCTAAAAATTTTATCTTATTCTAATTAACTATAACTGCTAGTATAAGATGCGTTCCCTTAACAACTTAGCTTCAAAACAAAAAGTAAAATTAAGTAGAAAAAAAGTATTTTCTTCTCAGAAAAATCTTTTGAAACTTTATAGTAATATATGAACATAAACAGCATAATTTCAGTAGGCCTGCAAATTCCAGTGGGGCTCCTTAAGTAAGAGTAAGGTTTGCTAAGTCAGTCCCTAGTTCTGTTAATAAGTACTTCAATTCATAAACGGCTCAGCACAATCAGGACTTGAGAATTTTACTGATACCATCTTAAGGAGGAAGATCAAAGGATGCAAATTTTGGGTGCTAAGGAATAGAGTTCAGGGAGGGTATGTAACGTTCTGTTATATTCATCTGGCCTTTTATTTGATTTCAGCTGAAGTTTGCTGCAGCTGTACGGTAGTTGTGTCAGTACATGACACGAAAAATGTAGTACATGTATGCTATATCATTGGGATTTAGTATAAAAATATGTAAGTACACATGAGAAATCAAATAGAAGTACAATAGTTATTACCTAAGAATCCCAAAATAGGTAATTATTCTAGATGCTTTAACAACACTGTGGTCTTCAAGAAAGACAAAAACAGAGGTGGAAGCATCCTTCCCCCATTCTGAAGTCATATTTCATATTACTGTAGCATCAAGTTTCCACCGTAACAGAGACCACAAACTGTAAGGGGAGCTGATGTAGTTTTGTTAGTGATAAAACAGGCATTAGAAATTAATGTTTCCAACACAGGAAGTGATTTTGCACTGCTGTCTGTGGCTGTACACTTTTTGGCATTTCAGAACCATAAATGACCTTCAAGGCACTCTGTATTTCTTTCAGGCTGTTCCAAATAGATCTACTTATTGCAATTTAATTAAGTTTAAATATTTACAATTTAGTGGAAAGTGGCTTTATATTTGTCAGAGTGAGTTCTCTCAGGTAAGTGTCATTCTTTTTATGAAAATGCATTATCATGCAGGCAGTGATAATTGCTGTACTTATATTTATATTTTAATGTCCGGGGCGGGGGGGGAAGTTGTGGCCTTTCCAACATATTTAAGGGCCATGAAAAAACATAACTTAAGGGCTACAACACATAAGGAAGCACTCACACGCAAGAGGTGTGGGGAGACCATGTTCTCTGATTTGTATGCTGTTGTGCATAAAAATATGTCAGCAGATCACTGAAGTTATGGTGTCAGTCTGCATGTACACAGCAGAAGAAGTATTCTTCACAGTTTTACTGCATTCAAAAAGCTTTACAAGAGTGCAGTTATATTCCCAAAGCATAGAGTGACCAACAAAGATGAGAATACTAAACAGCAGATAATTTAGTACGACATTTGGAAAAGTATTTGAGTCCAATAGTAAGATGAAGTCAGTGGAGTTTCAGTGGCTTACAGGTGTGAAAATAGAATATTAGATGTTCTGACTATTCATTTTTAGAAGAAAATTGATTATTTACTAGTTTCTCACAGAACAACTTACAAGCACAACAGAAGTATTCACACTTTGCTTCCTTCATTAAGATTTAAACAACTCAGAAATACACCCCACAGTAACTGTTGCTGTCCCTTTTCTTTCCCAATTAATAAAATAATGTATGGGAAAAAAGAATATGAATTCACAGACTTACTTTCATTTGTAAAATCAATTGAAATGATATGTAACTTCAGAGTTGAAAAATGATTAATCTTCAAGGAAGACAAAATATTTGAACTGGTGTTCAGTTTCCTTAGGAAAGAGATTTAATTCCTTGTTTTACATGGGCCATCATATCTTCCAACAGAGTGACAGATTCCGTTATGTCAGAGTAATATTCCCAGTGTAACTACACTGTAAGAGATTGCAGTATAGTGGTAACAGGTATTATGTAATTTAATAAGACATAGACGTATATTTCACATCTGGTGAGTCAGTGTCATTGTTCTCTATAAGACTTTAGTTCATCTTCCTCTCCCTACACTTAGTGGTCCTCTTCCAATCATCTTGGTCCCTATGGCTATTGAATACAGCCATGTCTACCCCTGCGCTTTTTTCCTCCCCTCTCCCCCCCTTTTTTTTTTTTTAATGGTATGCGAGTTAGTGAGGGATCCAGTCAGTCTTTCCTGACCTCAGTTAGCACAATCAGCCATTTGGAAATGCAGCTGGGAATCTTTCCTTCAGATTCCCTCTTTTTTAGTGAAAACAAGATGTAGATTTAAAACTTTTGGCTTAGCTAAACTATGAGATGTCACAGAGAAGGTGCCAAGCCTGGTAAAGCATGGATGAATTGCATGATTCGAGTGCTGTGATAGGTGGCTATAAACTATTCAGAAGGGACAGCCAAAGAAGGAAAGGTGGAGAAGTTGCCTTCTATGTCAAAAATTGGATTGATTGCACAGAGCTATCTTTGAACAACAGCAATGCACAGGTCCAGACCTTATGGGTGAAAATTAGAGACATGTCAGCAAAGGAAACTTTGTGGTTTGTGTCTACTACAGGCCACCCGATCAGGAAGAGGAGATTGATGAAGAGTTCTTTCTTTAACTGCAGGAAATATCATGCTAACAGGCCCTGACCCTGAGAGGGGACTTCAGCCACCTGGACATCTGCTAGAAAAGTGGAAAAGCAAACCGCAAGCAGTCCAGGAAACTACTGGAGTGCATTTAGGACAACTTCCTAGTACAGGTGATGGAGAGGTCCACCAGAAAGAGACACTGCTGGACCTGTTGCTCACTAATGAGGAAGAACTTGTTGGAGAGGTCAAGATTGGAGGTAACATAGCACGCAGGGATCATGTTGAGGTGGAAGTCTCAATTTTGAGGGGTACAGGATGGGTAAAAAGCAGACTCAGGATCCTAAACCTCAGAAAGGCAAACTTTTGGCTGCTTAGGATCTATTGGGAAACTGCCCTCAGAGGCCAAGGAGGAAATGAGAGCTAGGAGATCTTTAAATACAATTTTCTTAGGGTGCAAGCACTCTCAATCCTGATGGGCAAGAAGTTGGTCAGGGGAGGCAGGAGGCCAACATGGCTAAGATTTCTTAGCTGAACTAAAACACAAAACCAAAATGCATAGGCAGTGATATAAATACTGGGGAAATTATAGGGATATGGCCTGAGAGTGAAGGGAGGGGATCAGGAAAGCCAAGGCCCAACTGGAGTTGAACTTGGCTAGGGATGTGAAAAATAAAAGAGGGGTTTCTTTAGGTACATAGAACAACAAAGAAAGCTGAAGGAAACTGTACACATACACACACACACCCGCCCCCACCAATGAGCAAAATGGCAGACCTGGCTGCAACCAACATGAAGAAGTGTGTGGTACACAACAACTTTTTTTGTGTCAGTCTTCACTGGCAAGTACTCTAGCCACACCATTTAATTCACAGAATCCAAAGGCAGGGACTGGGAGAATGAAGTACTTACTGCCTACTGCAGGAGATCAGGTTCGAGACCATCTAGGAAGCCTGAATGTACACAAGTCCATGGGACCTGACAAGATGTATCTGAGGGTCCTGAGGGAACTGGCAGATGAAGTTGCTAAGCCACTATCCCTCATATTTGAAAAGTCGTTGCAGACTGGTGATGTTCCCAGTAACTGAAAAAGGGGAAACATAACCCCATTTTTGCAAAAGGAGAAAAGGAAGACACAGGGAACTACAGGCCAGTCAGTCTCACCTCTGTGCTCAGAAAGACTGTGGAGCAGATCCTCCTGTAAACTCTGCTAAGGCACATGGAGAACGCACAGGTGATTGATGACATTCAACATGGCTTCACGAGGGCAAATCATGCCTCACAAATTTGGTGGCATTCTATGATGGCATTACAGCATTGGTGGATATGGGAAGAGCAACTGACATCATCTACCTGGATTTGTGCAAAGCATTTGACAGTGTCCTGCATGACATTTTTTTCTCTAAATTGGAGAGGTGGATTTGATGGATGGACTACTCAGTGGATAAGGAACTGGCTGGAAGGGCACACTCAAAGAGTCGTGGACATCAGCTCAATGTCCAAGTATAGACCCATGAAGAGTAGTGTCCCTCAGGGGTCCACACTGGGGTCAGTATTATTTAATATCTTTGTTGGGCACATGGACAGTGGGATCGAGTGCACCCTCAGCAACTTTATGGATGACACCAAGCTAAGTGGTGTGTTCAATACTGTAGAGGGAAGAGATGCCATCCAGAGTGACCTGGACAGGCTTGAGAGGTGGGCCTGTGCAAACATAATGAAGATCAACAAGTGTAAGATTTTGCACAGTTGGGGCAATCCCAAAGATTGATACAGTCTGGGTGGCAAACAGATTGAAAGCAGCCCCACAGGGAAGGACTTGGGGCTACTGGTAGATGAAATGCTGGACATGAGCCAGCAATGTGCACTCACAGCCCAGAAAGCCAACTGTGTCCTGGGCTGCATCAAAAGAACTGTGGCCAGAAGATTAAGGGAAGTGATTATCCCTCTCTACTCCACTTCTGTGAGAAGTCACCTGTACAACCGTATCCAGCTCTGAAGCCCCCAGCATAAGAAGGACATGGACCTGCTCAAGCAGGTCCAGAGGAAGGCCATGAAGATGATCAGAGGGTTGGAACACTTCTCTGGTGAGAACAGGTTGAGAGAGTTGGTGTTGTTCAGTGTGGAGAAGAAAGGCTCCAGGGAGACCGTATAGCAACTTTCCAGTACCTAAAGGGTGCCTACAGGAAAGGTGGAGAGGGACTCTTTATCAGGGAGTGTAGTAGTAGGATGAGAGGTAATGGTTGTAAATTGAAAGAGGGTAAATTTAGACTAGATACAAGGAAGAAATTCTTTACTGTGAGTGTGGTGAAGCACTGGCACAGGTTGCCCAGGGAAGTTGTGGCTGCCCCATCCCTGGAGGTGTTCAAGGCCAGGCTGGATGGGTCTTTGAGGAACCTGGTCTAGTGGGAGGTGTCCCTGCCCATGGCAGGGGGGTTGCAACTAGATGATCTTTAAGGTCCTCTCCAACCCAAACCATTCTATAATTCTAAACAGGCTAAAGAAAGAAAATGCTCAGTTCCAAGGTTAGCAACCCAGTAGCATGAGCAGTCCACGACCCTTGACTGTGCCTCCCACACCTTAAATTGCAGAAAGTTGTAATGGCCCCAGCACAGCATACACATCACACTACCAAGTGCATAAGTACCTGGATTAATTTTGGTTTAAGTATAATTATAGTTGTTAAAACACAATCATTCACTTGAACTTTTCCTTTTTTGTTTTGTTTTGTTTTCCCTGTAACCTTTTATTTTGGTCTAGATGTCAGAGTGCATTTCTATTCTGTAGCAGATACAATAAGATCAATCTTGTATGATAAATCTGATGACGTTTCTTCTTTGTTAAGCCTATTAGGTATGAAGGTAGAGACCAGAACAATACTGTGAACTTGCTTTCTTTAGATATGAAAGGCTGCCTAGAGCTTTGCCTGTGTATATTGTGATTCCTTGATTATAGAATCCTCCACAGACAGTATTTCTTGCTGCAAAATTTGCATTTTAGCATTTTGCTTTCAAGAAAAGATTATCTGAGTGTTAATATGCTGTGGATAAATAAGAAGTTTGTGTCTATTTCTAGCACGACTGAGTAAAAAGCAGACAGATTAGAAGTTTCTACAGCTGTGAAAGATGTATTTTTCCCATGGGTTATAATGACATTTCTCCTGTTTATGAATGTGACAAAAGATTAATTTCTAACACCACTTCATCATAATAGCTTTAAGGAAGAAAAGAAAAAAAAGAAAAAAAAAGAAAAAAGAAGAAAAAAAAAGAAAAAAAAAAGAAGAGAAAAGAAAAGAAGAGAAAAGAAAAGAAGAGAAGAGAAAAGAAAAAGAAAAGAAAAGAAAAGAAAAGAAAAGAAAAGAAAAGAAAAGAAAAGAAAAGAAAAGAAAAGAAAAGAAAAGAAAAGAAAAGAAAAGAAAAGAAAAGAAAAGAAAAGAAAAGAAAAGAAAAGAAAAGAAAAGAAAAGAAAAGAAAAGAAAAGAAAAGAAAAGAAAAGAAAAGAAAAGAAAAGAAAAGAAAAGAAAAGAAAAGAAAAGAAAAGAAAAGAAAAGAAAAGAAAAGAAAAGAAAAGAAAAGAAAAGAAAAGAAAAGAAAGAAAAGAAAAGAAAAAAGAAAAGAAAGACAAGACACAGCTGTTTGCAAGTCCTAAAGCAAAGAGCAACCCATGCAAATATTGAGTGATCCTAGTGTTTCTTCCAGACCATAAAACACTAACCTCAAGCTGGCAAATGTTGTGGTATAATTAGAAATTTTTCACATAAAAATCTCTGGTATACTGAAAGGTTACAATGTCAAGATGAAGCTTAGTAATTTTAACTTGAAAATAAAGCAAACTAAACGTGCAGGCAAATGAAATCATTGTTCCATTCAGCTTTTCTACATAATAAAACTTTTAGGATTATTTTGGAGATTTTCTTTCATTAAAAGTCTACCAGAGAATTTCCAGTACGTTAGAAACTGGAAACTTCCTCCAGAATTCAAGCCCAGATTGCAACACATAAAACAAAACTTTGGGCTTGGCTGTGTTCTCTGTGGCTCAGATCCAGCAAAGTCCAAAAGCCTCTGTTTTAAATGCCTTTGCAAGAAAATTTTGGTCCAGTTCAGCATGAGTTTAGATGCTTTGCTGAATCATGGATTACTGCAGCTGGAAAAATTACCCCAATGAAATTCCTTGTCATCATGACTGGCAGATTCTGGCAAGAAAAGCCCTAATTCATAGAAGGTAAAAATAATTCATCTAGTCATTGGGATCTGCATTGCTGCTCTTTTTTACCTTTCCTCTGTCCTCTGCAACTTTTCATTAACATTATAGGAATATTGCCAAGCATTTTTATGTGAAAGTTTGTGAAAAATAGAGCATAAGTTTTAATACATTTTCATGTTTTTTCAGTCTTTGAAAGACAAGTTTTGGACTAAAAATAGTTTTCAGTAACAATGATCAAATTTTAACGTCCCTCTCCTTCTGATAATCTTAATAAAGTGACACAGAATAATGTGCCAAAGTTTGGGTTTTTTTCCTTCTTCATAAAAAACATTGAAAAAGAAACTTTTACTGAAATGCTAAAATGTATTGATAAATATTTTCCAGCTGCCTCTGTTTATCACTGGTCTTAACAGGGATTCAATTTTTTACACAGCACAGGTACTGTTTTGATGTATTGAGTTGGTTTCATGGAGGTTTTTACATTTTCTGTTCATCACTGCTGTATTTAATAGGAATGGTCTCACTTTCATAATGAATCCAAGACTAAATTTAACCTTTAATCTGTTTCCCAAAATTCAGTGATTCTGGGTAAAATATATTGAGAATGAAAGGTTAACAGACTTGGCAGTGAGAAAAAGGTCATCAAGGAAACACAAGATTCACTTAAATGTGATATCTTTTTAACATTAATGCCTACGATTCATGCTTGTTGTCTTTCTTCTTTTTGTCCTCATTTTCCACACACCTTTTGCATGTTTCATGCAGTGTTGAAAGATTTACATATAACTGTAGGCAAAATTCATTTTTAACAGAATATTCAATAATAGTGGAGAAATTAATCTATGTGAAGAAATTTTAAATCTACTGATTCAACAAAATATTCACAAGGTGAAGATAAACCCCCTGTTCTTCAGTGCAGTAAGGTAACTTCGGGGAGAAGAAAATAAAAAACAATTTAAAAATAAAACATGTTTCGTAATCTGTTTAGGCCTTTTGTAACAGCAGCCACTATGAGAAATTCAGCACAAATAAAATGTGATCACAGTTGCAAACGGATAGTTACAGGCTGTTACCACCGTGTGTTCAGTGCAGCAAAGTACATTCTCAGCAATCCACGTCTTTCACTAGTGTAAATCAGCCATTCACCAGTGACAAATACAGCTACATAAATGCACTAATTAAAAATAAACTTAGTTTGAGAAACACTTTAGTTGACAAAAATAACTTGAGCAGATGACAGCTGGGATACTTATCCCCATAGATCAATAATTTGGATGCTTTCCCTCACTGAAATGAGGGGAGTTACAGTGATTTACACCAGCTGAGGATCTCACCTGCAGTGTTTAGTGGGAGGTCCAACCATGCAGCCCAGAATCCAAGGCTTTAGTGAAAAACAATCACTTGTAAAAGTTATTTAAAAGTGTAAGGGGTTCAAATATGTATTAAAATATCAGTTTTCTATCATAATACTGAGGGTTTTATGCCTAAAGGGGCTCACAAACAAGGAAAATGCTTATGTCTAAGTTTCTTTGTCTCAGCATGAAACACAGATTGTCACCTGTTCAAGCTGCTTAAACTTGCTTAAAATATTTTCCTGGCTAAAGCTCATTTCATCTGGTGTCATTCTGTGGTGCTTTTTGGGTAGTGCTTATTTGCAAGATCCTACACACAAATACATAATGTGTTCTGTGATTTGAATTAAATTCTATGTAAAAGGAGATTTTGTGAGGGTTTCTTCCATTTACTTTTGCCTAGCTGTTAAAATTCCTGTTTCTACATTTTAACTTTGTAATTATTTGGGCCTTCTATTCCCTGTGGTACTTACAAAGTAATTATCCTACCCAACTCTCTGCATGTTGGCATACGGGTGCATGCATATGTTTGTACGCATGAGCCTCTGTCTCTGTGTAGCTACTCTTACTAAGACAAGAAAATCCCTCAGAGAGAGTGAAGACCAGATCTCAAGGTAAAAGCACAAACCAGCAATCCTCTGTCTTTAAACTGCAGCTAGCCTGTGGCTAGAAGTGCAGCAGATGCGCTTAGCAGGTTGTGATCATTAAGTTGCAGAAGCAATGAAAATCTATTAATAGAGCAGTCAGGTACACAGAAGAAGCCAGCATCATCTTTGTCTCACACACAGTCTAACTCTCCCATACATACCAGATGTTCTTCTTCATCCTTACTGGTGTGGCCAATCCTGATTCCCTCTGCAGGTATCCTGGGAAATGTATTATGTTTAGTCTCAGCAAGTCTAAGGATTTTTTTTTTTTTCATATATACCTTCAAAAGCTATGTAGGATAAACAGTTCATACACAAAATATGTGATCATTTTAGTTTGCATTCTCTCTTCAGGCAAAGAGGAATACGTTCACTTAATTTCTAATCTCTATTTTGAAATGGGATCTGACAGCTAGCCTCCTGCTTTGTCATTTCTAGCCACCGTTTGCAAAATCTGGCTTACCTTTATACAGAACACCCCCAAGGAACTACATTCAGTTCGAGGTATTGCCTCTGATACAGTGATATTGCATTTAAAATACACGTATGCTTGAAGCAAAGATCTGCTTTCTGTGGAAAGCCAAAGCAAAAAGGTCATTGCTACTTTCTTCATCTTTTCAGTCCCTTTTTAAAGGGACAAAAGAAGAGGGGTACGCGTATAAATGTATGAAAACAGGCATATGAATCATAGAATCATAGAATGGTTTAGGTTGGAAAGGACCTTGAATATCATCGAGTTCCAACCCCCCTGCCATAGACAGGGACACCTCCCACTAGAACAGGTTGCCCAAGGCCACGTCCAGCCTGGCCTTGAACACCTCCAGGGATGGGGCATCCACAACCTCTCTGGGCAACCTGTGCCAGTGCCTCACCACCCTCACGGTGAAAAATTTCTTCCTGATGTTTAATCTAACCCTGCCCTCTTCCAGTTTAAAGCCATTCCCCCTCATCCTGTCACTCCATGCCCTAGTAAAAAGTTCTTCCCCAGCTGTCCTGTAGGCCCTCTTTAGGTACTGGAAGGACGCAATCAGATATCCCTGGAGCCTTCTCTTCTCCAGGCTGAACAGCCCCAACTCTCTCAGCCTCTCCTCATAGAAGTGCTCCAGCCCTCGGATCGTCCTCGTGGCTCTCCTCTGGACACACTCCAGCAGGTCCATGTCCTTCTTATGTTGGGGACTCAAGAGCTGGATGCAGTACTGCAGGTGGGGTCTCACAACAGTGGAGAATTCCAGTAGAATATAATATTATTATATTATATGAATATAATTTGAAAATTTTCTTTGGAAAATTCAAGCGATTTCTCTGTCAATGGATGGAATGACCAAATGCCTTGCTCCAAGAGAAATACATTCTCATAGCATATGTTCAGTATGTACACTTAATACTGTGTATTTAGTTATCTTCTAGGCATATGTGCAGTGCCCTTCACATTGCAGAGACAGGCTGAATCAACAGTCTGTTACAGTAGCTGTGCTGTTAATAGACATTATCCTTTCTACTAAGTCCTGTTGTCATTCTTACTAAGAAATTCTGAAAGGCTGTGGTGAACAGCAGGAGCTGAATTAAGCAAAAAAGATATTATCAGCCTAGTTCAAAGCTAGTAGTACAGGGAAGATTATTGTCCTGAGATTTAACCTCATCTTTGTACACCTGCAAGATCTGAATAATTTAAGTGAAGCCCTTCTATATGGATGGCTTTTTTTGTGTGTTGTCCTTTACACTGGACGTTTAAAGTTTCACTGATCACTGGGATAACTATGAACATGTGGAGGTGCATGATTCTCCCACTCCATGCAAATCACTGGGCAGAAAGTGCATGGAGAGACTATTATTGTGCAAGAATTCAAATTTTCAAGGGAAAACTGGGAAATTTCCATTATGCTCAAGCAAATTTATCCAAATGAAAGCATTGCCTAAGTAATGTTTGAATAGTGTATAAATTAAACCATGAAAGCATCTAGTCACTCATTTTAATTGCTAAAGTGCCTCAAGGGGATTACATTAGATGAAGAAGGGCCCTTGGAAGGATCATAATATCTCTCATGGGCAATACTGATAGCTAAGAATACAGCAGCAGTTGCTTTTACACCTTACAGAGGAACAAAGTTCAGATAGAGATACAACAAATAAACTATTCTTTATGTTCATAAGAAAACCATAAAAGTCAAATATGACACAGATGTGCATTACCTGAAATGGGGAAAATTACTTGTAATGTAAATCTCAGTTTTACATTTCCTCTCAGCTGGGGCAAAAGGCTGCAGTTGAAACACTGGTCTGATGATATTCTAGGAAGCAGTAGCAATAATTGTTTTCCTTTTGATGTATAGCTGCAGCAGCAAAAGAAGAACTGGTTTTATTAATTACTAGCTAAAAAGCTGCTGTGTAGGCTTTTTTGTCTTTACAGCCATCTGGTTCAAGATGAAGATAAAAAGTAGTAGAAAGTTAGTGAAAAATGAAACAATTTCAAAAGATGTAAGTAATGTAGTGGTAGAGATTAAACAGAAATTTCTAGAAGCAGCTAACTTAACACAAGACCTTTATTGCACTAGGCTGAACTGAGCCAGGATTTATAAAAAGGACATTTCTTAGCACATCTCACTGTAAAGACTATGCCCAATATTTCTTAAAAAAAACCCAAAAAACAAAAAACAACAAAAAGAGAAGCAGGAGAGTATCTGTTGCTTGCCCGGTGGCCAGTCTGGCCCAAACTACTATAAAATTCAATGAGATTAATA
Organism: Charadrius vociferus; assembly: GCF_000708025.1. Classification (NCBI taxonomy): domain Eukaryota; kingdom Metazoa; phylum Chordata; class Aves; order Charadriiformes; family Charadriidae; genus Charadrius; species Charadrius vociferus. Next base: position 1,570,354 of record NW_009647211.1, read on the forward strand.
AATATAATAAGATCACTTTAAAATGAAACTCCCTCAAATAGATTTGTAGATTTGTAGGTACAGCCACAAAAGAAAAATGTTTACTTATTACTGACCTGTAGAGTCGGTGTGTGTGATTAAATCTGGATGGCAAGACATGACCCTTGGTTATGCATTAGCAAGAGCTCCTGACTTCAGTAAAAGTATCACTCACTCATCCCAGGGTATAATTCAGCGAAAAAAGGATGCACAGACAAAAATGTGTTCTTATTGTCTTTTAAAATTGGAGTGTGGCGTTCACATATAGCAATACGACATATAGCAATTATGACAAATACACATAAGTCTGTAAAGCACTGTCGTCACATCCTGTGACATGATTGCCGAAATCTGTCAAAAATCAAGCTATATTTCCTCAGATTCAAAGGCAGATGTTAAGACTGCAAAGCAAATTTCTTGTCTACTGACTTGGGAAGGAATTGACCTGTGTTCATTACAAAGAGGGGAGAAAAATTGGAAATGATAAAGCCTAGATGTCTCACATCTGCAAAGTACTGCAATTCCATCATAGCATTTACAACAGTAAGTAGTACGAATCACATTGTCCACATCTGCTTTATGAGTTTCAGAACCTATTTCATCTGATTGCTTTGCTATTACTTGCACCATCTGTCCTAGCAGGGATGGTTAAGAGCTCCAGCAGCTCTCCAGGGTCTGTCTGAATGGCTGCCCTACAATCAGAACACTTGAGCTGGGCTTACCTAAAATCCCATATACATGTATTTTTTCTTCTCCATAAGTAGGATGTCATAGCAGGTTTTTGCAATTTCCTCTGTTCTTAAGGCAACTCAGAAAAGGTATGTGCAGCTTGATTTTGGGAATGCTGTACAGCGTAAGGGAATCTGGGATTAAACATCAGAGCAAAACCTATAAATTCCAGGAACCCCAGGATGAGCAAACTGGGTAAGTGTTTGAACACATCATATGGATCTAAGATGGATGTGTCACTGTGGTATTACTCAGGGTCCTTCCACAGCACACAGGAATACTTATCAGTGTGGACGTACATTCATGAGAAAGCTTACAGTGTTTCTGACTAGTCTGCTTGGAGTTTATAAAATTCATATGAGTATGTCATTATCCTTGAGCTCCATCATGGTGAAGCACACCACTGCTCTAACAGCCGTGGTGGTGTAAAACATTTAGAGAATGAACCACAGAAACAACACAGAAAAACAGTACAACAGTGGAGACAGCCTCATATAGAACTGCAGTGGGGTGGGACTGAGGGAACCCCAGGCAATTACTTGCTAAGTGTTGTTGTGTTGGTCACTTCAAGGTGTGCTTTTATCTCCAACTCTTGCTAAAAACTCCTGGTGAGAGACTCGGAAACTCTTCCTCTCTTCCTAAAGCTGCTACGGATTCACTGTGGAACAGCAGGGGGTCCTCTCGTTTCTCTGCGCACCAGTTTCCTGTCTGCACATTGGAGGTCACATTTCCATAACTCGCAAAGGCATTGCAAAGGCAAACTCATCAGTATTTGTGAGACCATGGAATACTGCAGTTATGAATTTGCTAGTACATAATCAAATCACAAGATCTGGGCTTCCATCAGCTGCCTCAGTTGAAGTATAACAGCTGTGATGTACCTCATCTAGGGAAGTGAGAATACAGTTCACAAAAGGTTTGAGAGCATCCAGGGCTTTGAAGAGCATATCTCTATTATTTATGTGCTTTTCTCTTTTAGCAGACAATAACTTTCAAGGTTTAATGGCTGATAACAACAAGCAATTGCATGTCACTTACATTGTATGATATGGGATTAATTCATGCTGTTTAAACAAAGTTTTCACTGTTTCTGAAATGCTCCCTCTTCTCCTACCTTCCCCTCTCTCAGAGGAATATTTGCTTTTGTCAGAAGTCACAACAGAAGGATGAAAAATGACGAGACATTACTTTAAAATAGATGGTATGTCGGAAGAGATTACTTGCACAACACAGGAGGCACTGAGGCAAGAGACTAGAATTGTCAGCCCCACATCAACAGAAAAACCTTCAGCAGACAGGCAACTGGTAATCACGCATCCTGACTGAGTTAAATTGCTTTATGCATAGACACCATGCATGCCAATTGGGAAGGCTTAAAAGTAGGGCCAAAGCTAAAAGTCATAAAGTGAAAGTGACAGTAAGCAATTCGAATTCTCTTGTAATCTTTGTGCTATACTTAACTACCAGAGAGATGTAGGCAATGAATAATCCATGGTTTTAAACTAGCTGTAAGTTATTGAGCTGACTAGTTTTAGCCTATCTGGCCCACTTAAGTGTCTGGCAGAAATATGGATCAAATATA
>NW_009647211.1:1572708-1574160 GCF_000708025.1 Charadrius vociferus
CCTGCTCATTCGCCAGCTCTTGTGTTTAAGACACACTATTCTAATTCCTTGCTGATATATCCAGTTGCATCAATTACAAGGCAAGTATTGCAGTTAAAAGTGACATAGTTGGACTACCACTTAGGTTAGCTGTAAAACAGGTTCTATATCTAGAACTGACAGGGAATCCTACAGTGGAAGGCATAATTAAATGTTACATTCTCATCATAGACTGTCACAGTTTTCTTTTGTACTACTATTATTTTCAGTTTTAAGTCATTTCTTTCTTTAGGTACCACTTGTTTACCCAAGGTCGTCTATTCAAACACCTTTTAGACATATGTAGTGAGACATACCAATGAACCAGGCCCCAGACTAGCACCATTTGTCTAATTTGCATATTTTGTTGCCTACTCTGAAATGCAGAGCTCTTTGATAGGAAAAGCTTCAGGTGTGATGTCATTGGCTTGGTTTTATGAAACAAATTTAAAAGATTTTGCAAAATTAAACTTAGAACCTCCCTTCTCACATTCTCTTTTTTCTCCTTTTCTACTGAATGGAGATAGGTAACAATCAAAACTTTATTTTTAAAACTCCTAAATACTACATTTGGAATGTACGGGCACCTAAGAAGAGGTTTTCAGGTTAGGTCTTATCTAACTTGCTGATTTTCACTGGTCTTCAATGATGACAAACCAAGCTGTGTGGGATGTCCTATGGAAAAGTTCTTATGTAGAAGGACACTTCCTTTTTGTCCTTAGCTATCACTTATTAAAACCTGTCCTGCAATTAAAGTATAGAAACTTTACTGCTGTTATAGAGCTCGCCACCTTGTCATTTGATGATACTGATAATTAATACTGTTAATACTACTCCATGGATGTGTTTGGGGATGAAAACCCATGGCACCAGAGCGCCCTACACTTAAAGCATGATTTCATGTGGTTTAGATTTTTTAAGAAAAAAAAAAAAAAAAAAGAGTAGTCTAGAAGTTACTTTCAGGGAAAAGGAAGTTTTATTATTAATTGGCTTCTTCCTTTTTTGTTTATATTTTGAAATCTTAATGAAGGGTTCATCCTTTTGTACTGGAAAAATATGAAGTTGAAAATGTATACTGCAGTGTCCACTTCAGTCAGAAGCAGTTCACAGACAGGAAAAAATGCCCATGAAACCTGAATGTAAATTCCTAAGCTTTGCAGAAATTGAGAATATATTCAAAGCAAACACACTCTGGAGTTTGAAAGACATAATTTCCAATGACTTGCAGTCTTCTGTGATTTGGAGATTCAAGCTTAGAGCAACAGAGAAGAGAAAGGGAGGAAGCAGCAAGGTTAACCACCCACAACTTAAATCTTCTTTGTGGAATTAGTCTGGCTGAACCAATACATTATATGAGCATTTTATGTTTGTCTTATTATGTGCAAACTAAAGGCACTAGGAATTAGATCTCCCACCTAACACAGAAATCGATCA
>NW_009647211.1:1574212-1608910 GCF_000708025.1 Charadrius vociferus
CAGATGGCTTTATATGAAAGAAGTATCACCCCCAAATAAATCAAACTGTGGTTTGTTTTTTTATGTCAGGCACAGACACAATGCAAAAAGGCAAGTCTCCTCAACTAGCAAATCAAGACTCTTTCTCACAATACACTAATACCCATCACTTACTATTTCACCAAGGTCTGTTTCCCAGCAACAAGGAATACTTGCCTGCAGAATAGCAACCTTACATCTGCTGATAAAGATCGCAATCCTCTGGGAGACAGACAGTACTTCTCTAAGAAACTGATTTTTTCCCCTCTGTACAACATTCATGAGCCCTTCCTTTTTGCTAACTAGGCATGGATTCAGCATCAATCTGCAAAGAGGAGCCAGCAAACCTGCAAAGAAGCCAGAGAACACAGAACTGGACCCTGCAGACTTTTGTCCATGACATTTGCAAGGTCTGATTGAAGGGCACAGAAATAGCTAAGGCAGTATATTAGATAATAATAACTGTCTGTAGATTTTATCCTCCTTCCCTGTACCCTGTACTTCTCTGTCCCCAAACACAGGGAAATAAATAAATGGAACGGTCAGGGAAGATATAATGGTTTCCCCATTGTTTTTTTTTTTTAACTTTTTAATCAGGTTATTAAGATGAAATAAACACATGCCTTACTTTTTTTTTAACTATTATTTATGTTTATCTAGTACATTAAATCAAGTATGAAGATCATTATTCCCCTGTAGCTCTTTTTAAATACAGCAAAGGAATATAAATCTCTTAAAGTGGAAGAAGAATAAAGAGTTACCCCAAATCATCTTATCCATATCTTAAATAATGCAATTCAGAATTCAGCTCTATTAGTGTCCACTTTTAAAAGTCACAATAATGTGCAAAACATTATAAAACAGTACATCTTTATAAGCAATGCTGTTATTCTAGCAACACATTTGCAATCTCAGAAGACAAACAACCAGAGAAGAGATAGTTTTCTCCAGCTTTTAAAACTTTTGGCAGCAGTGCATTTAATCTGGTGTTGCACAAGATGACAAAGCAAGCTGTTTAAAGAAAAAATATGGCTTTAAATCTGCAACATTTGAAAGAAAAATCTGAGTGGGACATAGGAAAAAGGGCTTGTTAACATTTAAGTGAAACTGGATGCCAAAATTCATTTAAGCACTACTTTATAATCAGGCCTTTATTCCCTGATCCAAAAACTAACAGTGAATATATCTATCAGTGGTGTACAGACTAACAAAAAAATCTGGGCCAAACTGTGCAATCTCTGTGGCAGGAGTTTCAGCCCAGAAGTTGATTAGAAAGCCACCAGATTGCTGCAGTTTTTAACAATAAACAAAGGTTGAGGTATTTTTATTTACGTGCAAATCTGTCAGTGGATCACCTAGCTATATTCTCTTCTCACAAAAGCAAACTTAGGAAGGATGTGATTAACAAGCTCCCATAACAGAGTTAAACAACAAAAGTCACAGTTTAGAAAAATCCTTTTTTTTTCTTCCAGGTGTGGAATAGGTGAGTAGTGTTACCTATCACTTTATTTCTTTTGTGCAGACATTTCCTTCATACATCCTTTTTCATATGTTCAGATATTTTACCGAATAAAGTTTCACACACATTTCCAGTGGATTGCAGGTCATCTCTTAGGTTTCATATTTTTGTTTTTCAGTCAGAAGTCCAAAAATATGGTTGAACCAAGCTCTTATACTGTATTACAACTACCTTAACTACCACTGACCCTGTTATCTGCTGCAGTGTCCTGTGATCAGAGGAAGCTGCAGGCAGTGCCCTGTCTTAAATTCTTACAAGAATTAAAATGAACAAACAAGAAACTTTCCAAGCTTCTGTGTACTCCAGACTTTAAATGAGGAATAGATCAAAGTGGGGAGGAATCATAAAAGTCCTGAGCAAACAACTTTCAGATAACCTCTCAATAAAAAAGCAGGAAACAACTTCTAGCCTTAGAAATCCTGCCAGTTAAAGAACAGCTAACTGAGTGCTAGCTGCTTGCATGTAAGCGTAGTTTACGGAGAAACTGCACCCATATCGCTAATTTGCCTGCTGACAGGTTATATCCTTAAGGGCTGATTTGAGCTTCTCCGCCACAGTGTATTCTGTGGTTGTTACTAATAAGTGAACAGCTTTTGAATTAATATCTCTGAGACTGAGAAGCACCCCGGGGGAATCTTCTGACCCAGCAATGCTGAAACTGCAGCTGTGAAAACGTGTGGATAGCCGCACATGTGGTATTTCAACACGTGAATTGGCAGATGCGCATGTGCACAGGGGGAGGGCACGTGTTTCTAAGGGTACGCGTGGGTCTTTGAAGGAGGTACCCATAGACACCTTTGAAACACATTAGGCTGAAAGGAGGAATATATCACAAGACAGCCACTTATCACCCGCTGTCTTTTGCTGGCTATCGCTATATAAAGCTCAATCGTTTTCAAAATTTGGTTTTTTTACGTTCCTTTTCCTGTTTTCTCTTTGTTTGGGTATATTTTTCCATTCATGTTGCTTCAGTGATCTTTTGAATTATGTTAGTGTTTCAAAAGACGCTTCAACAAAAAATAAAACACCATCTGCCAAAAGCTGTTGTTACTGTAATTTGTTTTACAATTATACAGCAGTATGCTGAGAAGGGACTCCTTCCTGTTCCTAGAAATATTCTTTGCTCTTCAAAATTAGTCTGTTAGATAGTTATTGTACTTTTACAAAGCTTTTTCTTCTAGGCAACATTTGCAATCAAAAACCTTTTTTTCCCTTTTCTTTTTTACTTACAAACCACTTTTTTCCCCACCTTTTTGACCCATATTAAACTTATGGACCAATCTCTAAGACCAGCTGTTGCTGCCCGCCTATGTTCCCCTACCTCCTAATGGAGATGACACTTTCCATCATACAGAAATACTTTGTACTTTCTTTAGCAAATGTCCTCCATGGATTTTTGGAGCACATCTTCACTTAATATTAGGTTCATAATTTCTTTCTAATGACTCTCGAAGTCCTTACAATTCTCTTCAATTCTCTTGTAGAATTCTATAGATTTTTTAAGCAAATAATGAATATGTGCAAAATTAACACATTAAAGATCACCATTTCTTCATTTCAGGTTGATAGCAACTAATTGATAATTTTCTCTGACTGCAGTTTTTCACCCCATTGTCCATCAATTGTACAGGAATTTCATTTGGATCATAAATGCCCCTGTTATGCAAGATTCTTACTTCAGTAAATATATATATCATCAAATAATTGTCTCTTATTGGCTTAATCAGCTATCCTGTAACAGAAGAAAACTGCATTGGTTAGATGGGATTTGTCTTGACAAATCCATGCTGTTGGTTTTTCATTACTATGTTATTCTCCAGATTTTACACTTTAATAATAAGAAATATTTGTTGTCTTGGATTCATCACTTGAATGATTACAGCTATGTCGGGTAGCTCTTCTTGGCCCATTTTCCTCTCAACAGTATCTGTCCATATTCCCCATTTCATGGGACTAGCTTATACATTCTGCAGCTTAACGATTTAAATTAAATGATATAATGATTCTGCAGCTTAAAAAGAAGGGCAATATATTTTTAATTTCTTATTAATGTTGATAAGATCTAAAAATAAATTATTTTAATGAATTCAAGGCTTTCCTTGAAAACCACAAATGTCATGGTTGTTCTAAGTCAATTTTTTTGTTTGTTTGTTTGCTGTTTGATTAATAAGATGAGACCTAATATTTGCACTTAAATTGCTTCTATGCAGGAGCTGAGCATTGCACACTAAGAGATTCATGACAAGGTCTGATTCAGGTTGCCAACATCCAAATCTGCTTGTGGACATTAGTTTTCTTTCTTACTAAGACAGCAGTCCTTCCTCTGACATCATCAGTTCAATGTGCAAGAATTATTTAAGAACAGGCCCACTCCTACCATGTTTTTTATTCAACTTTCCTATGAACAAAGATAAGATGAAATGGTGGAAACAAATTCATAAACAAGCATGCACATGTTCCAAAGATGATTTTTCTTTTTAGCACCTGTTCATAACCGTGCCCGTGACTTCTTTGCCTCATTCCATCTGTGTATAGTACAGTAAATATTTTTTTTTTAAAAAACAGCTCTTCCTTATTGTTAGAAATCAACAACATTTTACAAATGTGATTTCTCCACTGTGTGGATTGTACATTTTCCCAGCTAGTCTACCACCCACAGTATTATTAGCAGCACCCAAGAAACACCAGATGACCAAATACACCAGAGACACTTATTCGAAAGTGAAAATGTTTAAGACCTACATACTAAAGACTGTAATTGGTGATGGCATTTGACAGTGTTCTGTTAGTTTGAACTCATTAAGTGCAACTGATGGTATAAGTCTTTTTTCTCTCAACATTCAGCTGTCATGTTGTACCTTGTTCAGGCAGAAAGTATCTTCATCTTTACATGCAAAGGTAGACCAGGACCAGTCACTTTGCTATGCTACTGTTATTGCCATCTTACTTATGTAGATCATCAGGATTTACGCAGAAATAAAATCCCTACCATTCCGGTTGGATCTTCTTTTCTGTAAGCAAAGTGAACAGCCAAGAAATAACACTGTTTTGGGAGTATTGTTAATACTTACAGAGTATTTGTGAAGCAGGTCTTACACTACGCATCATGGTACAAAATTATGTGAAATCTGAAGTAGAGTCGGGAGGGGTCCTCTATGATGTAAAAATTATGTACCAAAAAGCAAAGTACATAATAAGCTGCATATAGATGGAGAGTTCCTTTTTTTTTCTCCTCCTTGGCTCTCAACCTTCAGACCAGCGACAACTCTGCTTGAATTAGGACCTGATAGGAAACTGAATGGGACTTCCATATCTAGCCCAATTTAATAAAAATTCTGGTTCCTATACTGTGTTAGTCCGGTTTTGCAAACCATTAATGCTTTGTATGTCAACCTTTTTATCTTCTGAGTTTTTAAACTATAAATGATACTCTGAACACACACTGAATCTCAGGGCTTTGATTTTTCCCTTTTAGAACAATAATAAAATACAAACACCATTCAGGTTACCTGAACACATAATAGCTAGAATAAGTAGATCAACCTACGCAAGCAAGTTGAATCTAGTTTTATGCATTTTCTGAAACTGCATCTTCAGCTGTTTCTGATGGCTTGAAGAACCTAAAGCTTCATTAAGCAGTGGTACAATAAGCTTCGATACTACTAAATATTTAAAGGGATCACTATAAAGAAGAAAACTTCTGGAAAGTGACTTTGTGAAAAATAAGATTGGGAAAAAGAGATAGTTAGGATCAGAAGAATGAATACCATGGTATTTAGCATCACATATTGCAGGAGTTAAAAATCTCTACAAATTTTCATTTAGCCTAAGAAGAATATAACTACATTTCACAAATTTGAATTAGTTTCAGGACAAATTTTAAAGCTGGTCCTTCAACAGGAAGGATTCAGAAAAAATGATCTCACTCAAGATGTGTATTCAGAGTGTTCTGCAGTAAAATAATTTTAAAGTATTACAATTTACATGGAAAGGAATCAAGTTACAGCTCTATTTCCAAGTTGAAGTATAAATTCTCTGAACACACATGTGCACAGATACTAAGACAATATTCAAACAGGATTGATTTTACAACAACCTAGGCAAGAAAAATCTGTGCCTAATCATAAGCACAAAAGAGGTGTTTCACGGTGGTTCCATTCACAAACAGCTTGTTGCTGCCAGTTATCTTCAAGGATCAGAAGTGAAAACTTGCACAGATCCCTAGATATAACCTGGAAGGCAAGGGTGTCTAATTTTTTAGGGTGCCAACTAAGATTCTTCCTATGGCATTATTGTTATTATTTATGGCAAGGCTGGAGTGGATTTACCTTAACAGAAGTCAAAACAGTTCTGCAGTTATTTACCAATTCAAGAACACACAGACCAAACACGTAAAAAGCTAATCAATCAGAGGAAAACCACTAGTGACCCACAGCTGGCTAGTAAAGACTTTAACCTGCTGCAGGAAGTTCCTTATAATATCCTGCCATGCAAAGAATCTGACATCCTTTTGCTCTGACCTGGTGAACTCCTTTATAGCCACTACAAAATATTTTTTCCTGTTATAAATGATATAATTAGGGTGTAAAAACTATTTAAAGAACTCTTTTTACTTTTTAGCTAATCACATTCAATAACAGACATTTTTTCAAAGAGTTGGACAGAGGCATTGAAGGTGCTTCACACTTCATCCCAAAACCCTTTCTGTGTTTTTACATCAAACTCTGGACTTTACTTCCCACTGACAGATAAATAAAAGGACATAATAGTATTCTCTGAATTGTTACACATATGTTGTACCATAAAAAAAGAAACAAAATGAAGACAGATTGTAAAAAAGGTTCAGTGAGGAATAAAAGGGGGGGATGAAGGTATATAAAACACAAATTATAGATTTGTCGTGACTGATATGGAATCTGACTCAGCACGCAGTGAGTAGCAAGCTGATCTGACACAAAAACATAGTGATAGTCTATTCCTTACTTCAAGCTGCATTAAAAATTCTTCATAGATTTTTTTAGTCATTCATAGACATAATTTGCTTTTGTTGCATAACCATGGATGTCATTTATTTCAATGCTTTATTTTTCTGCCTGCTCTATTTCAAGCTCTCATCTGTAAATAGTCCTACTGCTACTGTGAAAAATACTATTCAAAATCTCCCATTTTCCCTCATTTTGCTTGGAAAGACTTTAAGCATCAACACAAGCACTGCAGATAAGTGATCTTACATTCTCCTGAAAAGAGTATTTCTCATGAGTTTCTCAATTCTTTCTAGGTTCAGCCAGTCAGGAAATAATATAGTGTTGACAACCACTGTGACTTGTACTAACTTGGATTAATTGAAGAATAGTAGAAGGAAAAGCTGCAGTGCAATTGATTAGAACAAGCTTTGTGAAAGTAAATAGTTACTAACTCATGAGAACTAGTATAAGCATATGATAGGCTTTTCTGTAACTGACTCCGGTCTATGGTGACAAATTTAGATGAGTTTTTCTATAGTACTTTACAGCTGTGTGCCCGTTTATGCCATGCCGAGGAACCTATTTATCAGTCCAAAGACCCAAATTCCTATTTATGGTTTCATGACTGGGTGGCTGAACTACCAACTGGTGTTTCAATTCTTTCTTAATCAGTACCTGAGATTTTGGAAAGACATTTATAGTAACAATGTTCTTAAAGTACAATGAAGAGAGAAAAGAAGTCTTGTCAGTTTGAAGAATAAGAAGTGTTCCTCTCCACTAAGGGACTGAGAAATATGGAGGCAAGAATTACTTTCTGTGGATTTAAAAAGTAATCACATTCCTTTTTCTATTGCTGAAGCTCTTTGTTATTGTTTATATGTATTATCTATACATTATTCTCCAAAAATGAGTTATATACTATGTGGAAGTTAAGCTAAGTTTTATATTGTATGTCTATGTCTGACATAGGTGACTCCTTTTACTGGCTTCAGTTACAGTCTCTCCTTCAGATCTTAACTGTTTTTCACAAGCAACTCTCACACCCATGGTTAAGACTGCACTATTATTATTCACTGAAATAGCATTTAGAAGGTGGACCAGACACTCATGCAGTCAAAGACAGTGCAAGCCCATTGTTAAAAGGCTATGACTGTGCACAAGACACAGTGGCCAGCTTCAGCGAGGCCAGGGACAATATGGTTTCATTCTCTTATCCTCATGCTGTCCCCTCTGCGTGCTGTTGTTAGTTTTAGCTTTTCACTTTCTGTAGACACACATTTAATTTTGGGTGCTTAATCACCATTAATCACCACTAATCACCACTGTTAGCAAGGAGTTATTTTAAACCATTTTCTGCAGGGCATCCCTTATCATTTGTTATCATCTTTTTCACCAACTGGCTGAGTTTTATTCATTTCAGTTTGGAGGCCAGAAGAGCTGAAGCTGAACGTATAAATACTATCAGTCAATGCTGTAACCAGCTTCATTAGAAAACAAACCATAACACAAATCTTTTATTTTTGCCATATTTTAGTAAAACTAACAATGTTCTTTATTGCTTACATCGCTTTCATATTTCTCAGCTGTTAACAAAAGCATGAAGCTAAATGGATCCACTACCAGGACCCAGAAAACAGCACAATATATAAAAGCTTAAGAAATCTGTCTCATATTAGCTTAAAGGGCAGAAAAAACTTGGCAAATCACTTTACCTCTTTGTAATTCGTTCTTATAAACACTTTCATACCTCATTGGAGTAGTAGCATATATTGTAAAGACGTTGTTCTGTTCTGCTATTGTTAAGTCTTGAGAGATACTGCTTTAGAATCCTTCTGGTCACATACAGGAATTTCTTTCTAATAAAATTTTCCTCTAACTAATGTTGTTATCAAATATTTAAGCAGCACTGAATCAAAAAGACTTTTTGCTTGTTGGAAGAAAGAAAGAACACATTAAATGAACTGCTAAGTAGCCTTATTAATAGGAAACATCTGTTAAAATAATGTGTGTGCACAGTGTTATTGCCCACTATGTGCCTTGTTTTATTTGTTCTATATTGTTCTCCATCCCACAGCTTGGAAGGAATTTACTGACAAGGAATTACTGATTTTTTCATCCTAATGCATTTGGTATAGCAGAGACAGCATTTTGCTAATTTTGGGCCGTGATTTTAATTTGTATGTAAAAAGAATTATGTTAAAAGAACACATTAAGGCTGTAAAATCAAGCACTTGAAACCTGGGAAATAAAAAATGCAAAGTTGTGTCCCCACAGAAGAAGCTTTTGTATCATGTCGTAGTAGTGGTAGCAGTAGTAAGACTGAACAAAATATGGTAGTCTTCCTGCAAGACTGAACAAAATATGGTAGTCTTCCTGCCTCTGTGCTAAGAACTGTTGAACAACTTTTTCAGCAAGTTTTGGTTTTGGGGGGAGCATTTTGACCATTTAACCTAGGGTACAAAACTGAATGTTTCAAGCAAAACGCCTGAAGTATTGCAAAGTGAAAACAGTGAAAAGAGTGTCTTGTAATGGGTCAAGTAATCTTAATGCTAAGCTCTTTTTCATTAAAAGGTCATGAAAAGCCTAATGTGTTTTGAAAGTCAGGTCAAAAGACTGATAATGGCACTTCACTGTTCTGCAATAATCTCATCATGCTCATAAGTGAAGTATACTTCACATAATGCCTGGAAATGAGAACGCCGTTTCCTTACCTTAATGCTAAAGCACTGGGACACAAAAGATTGCAGAGAAACTTTCTGACAGAAGCAGGAACAGCGTCCAGACAGCCTCACTCAGTATTTGAGCCACAAGACACTATTCCCTTAATAAAAGCACAAGGCTAGATAATCATATAAAAGATATAGAAAGTCAAGCTGAGAAACCTGAAAATAAATCTGAAATGATGAAAGCTAATAAGAGCTTTGCAGCTGGTGTGAGACTGGCTAAATGGGGCTTGCAGAGGAAAATTGAAAGAATAGAGACTTGTAGGAAAACTAAATACATAGGATTGCTGATGATTCCTACAGGTAAGGGGGAAGAAGTCTCAGAGGGATTCAGAGAGAAATATTAGGTGTTGATAAGGAAAATTGTTCTTGCTACAAGAAATACTGTCATAAGAAATCTCACTGGAGACCGAAGGAACAGAAATGAAGTATCTCTAATAACTGAAGTAAAGTCAGCTGCATACAGACTCTGCTCTCATGCGGGCACAGATCATCAAGAATTGCATGTACAGAAAGCTCCAGGTAATCCTATTCAGGACAACACTTTTCATGATACTGTTAATCTTCATTCTGCAGAGCTGTGCAGTGAGAAGTCGGTGAGGTGCCCGGACAATGCTGCTGTTGTAGCTCAGAAAGGATATGCTGTTTATTAGCAAAGAAAGATGGCAGCAAAATAAAAAATCGCCATCTGTAAGTTAGACATCACCTAAAGCACTTCAGTGGAGGGTTTCGCCCTTCATTAGACACATGGTAAAATTACAAATGTGCCCATAATTAACATAAATCAAATATAGCTCCCCTGCAGTCGTTGGAAATTCAAGGGTGAAAGAACTGTGTACAAGAAAATTTCAGCTTAGTTTGTGGTTCTCCATGGATAGACAGTCTGAAATTATGCTTTTTTTTTTAGAAGAATGGAAATTTTAACATCTAAGGCTTAGCCCTTTTGCATCACTGCAGTAGAATAAGAGCAATTAATTTTAAAACCAGAAGATTCTAAGCACAAGCAAAAGAGGCTCATAAGCCTGACCTTTAAGCTCAAAATTATGTTGCTTTGCATGGATTGCTACAAAAACCTTTCCTTTGTATTTGGCAAAACACTTGGTAAAACACAATCTAGAGAATATAGTAAATGATAAAAATATATCTATATATAATATAGATATATCTATATATAAAAAAGATTTTTTCTCCTTTTGCAATAATTGAACCATCTGTTACTATGAGAACAATTTTAGCCTCTTTCAGGAAACAAGAATTCAGTTAATCATGCACATCTACTACCTGCTTGCCTATTTCTATTTCTCCACCATATATTTTTTTGAGCAGTCACTTTCCGTCCATGCTGCCCATGGCTGGGGCTAGCTCTGCTCACTCTGTGACTGAGCTACCTGGTGGGCCAGTGTGTCCCTTTATGGACTTTGATTCATTAAAGCAAGGTTTGTGTCTCTAACCTTCAAACAGCTCCAGAGTCCAAAACTTGCTGGGACTTGGTATTCCTGAGGTTTGTTTGCTCAACCAGCTGCATAAGTCTAATTTTCTTTGGAAACCAGGCTAAAGTCAACTTTTTGTTGGACTGCACCAGGCATGCAGCTTGGCCATAAAAAGGTAATGATACATCATTTGAAACCTCTTGGAGATAAGAGGATCGCCACAGCCAGTTGGGTTCCTAGTGCAGAAGAGTGCCACATCAGAGAAAGTGCTTCTGATAAATGACTTTGTGTATCCTACGTGCAGAACTGGTCCAAGAAGCCCCAGATTGCTGCTACCCATTACAGTGAATGACAGGTCTTTGCCGACGAAAGTTCCCAGTCACTATTTTGGCACTAACACTGTAACGTGGATGGGAGCAGACTGCTGTTGGGCACTTGTAGTCATAAGACCAGCCCTGCCAGCACAGATTTACATGGTCTGTGCAAGCAAATGGGAACATCCTTTAATTTTCACCTACAGATGTGTGTGTTTATGGCCCTACCCTGTGGCCCAGCTTTGTCACTGATACAGCCACACATCTGCCTTGCCCTTGTCATCACTTAGCACAGTTTAAAATGTCACCATGCCTTACTGATGAATAACAATACATAAAGAGATAAGAATTTGATTAAAGGATGCAAGAAGAGAAATGTATGCCACATTTCTACATCTCTGCATTTAGCAGCAGAAAAGCAGTAATACTGATATGCAAATACCTATATAATGCCTGAAATAATGTGCAGAGATAAACCATAGAAATTAAAATCACTGGGAAAATTGATATTCAGTGCATCCCAAAGGTTATTATATGGAACAGAAGAAAGAAATAAATCATAAACATTACCTTATAAAAAATGAATATTTTGTGGTGATTTAGCAGATATGGCTCCATGTTTCCTTTAGAAATTTTTCTGAGATTTATATTATCTCTTCCAGAATGTTTTAAACACATCTTTAAACAACACATGGTAGCTGATTTTGCAAAATGAGCAACTGAAATCTTCTAATTTCATTTGCTAAATAAGTTATTTTACAGCCTATTTGGTAAAGAAGCCAAGTTTCTGATTGTTTTACGTAATGGACAGAAGCTGCTGACTATTCTCTAAATGAGGTGGTGAAATTGCCTATTGTTCTGGAGAAGCAATTTTTCAAAATCATTCTAACTTACATATTTGCTGGCTGAGCCTATCAAATTTTCTCACAGAACAGCATTCAGAAAGTTGCAGACGGTAAACATATTTACCCACAGCTTCTGTGTAATGATTCATGCAAAATCTAAACAATTGTTCATATCCCATATCTTTCAGACATATTAGGAGAAATTAAATTTTGTCCTTAGCTTGCTGAAATTTTCATATAGGATGAACAGCCTTTAAGAACACAACCGATCTGGTCCAAAGCTCCAAAGAAAAACTTTTTTTTTTTTCCCCACGGTTTTCATTGTATATTAAAAACTCTCTAAAAATTTTATATTCACAAGATTTGAGTTAAAATAAAAGAATGCATGAAATGATATGACTTTGACATGTCATGTCAAAGACTTTCAGAGATTTCAATATTGTGAACACCAACCTGGGCTTTAGCCTGAAAGATATTTTTCTCAAATCAAGTTCTGAATCTTGGTTTAAGATCACGTTCCAAACATAATAGAAACATCCAAATGTACAAACCAGTAAGGTATACATGGTATTTTCAAGCAAAGTTCAAATCAAACCCTCTTGGCACTGCCCATCTACAAAGGTAGGCAGCTCCTGGAGTGCTGTGATAGAAGGATACAGGTTTTTTAGGTAGGAAAGACCGACAAAGTGAGGAGCTCTGCCTTGGGGTGGGTCAGGAGTCAGTTAGGAGCTTATGGATCAAGAGTGGCAGGCAGACCAACATGGGTGTCATTGTAGTGGATATCTCCTCAGGCCACCGGATCAGGAAGAAGTAGATGAGGTTTTCTTCAAACTGGAAGAAACCTCACATTCACAAACTGTGGTCCTCAGGGGACTTGAACTACCATGATATCTGCTGGAAGGACAGCAGAGCAGGGCTCAAGCAATCTGAGACATTTGTTTAGTGCATTGATGACAACATCCTGGCACAGGAAACTGAGAAACCAACAAAGGAAAGGTGCTCTGCTGGACCTGATACTTAATGAAGAAGGAAGAATTGGTGGAGGAGGTGAAAGTCAGAGGCAGCCCTGGCTGCAGTGACCATGAGATGGTGGAGGTCAGTATCCTAAGGGGAGATAGTAGGGCCAAAAGCAGAAACATAGACCTAAATTTCAGGAGAGCAGATTCAACGTTTTCAGAGATCTGCTTCGAAGAATTCTGTGAGATACCCTGGAGAGAAGAGAGGTACAGCAGTGTCAGCTGGTAATCAAGGATCACCTCATCTGAGCTCAAGAAGGGCCCATCCTGACAAGTAGAAAATCAAGCAAATGCAGCAGGAGGCCTCCATGGATGAGCAAGAGATACTGACTTAACTCTGACATAAAAAGACAGAGTACAAGAGGCAGAAGCAGGGGCAGGTGACCGAGGAGAAGTATAGAGCTGCTGTCTGCTCTTGCAGGGGTGAGATTACAAAAGCCAAGGCCAATCTGGAGTTGAATCTGGCAGAGGCTGTGAATGGCAACAGTAAAGATTTCTACAAGTATATAAATGACAAAAGGAAAACTAGTGAAATTTTGGGCCCACTGCTGAATGGATCAGGGGAGCTAGGGACTCAGAGAAGACTCAGAATGACTCAGAGAAGACCAAGGTACTTGATGCCTTCCAAAAAATGTTCCTACTCAGCTACTCCAAGCTTTATACAGCTGTTAGGGATTGCATTAGAACAATACAAAGCCATTCAGATTATCATAGCGACTTTATTACAAACCTTGTGTCTAAAAGCTATTTCTTTACTTCCTTACATGGGGCCACTGAAGGCTTCACGGCCATCTTTCAAAACATTATACAAACATGGATAGGAAGTCTTTTCCCATTTCAGACCTAGGCAAAGTGAGAAATGCAGAAAGCAAAATCACTGAAGTACAAAGCCCTTGGGCATTTCATTGTTTTGTAGAAAGTTCTTGCTTGCAAGGGACAGAAGCTTTAGCAATGGTTACGTGCACTAGTGCACATCTGTCTGGAAAAGAAAAGCTCATCTTCACGGAAACTGGCTTAAACATTTGGAGAAAGCCAAAATTTTTTTTTTGTAGCACAGGCAGTAGATAAATTTCTAACAGAAGAAATTGGATCTGTAGAGGTATGGAAGTTCAGCACATGGAAACCACAATTTGCATGTAATAATAAAAATCCAATCATACATAAAGAGTTTAATACACTCAGACTTTTCTCACTCTAGAGGCAGTATCCTGAGAAATAATGAAACATTTTCCTATTGATATACAACAGAAAAGCAAACTATGCATGATATGATCCCTCTTTCATGGCACCTCCATAGATTGCAGGATTAACAATCAGTAAGTCATCCTTTTAATTCTAGTTCATTGATTTGAATAAAGCTCAGGGCAGATATTTTCAGATTGCTGTTCTTACAGAAATTGATGGTCTATTTAGGTATCTTTAGATTATTATTTATAGCAATTTTTAATGTAGAATTAAGTCACAAGAATAACACCTACTTACTTACATCCATGGAGAAATAATGGCAGCATGGTAGGTCTAGGCCTTTGCAGAGCAGGATTCGTGGAATATATGTCTTTCCAAGTTACAGAATGACTCTTTTCAGTCAGACATGCAGGTGTCTCAGAGGAAGGAAACCTCACTTTCTTCATTCATTAACACCAAAATGCAGGTTTAGTGGACCAGTAGATGTATTTCTTTAGGAGTGACTAGTGGAAATGTAGGACACTGATTTTAGCCTGAATGTTATGCAGGTAACTAGTAATTTTAGTGAGTGTCAAATTCCATTTTTTACCTTCCCCAGGCATTGATAGCCAATTCACTGGTCCTGCTGGCTTTCACTGTCATTGTCCATCATAATTGCATACAGGACTGTGTTCACAGGGAGAAAAATAGTTACTTAGCAAGTCAGAAGTTATTCAGCTTGTTGTGCAAAGCACAGCAGGAAACCTGAAATGAATTCTTTTCAACAGATAACTAGCACAGAGAGCATTGTGATGGGGAGTATTTTGCACTGATTTCCTTTGCAATTCCCATCCATGGCAATTTTACAATATAAAAGCCATAAAAATGTTTACTCCAAAATTCCAGAACTCTGCTGCTTTTGAAAGATGTACACAACTAAATCAGCCCCCTGTAGTTAAACCAGACACAGAAAAGATTAAATTGTCTCTCATTCTGTACAAAGGTTTAGAACAAATCAGTGATTCCGGTGCAAAAAGACATACGAATAACACATATATAATGGCTATATAAATCATCCTTGCCGCAGGGAAGAAAAGCCACTGAAACCTGAAAGCCACTGATGTTCCAGATAATCTTCACTTAGACCTTCATGCTAATGACTGGCGTATCCTTTTCCCAAAAGCTACAGCCTTTATTTCATGTGCACCTTCTTCATGGTGGAATATGGTAGAAGAGCATGTGAGAGGGAAAATGGAAGCCCTCTGCATACTGACCTCTGTCATTCATGGGAAAGTCACAGACTTTTTGGCTCTTATGCTTAGACCTGCCTCCTTTGCGCTGCCACTCAAATTATGTGTTGCTGTGTTTACTGGAGATCCACGTTAACAGAAAGATTTGAGGGAGGGTGGTATCAGAATTCTGGATGGTTTTCTAAAACAAAGATTATTTTCTCTTTTCATTTTTCATTTGTCCAACATATTTAATTTGAAGCAGTAACTCCAGATTTCTATGGAAAACAGTTTTTTTTTTTCCCTTCTAGACACTAAAATATTCAGGCTACATGCTATTCCCATTCCCAAATAGTGTCTTTCTCTTTTACATACTCCAAATATTTTGGGATAGCTACTGTGCTATATTCTACTTTGGTATATTGCTAAGCAAAACAGAGCACTGACCAGATACAGACATAATTCAGAAGACAGAAATAATAAATTTGTGTAGGATATGCTAATAAAAATGATAAATCAGTATTAACTATGTTAACTGAGGACAGAATATCTAACACTGAGGTATAAGTCTCATTATGTCTGTTTATTGACACCAATATTACAAAACAAAAAATAAGAAATCTTACAGCCTGATCAAGAAAAAAACATCATAGCAGTTAAGTAATCAAACAATATACAGATAGTTTGAGTATAATGTGCAGTAATTAGAACTTGAAATAACAGGTCAAAATATTTGTCAGTACAGATATACTAAGTATATTATGTGATCAGCCTCTTAGTAGCAAGTTTTCATTGTTTATATTTACGTCTGTGGTACATTTACAGATGTAATGCCCTGTATTTTGGAGTTCTCAATCCATGTAATCTGAATACCAGCAATTTTAAAAAAGAATGAAGTTGTTTTGTAATATAGCTTCTTTGTTCATATATATTGCTGTGTGTACTTACTGGTATGGTTACACTTTAACTTGAAAAACGTCCCTGACAAGTCATTTCATCTTTTCTACAAATTAATAAGAATTTACTTTCCTACTAATAGCACTCATTAAACATATCCAGAATACTACATGATGTTCAGCATTTGTGCCCTAATGGATTAAAGCAGAATAATCCACCCAACTATTAGGATTAAGGCAGAGTTATCAGGGAAGTATTATTTTTTCTCTTGTATTTTTTAATTGTAGCAACTTCTTTCTACGTGCAGATGTAAAATTGTCTGAACATCCTGAAAGAGTCAAGGTCAAATATCTTTTCATGGTTCATAACTGCCAGTTTTTTTCACCTGACCTGCAAGAACAAGATGTCCATTTTTACAAAGAACTGACTGACCTGTCTTCTTTTTGTGGCCACAAGGTTCGTTCACTTCATGTTTTAAATTGTGATACTGAGTTTGTATTCTCTCATCATCATCAACCACTAAGCCATAAAAGACTTCTGCGTTCATTCAAATAAACAGATTACCTTGCAGTCTTGGTCCCAGTGACAGGGATCCTTGAAGCACCAGAGAGCCTGTTTAGCTCTCCCATTTTGTTCAACCTCAATTTTTTTACATCTAGGCTGTAGTTTGGGAGAGAAAGCCTGGCAACACGTGATCAGCTGAGAAGAGGACAGCACTTTGCATACCACATTGTAAGTAGCTTAATGGAGAAGACAATGGCTTACAAGGGTATCACTTGTGGATTGTATGATCCCAAGAAATGATAGCAAAGCAAATAAATAAATTGTTGTGTCTATGCATTGCTATGACAACCTTCAGCTTCAATAAATATGTGCTGTTTAATGATAAATGTACAGAAGTAGGCATCAAGTTAGTGAAGACATCTGATTACCACCTTTAGTGAAAGAATCCAGGCTCAAGTCTAGAAGGACAAATGGCTGAAACCAGTTGCTGTGATAATTTCTGTTACCGTAAAACTGCCCTATGACTGAGTGTAATCTAAACAGAAACACCATGCACATGAATGAGACCTGACTACCAAAGCCCAACTCCAACCAACCAGACTAGTCCGGTACCAGCTGGATGTCTTGGAGATGTAGATGAAAACCTGGTGTCTCTCTTTGTCGGTCATTAAGCTACATGGCATTACTTCCTCTTCTTGATTAGCTGATCAGATCTATTATGAAAAAAGGACAGAAAAAAAAACCCAATTATAATGAACTGAAATTAAACTGCTGACAAATCACCTTTGGGGAAATTCAGGGTTCACCTGTTTGACTGATAAAAAGCTACAGTACTTGAACACAGGTTAATAAATGCATTTATTTAAGCAGGGACTGAAAATGCTGGGCTCCTTCTTCTTGAAAACAAGGCCAAATTAAACCATTTTTAACTGAAAATGTAAAATTCTTAAAAAGCAATCAGAGGTCAAGTGGTAAGTGAAGACCAAATGTTTGTAATAATAATAAACACAGCCATCAAAACCAAGACAGAATGTAGCATAGGCACCAGAGAATTCAAACGGTTTGTGCATATACAATGTGATGGCATTATTTTTTAGTGCTAAACTTTACTATACTAATCCTTCCTGAGATATGCTTAGAAATTTATATTAACCAGTTACAGGAAAAAACACAGATGTTTTATCAAAAATGTAGCTGCCAGCCCATTCCCCTGAGTGCAAATAAAGTGATTCTCAGTGCAAGAAGCTTGGAAAAGACACTTTGTGGCAACTGACTCATCTATAGCAGAAACAATTGTTACATTTCTGTGAAAAAAAAAATCCATTAAAATGAGAGAGAAAATGAAACAACAGGTGTCAAAATATCAGAGAGCACTTAAAGCGACATTAACTTGCACACATTTTGCAAAAAATAAATAAAAAATTATCGTTAAGAAACCTCTGAGGGCTATAAAGGATATATTTTGCATATTTTATAATAAGATTATATAGAAAAAGCAAAGGGATGAGTTAAACAAAGAGAGAGGATCTGCTTAAGGGAGTAGCTATGGGGGCTGTGGAGAAGAAGTTCATCACAGACCTCCCAAGCTATTTATCCGAATAATAATACACTGCTAAAAAATGTTTGATTGAATGTGAGACTGAGTAACTTGTCTCATAATGCTCGTAAGCTTTACTGGCAATAAACTTAGTATTTAGCAAAGTTTGAGAAAGTGCTGTGCAGGCAGATGGTGAATATGTGCCTAAAGTCTATCCCAAAGCTGCAAACACCACCATCTGCTCCTGCAGTGATCTGTTTTTTTCCTCACTGCCATTGTTTAGTCCCAGGGACTAAAAACATAGCAGTTTGACACACAGAACTCATTTATGAGATTTTCTTTCTTTATCCGGATCAGGCTGATTTGCATCACTGGCCCAGCGCCTCAATGGCAGTGGAGAATATCATGATGCAGCTCAGGAGTCGCACACAGGGTAAAAATCTCTCCACTCCCCCAGTCTTAGGCCAATTACATGCTAGGTTGGTGTCTCAGTGTAGCTCATCCTTAAGGATGAATTTTCAGGATATAATTCTGAAAAGAAGTTTAAAAATACATGATAACATACGCAGTTAATGCGTACTTGCTTTAGGATGTAGAAACCTGTGATACAAAACACTGTATTGCAGACCTGCATATTCAGCAAAGTTTAGTTTGTTCATTTGTTGGTGTTTTGTATATATACTTGTACTGATATTTGTCTCACCGTTTCTCTCCTTCTTGGTGGTGTTACTACCTTAGTATTTGTATAATTCCTACAGCAATTGGTGGGTATTGACTGGTGAAGAATAGGCTAAGGGATGATATGATACCATCCTATGGCTATTTGAAAGATAGCTACAAACACAAGATAGATTCTGCTTGTTATTTGTACATCACCTAACAAATGACACCAGCCACACATTGCAGGTTGTGCCAGTCAGGTTGGATATTAGGTGAAAGAATTTCCAGCACTGGAAAACGATGCCCAGAAGGTGTGGTGGGATCTTTATTGCTGGAGGTTTTCAAGTGTTAGCTGGACAAAGCAAGGACTGACCCACCCTAGGACTGGAAACTCCCTCTTCAGAGGTTGCGCATGAGATCCCGCCTCATCTGCTGTGCTGTGATTACACCCAGGATCAAGCACCCTATGGAGTTAGGAAAGCATTCTGCCATTTCTGTCTAAGGATTTTCAGACAGGGAAAGATACTTGTGATCATAACAGGTGTCCAGGAAATCTTGGACCTCTCACATCGTGCTGTAGAATTCATCAGTGCGTACATGTATGGAGCAGGGCAATGCTGTGTGAAATGCAACCGATTTGCTGGGTGTACGCAGACTGACTTCACTGAATGTGGTCGGTTGGTCCAGTGATTATGTTTCCCAGTACTAGGGGTTGTGATACTTGGAGCTAAAGATAGAAAAAATGTAAAATATTTCGTTTAGATATTTCAAGAGTGAAGTTCATCACAAAATTGACCACACAATGCAGTAGGATGATTCAGGTTGCATCCCTACCAAAAAAAAAAAAAAAAAAAAAAAAGAAAAACACCAGCTGTTTTCATTAGCTTTTATTCACTTTGGTAAATTTGCTGCATTTTGGCTTGGTACATAGTGTGTTGCACAGAGGCTAATAAAGCATATTCCAAAACTAACTCACTTTATAAAAAACTTTAAAAAAACAAGGCTCATGGATTCAGACAATATATGTTGTCTGTCAAGTATGTACTCAGAACACATATTTAAACTGCCTTAAGAAATTTGTACATAAATGGCCATTTGCATTTTTGATAGACAGAGGATTGCCATAACAAAAAGCACTTTTTGTTTGCATTTATAAAACTATTTGCATCTGTAATTACATGAGCAGCCCTTAAAACTAGATCTAAATAATCAATTACCCCCTGTAGTAGATTATCAAAAGAAATATGATTATTATGAATGTTACAGCTTATTAAAGTAAGGGAACAGTAATGAAATATTCTTCATTAAAAAAGGACTGTCTTTGTGCTACGCAGGAAAAAATACTTAAGTGTGTTCAAAAAGAAAAAAAAAAATGCCTTCTGAGGGGACAATTGGTATGGTCCTGTGCTTTTTCCCTTCTTTTCCCTTTCATGACAAAAATTGCTGTATTTTCCATTTTCTTCAAGTAAAATTGTATCTTTACTTTAAAATTCAATGTCAATAAATATTAACTTAAAATGGGAGTATTAATTTAAAATTAAACGGCTGTCAAGATACAGTACAGCACAGCAGGAGAAACAGGCGCAAGAAATAGCAGGTAGAGGAAATAAAAACTTCATCAGTATCTACTATTATTGTGTGGCGTTCTGTAGTCAGAGATTTCACTTTAAAATATTAAGACTTTCCTCTAAATGAATACAGAGACATATTTAACAAACCTGGTTTAGATAACTTGCCATTATCTCTCATAGTGAACAAGATATTAATTTAATCCAATCCACAGTTTAATTACACACATAGTCTCAAAATTTGTAAACTGAATGTTTGTGTAACAGGCAAGACCATGACAAATCTGGGAGATGATGCCTCTGTCCTTTTTGGTGGCTGAGGCAACAAGACAACTGCAGGAGCAACAGAAGTAACAAGAACCAGGAACATTAACTGGAATGGTAAACAGCTATCTAGTTATGCGTGTTGTAAATCAGTATGCCACCACCTTTCTCTATGACATTTCTCATGACTATGCTGTAAGAATTGTATTTTGCTGTACACATATGCTGTAACTCACATCAAAGCTTGACAGCTGACATGCATACTTTTGGTTTTAAAGCAGCATGAATGTTTGTCCTGTTCAAGCACATTACCAACATGATCCAGAAAAGCACAGAAAAAGCGTCTAGTGCTGTCAACATTGGCAGCTGCTCTACAATAGCCCAGTTTTCACCTGTGGGAAGAAAACCCCTCCTCACCCACCAAGAAATGCTTAAAGCATAGAATGTAAATTGCCAAGTAATGTTGCTGAAGCATATATAAGAAAACCACATTTTGGAGCTCCTGGGTTTACCTCTGGAAAGAAAGAAAATAATTGAAGATATAGTGAGAAGGGCAATGAGGTGAAGTAGATAATTTCTGATAAGCCAGATGATAGGCCAGGCTTGTCCAACCTAGATCATATTCTCCAGTCTTTAAATTCTTTATGTCTTTGGGACTTTTAATTCAGGTATGACTTCAGGTAAGGCTAGCTTAGCAAAAATTGCTATTAAATACGATAATGCTTGCTATAAAGCATATGGAGTCCTTTACATGCATATTCAATGCTGTAGATGGCACTGCTAATTTTTACTACTGGCTCCAAGTCAGGGCAGGAGGTGTTGCTGCCTCACTGCCTTCCTATGGTAAAAAAATGGTGGTTGGTTGCTCTCCTGATTACATCTCTTTTTTTTACCTGTTTGTCTAAATCAGGAGCAAAGGACTTTGTGAATGAAAAAAATAAATGATGCAAAATGCAAATAAGGGGTTAGACTGCCTCTGTGTGTTTCATTTAAAACAAATGCTGTTTATGTGTGGTATTTTGTTATCCTTTTCATACCTGTTTTGTTTAAACAGTTTTGGCAACTCCTGACAGCTCCTCATTCATGCATCTGAATTTTTGGTGAGGTAGAGGAAGGACACCTAATCATCATTTGATTTCTAAACAAGGAGTTGAAGTTTTTGCAAAATTATAGAGTAAATTGGGCTGCATCTTGCATTTCCAAGGAAGTGTTCATAGAGACAGCATCATAATTTGTGCTGGATAATTGCAGTACCGAGCTTATAAGCAGAGATCACATCAGCTACTACTGAAATTTATATATACTTTATATAAGAAAAAAAACCTTCTTTTATTACAGGTGTCCTCATTAACTCTTTCCACAACTTTGAAAGGTAGTCGAAGAATCCTGTTCTTTTATTAATTTAACTGAAATTAAGAAGAATGCCATTTCTACACCCACACACAAACTAGGTGAATACCACATCTCTGCCCTGCCCACTCTGCCCTAGATGCTACTGCCCTAAATCAGAGCTTTTAAAATAAATAGGAACCATTGGACTTGCTCAGTGACTAGTTCTATTACACATTTAATGCCGTCTTCCCATGGTGATCCTTGAAAACCTTAGCAGAGCTCTGGCCTCCCTTCATTTAAAGGGCTGAGTAAAGCAGACAACATAGATTTTTTAATTATTGTCAAAAACCTTGACACATAGGCTAACATTATACCCTATCTATTGACTGTTTAGTCATTTGTATCTGCACAGTCAAGCATTCCAGAAAACTTGTTACACTGACCTACGCATTTTAAAGTGATATGGGACAAAACTTAGATGCATTAGCCAACATATTTTTCATAAATCTCTGAACAGGAGAGCCATAATGTTGTCCGTATCTTGGGATCTGACCTGGCTGAAAAGAGAGAATGGGCTTCAGCTTCTATCATAAATACAGCAATCACCTGCAGGTAGCCTCATGTCATGAAGGCAGCTCCCTTACTTTTGCTCTTGCCTCCTCTCTTAGTAGGATGCATAAACAGGCCCACAATGCCATCTCCACAGCATACATGTTTTCATGACTTTAAGAGGGAGGGTTTTAAGGAGCAAATTGAGGAAAACAGCTTTCCTGTTTTGCTTTGCACAATACCACAAAACCTATTTATTTTAGTAAAGTGATGTACTTGAATTCATTCTGCTAGTCATTTAACATCTTCTGCCTGTCCCTTTAACTGATCTATGACTTCTGAAGATGCTGTTTCTATGTTCACTGACACATACGGGAGCTGAGCTCAGCCTTCCTCCCCTCTGTGGCCATAAATCTGTTTTGGGGACACACTTCTAGGTTTCTGGGCTCCCATTCTGCTTTTTCGTAGTTTGCCCTTGGTTTGGGGGATCAGGGTTATAATACAGAATCAATTTGGCTTACATCCAAACTTGCCTTTCCAAATTCATGCAGGTTTTTCCATCTCCAGGCATGCTCTCTTCTGCATACTGATCTGTAAATCTGTCGAGCTTCCTCATGCAAGAAGCATTATTAAATGCTTCTCTGAAGGCTTTGAAAGGGATCAGCTAAATCAGGCTTCCCTGCAAAGGAAAGGCACAAGACACGGCAGGAAGAGGCAGTGGCCTCACTGACAGGGACAAGTCCCACTATCCCCAAGCATAGGGTGTAGCACAGGCCTGCTCATGGTCTACCAGGAGCTCAGTGACCTCTAAGGTGAGTCTGCAGATAAAGCAGGTCTATAAGCAAGCCAGGAGACCGAATCTGCATCAACGGGGTGTCTGACTGCAGCATGGCTGCAGCACAGCCCAGGAGGTGATCAAGCACAAGAGCATCACCCAGTAAATGGTTCGGACCCCCTCACTGAGCATCACTGAGGCTTCTTTCAGCTATTCCTTGGAGAGCTTGGAGGACAGCTATTAGCCTCCTTATCTGTGAGCTGACATGAGCACAGAGAGCAAAAACGCTCGCAGCGTTGGTCAGGTGATGCATGCTCTGGGCCTTGACCTCTCAGATTTGCCCTATGATCTCTCATTCCTTATCACACCAACAACAAGTAGACAGGTAGAAACTCCACCAGTGTCATTGGATCACTACTTGCTTACTCTCCCATTGAGTCCTTGCCCTTATGCTAGGTGCTACCGAGCCCAGGAATGCAGTGCACAAGTAACTGTATGGATCTCAGAGGACTCAGAGATTGAAAGTGGGTGTTTGTAGCATGTTAAAACTTAAATGGATATAATCCAGTGCTCGCTGTCAGTATAGGGTACTGAAAACAGCCCAGAGTCTACTGTCTGAATCAGTGATCCAGAAGGAAACAGAAGGTTCATTCCCATCTGACAGAAGAACCTTCACCTCCTTTTGGAGCCCCTTCACATACTAAAGCTTGTATTTCTTGTATACTCTTAAAACTGACAACTCTATTTCACACAAATAGATAAAAGGAACTAGTATTTCTGGCTTATTACTGACTTTTGATTGATTCTAGACATGTCAGTAACCAATTACGTTAGGGTGAATTTCCAATTACTTTTGGGTTTAGGTGAATTGACCCTAACCCTGTCATTGATGGATTCAGTAATGCTCAGCTTCTCATTTTGTTCCCAATTGTATTACATCTTTTCCCCATATTATTACAGTGTATCATTACTGACTTTTTATGCACTTTCATCTCTCTAAGGCATGTGTTTTAATAATTTTCTCATCATCAATATTCCATCCATTTAATGGGATACTGTGGTTTTCCTTTGGAGATGGACAAAAACCCTAAACAGTAATTTACTACTCTAGCATTTCACAAACCGTTTCTGGACAAAAAGGATTTTATAGAAGTGCTGCTGTACAACATACAGACACACCTACAAATATAGAGTTTTAGCATTCTGCATGCAATGTTAGCATTCTCAAAGTGTTATTATAGTTAGCAACTCATTTCATTGTTTTTCAGTGGGACAGACAGCTAGTTCCCATAAACTCCTTTAAGCACATGTATTTTGTGTTATAATCAGGTCACTTTTCACACAGTGGTAGTAATACGGTAGTTATTTCTTTCTGAATTCTTCTTCAAACACTGAAAACCTTCTTAAGGGTTGTGGTTATAAACAGAAATATATTCTTGTTCTTTGGGATCATAATAGATCATTAGTTTGAAAAGTACAGTTACTAAATAAACTTTATTTTACCAGAAAAACTACATGACTGAGCTTTGAGCTAAATACTTAAATGTGCTCCCCAGAGCCTGAGTGTTATAGAGATCCTTTCTAACAAATACTTGTAACACTTTTAGACCAGAGAAATTGCATGATATAAATGTTTTCAAGGATTTTAAGAAGCAGTGATCTACCTATTTTTCATTACCTTCTGCTTATAAAACCAGAATACCAAACAACAGAACTTCAAGTGGATGGCAGTTGAAGATTGAAAAAATTCAAATTACCAATAAACTGTTTCATGAATCTCAGATCACAGAACCACATTATGGGGGTGTATAGACATCTGACTCTCACTTAAATCTGCAAGAAATTCTAAATCAAAACAATCTAAATTCTCAATTCCTTAAAAATATAAACATTTTAATAACTAAAGCACTGTTATCATACAAATACTAATAGAAACATTCCTGCAATCATTATAGCCAAGATCGAAATAAAGACCCCGTGTTCAAAGTTTACTTAAAGCTTTCTGAATTATAGTTGTATGATTGCACATTTAAAGCAACAGTGCTGAATCAGCTCCCAGTGTAATAGCAGAAAAGAAGAAAAAAAAAAAAAGGGTAGAACTCTCAGGGAATCCAAATGAAGATGCAAATCAACTACTTAACTACTTCACCTTAAGTCTCTTGATAATAAGTAGTTGTAGACAGCTAGGTTTTGTTTTAATTTCTTTATTTTCCGAATCAGCAGAAGCTCATCACCTACTTCATCTACAACTATCTCCTATCAGGTTACTTAGGAGCGTAGTAGGTGATTTTCATCTACTTGTTTATTTGAATTCCCTAAGACATCCCTTATTTAGTCCCATACTAAAGATGGAATTTCAAAAAATCACATTAGTCTTTGTCACATAAATTTTAACATGTTTCGTTAGTCTAACCCATCATTAGCATGGTTTAGTGCTAGCACTAAGATTTATAGCTCTATATGCAAGAGTTTCTTCCTATTAGTCACACAGGCATTGTAATGTGGAGATTAATTTTTAATAACTCATCTGTTTGTAACTCCTACATTATGATGCAGATGCCAAATGTTACACACCCAATGTTAGATACCAAATTATCAGTCAAGAGCACTGGCTTAGAAGTCCTAACCTTACTAGGCTCTAAAAGTAGAAATTTGTCAGAAGTTAGAAACCAGATAGGAATGTAAAGACTTTTCAGGACTGTTTTCTGTTTCTAAGCAGTATTGTATAATAGCCTTTAGCAGAGCAAAAACACTGAGATAGTAGACCCTTGTGCTCCAAACCTATGTTTAAATTCATCATTACCATTATCTCATAGATAGATGATAGATCTAAATAGAAGTTAGAAGCACAAATGAAAGGAGGAAATAGAATATATGGTGTGGGTGTCCTATATAATATGCAGTATGCAATATGATCTTTTTGAATTCTTTCCTTTGGATTTTTAAAGGAATTCCCACTACGACCTTTATTCCATTAAACAGAGTAAGTAATATGGTACAGAACAGGTGGTACATTAATGCCTTTGATCATACTATAAATGACATCTTTGCTCCTTAACAGACTATTGGAAATATAATGAAAACATAAAGAAAGCAAAGTTTTCACTTACCAACTGGTAGCATGTAGCACAGCTAATTGGACTATAGTGTAAAATGTCACAAGACAAAGAGAAACAGGTAGGTTTATAGTTATAAGAAATCTGCTTTATTTCCAGCCATGAAGTTACCTGAGGTGTGCTCCATATTTAACCTTTCAAAATCAAAAGCTTCACCTTATATAGCTTACACGGAAGACTATTAGAGCTATTATTGAGAAAG
This sequence comes from Charadrius vociferus, assembly GCF_000708025.1. NCBI lineage: Eukaryota > Metazoa > Chordata > Aves > Charadriiformes > Charadriidae > Charadrius > Charadrius vociferus. Next base: position 1,600,839 of record NW_009647211.1, read on the forward strand.
TAATTAGTTTAACCTTTTCTATATGCTCCTTGAGACCTGCTGTTATGATTATATGGCTTTTATGATATTTCATCCTCACCTAATTGGTACGTATCAACTACGGATCATCAAATCAGTTGGAAACCAAGTAATTTCAACAAGGGTTACTTCTATTCTATTTCATGGATTAGAAGTTATGTGGTTCAGTAAGGATCCAAATTAGAGGTACTGAAAGAAATGTTCACCCACGTCATCCCTGGTGTCACTGAGAGAAGGAAATCAGAATTCTCCATATATACTTTTTTGAGAGACCTAAAAAGTCAAGGTCCCGCTAGTGTAATTCTAAATCTATTATTCACTTCTGTGAGCATATTCCAATGTTCTGTGACTAATAATTAATCTTTAGAAGTCCAAATGGTCCAATAAACATCAAAACTTGTTGGGAATAAAATAAGTCCTTAATCAAGTACCAGTGAAGTTGCCTTATTTCTTCTGAAAAATAATCAAAGTGAAAAATGTGGTGATATGGCTTGATTTTTTTCTCAAATCTGGCATGAAAACTGTCTACGGGCAGCCAAAACATCAACATTATGCTCTACAGAAGAAAGAAAAGTAAATGGTGAAGTGTCACTGTTTCACTGTGGGTAGGTCCCATGCTGCTCATCCTTTCTCTCTTAGATTCTTAAACCCATCTGTTCTCATGATATTCTGTCTAGAATACACATCCTATAATGTCTCGTTCTAGGACACCCTGTTAGTTTTTGGTTTCTTACCAAACCACAACACAGAACACTCAGACTCTCCTATTTTGTAAGTGCTCCTTTTTGCCCTACACACTTTTTTTTTTTCTTTTTTCTACAGTGTAGAGATAGAGGAACATAAGAAGTTCCGATAAGAGAAATGTCTTCTTTTTTTTTTTTCTTTTAATGGAACAGTACCATTCTTATAAAAAAAAAAACCACACACACACAAAAAGAAAAATGGCTGATGGTATAAAAAATTAGTGATAATTTGCAGTTATAAACCAATGCCAACACAGTATGTCATATAGTTGGTGCCATGTATACTTCTGCATGCGTGTATGTATATGCATGTACAAAAACAAATTAGAAATATGCACATATATAAATCTGTTTGTGCACATAGCCAGATGTGAATACTTTTATGTAGGTGTGTATTATAGTGCTTGCATAAAGCTTCCTCTTAGAGGATCTCAGACTTACAGACTCTCAGACTTCACCAAATTACTGGGGATCAAAATACAAGATGATAAGGTCTCGGGGGAGACCTTATAGACCTCTATAGCTACCTCAAAGGAGGTTGTAACAAAGTGGGTGTCAGTCTCTTTTCCCAAGTAACGAGCAGTAGGACAAGAGGAAACTGCCTCAAGTTGCACCAGGGGAGGTTAAGATTGGATATTAGGAAAAATTTCTTCACCAAAAGGGCTGTCAAGCATTGGAACAGGCTGCCCAGGGAAGTGGTTGAGTTGCCACCCCTGGAGGTATTCAAAAGACATGTAGCTGTGGCATTTCGGGACATGGTTTAATGGTGGACCTGGTAGTGTTAGGTTGACAGTTGGACTGGATGATATGAAAGGTCTCTTCCAACCTAAATTATTCTATGATTCTAAGACTGTATGAAGAATCCTTGGATTTCTTTAAGTAAAAAAAAAAACCTTTTTTTTTCATTCCGTTCCTCATCTGACTTTCAAAGCTTCCAACCTCAGGATGAATGGCATAAAATCCAAATAGTTAGAAAATAAAACTATAATATTCATTACAAAGAAACTCTAAGAGCTAGGTTCCATGAAGAAAATTTGGGTTGTAATAGAGATGCTGAGATAAAACTATGGTATAGTTTATTTGTGCTTATAACTTCAATAAACTTGTCATAACCACAGTAACAAAGATTATCTTGAATAAAATATCTTCAGCCATAATTTTATATTAACATTTGTATAGTTACCATGGTTTTACTACAATATGTATAATCCAAGTATAATTTTATGAAGGGGAAAAGATAAGGGCATTGTGAACAGTATCTGCAAACAGGAACATTAGTTTTACTGTTGGATGAGTAGTAGTGACATTTAGTGGCTCCAGCTATTGAATGATAAACACTGTTAACATTGTTTTGAAGACTCTATACACAGAACCGCTAATAACATTTATTTTTACCTTGCTTGAAGTTGCAATTAAATGCCACGATTTCATTAAATTTATTTGGGATTTACCGAAGCAAACAAATTCCTCAACACCCTTATCTAACACAGTTTCTTTTCATTAAAACATATTAAATAAAGTATTAACTAAACTGACATATTCTAACCACTTAAAAAATAGTGCTTTATTTGTCTTTGAATTTTACACCGGTACCTAGCAGCTATTTCACATTTGTAGCATAAATTCCTAAGGAGACAAAAGGTTTATTGTCTCGGTGGGTGCCACTGTACTCTCAAATGCCCCTAAATCAGACCTGTGGGCAAGAGCTACCTTGTGTTTTCAACACTCTAATGTTTTTTCCTCAGTATGAACTTTTGTCTGATTCAGGTTGTCAACCTTCTAGAAAATCTGCAGGGAACATTTTTCTCCTACAGAGGTGACGTACATCAGAATTTTTCATTCCCCAGGGTGAGGGGTCCATAACCACCTTTGCCAGCTGAGCAGCACAGCAGGACTCCTGCACTCCCATCCCTGCCTGGTCTCCTGCCCCACCGGCAGAGTGGGGAAGCACAGCAGGGAAAAGCTGCCAGAGACTACTCTGTGGCTGGAAGGAGGCTTTGTGTGCCTTCTTGCACGCAAGCACATGGGAAATACAGAGAAAATAAGGGAGGCAATTACTTGTATCCCTTCAAGCTGTGTGGGAGATGGGAGTGTCCCGTAGTATGTTTTCCCAGTTCATATTTCCCAGCAGGGATTCCAAACAGCCAGAGCAATAGATTCCCTGGGCTAAAACTTGAACTTGACATAATTATGTTTTTCAGCCCAACTTTATAAAGACTATCCAAAATGCCACCTTAGGCTTCTAAAATGAATATCTTGAGAATGACCTACAGGACTGCTATTAGATAGTAATCTCTCATTCCTTAAACATCACCTCCCTTCTTTATACCAGCAAAAGATATATTTACACCAGCTACCTATTTTTCCCTTTTCTTCAATGGGACAGTCTTTCAGATATAAAGCATTTCATAAGAGCATAGCTGAATGAGGAAGGCTTCCCACTGACTGCAGCATGAAAGACAAGGTCTCATTAGTGTTCCAACAAGAGGTTTAAAATATCATCTAAAAAAAAAAAAAATCTGCAATTTTCAGTAAAAATTCAGTACATATATGACCATAAAAAAGGTAAAAATTGTGAGAAAAGATGGAATTTTTCAATGCAATCCATTTAACTGCTCTCAGAAGTGTCAGGTGTCTACTGTATTCACTTGCAAAAGATCTATGAAGTGCTTTGGAAAAACACATTTGTCAGTGGAAGTTCTTTGCAGCACAATTGCTATTTTCTCTTTCAGGTGAAACTTTCAAAACAAATTGGTTAATTAATGAGTACATAAAGGACACATTCATGACTTCAAAACCAATTCTGTGAAACTAGTTTTCTTGCATGTTTATGAAAGCACAAGTTATAAAGCAACTGTCTGTGATGTCAAAAATGCTAGTGTGTCATCATCAAATGAAATGGAGAAAGTAAAGTCTGGCTAGTAGAAAATACTTGTTAATATTGGATATTTCAGATATTATGGAAAATAGTACATAAAATAAAGATCACGTTTACTCCAAAGTAAAAATTTCTCCTCAAAGGAAGACTTGAGTGTTTCCAACTGCCAAAATTTAATGAGAGGAGAATGTTGCCTAATGTAGCTGTAGAAAGTGAAAAGGTCTTGCCACCCAGAGTACAGACATTAATATCAGCACAGTCAATTACTTCTGAGTAGCTGAGCAAAGTCTGCTAACTTCTGCTAACTTGAACAATGTCACACTCCTATTTTGTTACTTCTGAGAACTCAACAAAGAAATTTTATCTGCCAGATTTACTCTTGTTCACTCACACAGGTAAGAAAGATCCAGAAGATGAAAAACCCACAAAAAAAAACCCACCAGCTTTTAAGCACTGCAGCGTGTAAGAAGAAGCAGCTTTAAAACGTTTCAGAAGAAGGTGGGAGGAAAGGAAGGAGGAATTTGGAAACCTTCTTTCAAAGTTTAATTTAAAATAGCATTTTGAGATTCGAACAATTCCTTTCAGCTAAAATCTTGTAAACAACAACACAGTAATATGTGTACATCAGGAAGAAAAGGTTAAACTGATTACAAATGAAAAGCAAATACCTTCATAATATTCATCACCAAAGTAAAAGATTAAAGAGCACAAACCATGTATTTAGGATATGAAGACTTTATGTATTATTTTGTTTTGTGAGATAAAAGGTGGAAGAAGAGAGGGTAAAGGTGACTTTCCACCACTTCTGTCCCCTCCCACTCTTTGTTTGAACCTTCAAGTTATAAGACAACTCCAGTTTATGGTCTATGTCTCCTCCAATGGCACTCTAAACACAGGCAGGAGACAAGAATATGAGGAGTTATGGCTTCATTTTCTCTAAACGTCATAAAAAGCCTTCTTTGGAGGTGGAATGCGGTACAACAAAAAGTCAGGGCATCAGGTCTTTGAGTAGAAACCAGTTCTGAATCTAGCACAGATAGGAGCATTTCATGTTTTTCATCATAGGCCAGTGAGGACCCAAACATTTCTCTTTTAAATAGCCTAAACAAGAATGTTTTACTAGAAATGAGCCACTGGGAAGCAAAATATGTCTGACTTCTGTGAATATCCTGTCCTTCCTCTGATGGAATAAAGAGGTGGGAAGTGATAAAGACAGACAGGTTATAAAAGCTGCTAGAAAGGCGAAAAGGGAGCAAAGTCAAATGTGATAGGGAGAAAAGGGAGCAAAGCCAAAAGAGGGGGGGGGGGGGCGGAACCAGGAAAACAATGTTTGTGAATCAGTTCCTCCTGGTGTCATCGAAGGAGCCAAATAAAATGATTAATTCTTTGATACTTTTTAAAACATTTGTAGAGCTACTAACAATATTTGTACTCTCACCACCCAACAGAAGAATTTTGGGTGAAAGCTATTCCAAGAATGTATTTAATGACTCATTTATATATAAAGGTCCACAAGGATATGGCCTTCTTCAGCTAGAATATCTACAAATAAAGTTTATCAGAGACATCTCATTAGGAACCCCTCAGCAGGGATGACTTTTTATTTAGTCAAGCCTTAAACTGCAAAATGACCCTTCTATATCTAATACATCCACTGACTTAACGCTGTATTACACCCACAATTTTAACCTGACAGTGCCCCTTTAATTGGCTTATCACTAATTTAAATTGGTCATTAATCTGTTGCATTGTGTCTCCTCTTTATTGTCGGAGCTTCACTTGTTTATGCAATGCATTTTCCAGCAGCTTGTTTGATTTTGCCACACTGCTATTTCTTTACATAAATCATTTTTATCTGAACACTCTTTTTCAGCATAGCCAGGGAAAATTTCACTAAGAGAAAATCATTTTGACACTGCAGTAAATGGGTGACTTCTCGGGTATTTATTATCTTTGGTTAGCCCTTTGACACTTATTGTCAGTGGAGCAGCAAAGCAGTCCCAGTCCCTTAGGTAATTAGTTCATACTAGTGAATCAAAGCTCCCTAATTATTTCTATTCCCAGGATCAACAAAAAGAGTGTGTGCGAGGGGGTGTGCATGCGTGCACATCTCTCTCTGTGTGTGTTTTGGGGAATATGTGCTTGTGCGTGCATGAGAGAGAGGGGAAAAAAATGGCAACCCCAACACTGCACTTATTATCATGTGATCTGCCTCATTTTGCTCTATCCATCTTGCCTTATTGGAAGCTTCTTAATTGACGAATGAGGACTTTATCAAGCCTGGCAGGAGTCGTTATGTCTGTGATTTTCCTTGAAATGTACCTGTCATGCAGCTCAAAATTAAATCGCCAGTTTGGGGCCTAACCAGAGACAGGGCAGTGACTCAAAGCACTCAGAAGGGAATGAATGATTAATGCAGTTTATAGACAGAATAGCACTTTCTCTGTCTCATGTGCTTTTTGTATGTAATCTCCAGTGGTTCAGCTTCGGATGGATCTAATGAAAAAGGACTGGATGTTTTCCACCTTCTCTTCAGAGCATGCTGTACGATTTATCCACTGACAAAATGTGCTAATGAAATGTCACCTTGGACAGCTTGCTAAAGGATTGATGGGCTGCAAGTTTTGCACTTTATTTAACTTTTGCAGAAAAAATGAATAAGTCCTCCAAACTCTGTATGATATAGAGATCCATTATGGTTTCCCACTCAGGAAGGAGTTGCTGCACTGGGATGGAAAAGGAGGCTGTGGCAAAGAGGTGAGAATAACGTAAAACAAATAATTACATAAAAAGCTGGGGTGTATGGCTTCATTGCACTCAAAGACATAAATTGTAGTTGAGCAGCATAACTTTTTAAAACTTCTTTCTTCAGTATTACCTCTGCCCTTTATGAAATAAGGTCAGCCTCACAAATCTAGTCATTTTGTTTAACTGATTGAAATGTCATTAAAAAAGCCAGTGATTCCAGCCTTCTCCCTACACACCAGCCTTTTACATTCCTTCACCTTGGGGCCACATCCAATGCTTTCAAAATTCCTTAAGACTAATGAATAATGAGTTACTTGAATTTTACTATAATCATTCTAGTATGTGTGATATTCTGATTTTTCCAGAGAATAATAAAAAAAAAAGAAACCAAAAAAACCACCCAAAACCCAAGAACACTACCTGAATGCTAAATGCTCATAATTGATATCTAAGGAGTCCTTTTATATTTTTTACCTTATACCCCTTCAACTTCCTCCTTTCTTGGAAGTGTGTATAACCTGCCTAGCCAGAGAAAAGATCCTACACCGGGTTTATGACCAGTGTGATATAGTAAAGGAACTGCTGCCTTCCCTATCCAGACATACGAATATTCTTAGGTCTTGGCTCCTATTATATAGTAAACTCTTTGGGTCAGGACTCAGATTCTTTCATTAGCAATGCAATCAATGTACTTTATGCCACTAAAAAAGTACTAATGTTGCTATTTTATATTAATTACAATTCACAGATATTTGTACCAAACATTTTTCCAACATGCAAAAGTTCACGTATTCTTCAAAACTTTAGTCTTTTGAGCGGCAAACAGGACCAAGCCACAAAGTCAGAATCAGCCAGTTGTAAATTTGTTGTCTCTCTCCTGAAGTCAATTATTATTAATCCAGGATGAGTGTATCTTGTTCTCAGGATTATGCAAGCTACCATAGGCCCACCGCACTGTGACCCAACTCCAGAAGATGCAAATTGAATCTTGAAAATTTTTCCACACAGAAATGTTGCAGAGGAGCATGGAAAGAGGACTCTGATCTCAAACCATCCGTCACTCCAGCATTAATGTCAGGGGTTTTCCTCATCTCTGTCATCCTTGCTCTTACTCCAAGCCAAAGTGATCTTCTGTGACATTTATCTTAACCTCTCTTTCTTCTGAGCACTATGCCTCTTAGACACAGGAAAAAAAAGCAGAAGAAATAATCCAAGGGCAAGCCAAAGAGTTCTGAGACCACTACTTTCTCTGTCCCTCTGTTTCACTGAGTGCAGTCAGTTTCCTAGCTTACAAGGATATGCTGAAGGTTTAAGACTGTCAGGTACCCAAAAACCACACTGAAAAACAAATGTCCCTTACATCCACTACGGCTGGTAACCCTGTGCAAAGGAGGCTTCCTTATCTGGACAGAACAAGCTTTAAATAAATGTTAGGATAAGTATGATACTAAGTTGTCTCTTTGTGTTTACTTAAGATCTTCAAAGCTAGCTAATAGAGGGTCACCTTCCCAGGACAGTGACATACCTCATCCCTGCTGTTTCCGGCCGTTTTCCCAGAAAGGCATTAAGTCATGGAAGACAAAAGATGAACATGTTATTTTGCATATTCTTTTCCCAGAGAGAAATGTTCTACTTAGGACACATCAACTGTGTTCTCTAAAACAGTGGCTGCTTTGCAGTATTTA
>NW_009647211.1:1608952-1702618 GCF_000708025.1 Charadrius vociferus
CTAACATCAGAAAAATTGTACTAAATATGTGATACTTTTCATATAGATACAATGTCCCATAAGCACCATCTGAGAGGTAAAAATTTGAACTTCATTAAAATTAGAGATAAGGCTTATACAGCAGGAAGGCCCATGGAATAAATACCCACACACAAAAGGACTGTCTGCTCTGTGTTGGTCCATGATCCTGCTGCTCCTGGGCCACTCCAACACCCACCTCTTCTACTCCTCAAACCTTTTACCAGACTGCTTATGCATTGCCATTCAGAACCACAGTAAAAGCCACTGAACACAGGGGGGAACTTCTATACAGAACACTCAGTTTAGGTGCATTGCCTATAAAAAATAATTTCTAAAAAAGGAGCTAATGGAAACACTGAAATATGTGCTAACTACACAGTCTACGTGTGTCCTCTTGCAGTCCTTTACCAGTCACTTAAGATTTATTCTTAATGAGGAAAGAGGATGCAAGCATGAAACTTCACAAAGCAAACTATTTTCTTGCCTTGCTTTCCCTTGCTCCCCTTATGCCAGACACTCCAGAGCTTATTATTTTTAATTTATAATTGCATAAAAATACCATTATCATTAAAAATATATCCATATACTCAGTAAAGGGCTTTGAACAAAAGGTAACAAATTCCTTGCCACGGTGGTAGCATGGCAGCTGTTTATTACCTTTATCGGAGTGGATTTGTTAATATAGTTAGTTTCCTAGCTGGCCATTTCTTGCCTTCTTTTCTTGCAGCTCTGACTATAGGATGTCGGAGGCAGACACTAACCATGTGCACACCAAGAACAAGAGGAACCATGACCAGGTTGTCTTGGCACTATCACAATAAAAAAGTACAATAATTAGAGTAATACAAATAAATTTAGAATTTCCAATTCCAAATTCTAACAGTTGGTTTGGAAATGAATCTCTATTTGCCTTTGATTTGTAAATTATATGCCATAATCAGCTTTCCCACACCATTAACTGCACGTGCAGTAATACCACTCAGCAGGATTTCCTTTTATGTTCTATCATGTATATGTGTGTCAAAAGCAAACTAAACCTCTGACGTATTACCTGTTCTGCAAGGGAGTGTTACACATATTTGCCTCTGTTTATCTGCACGCACCCAATGTGATGTTCTTGAATACAGAGGAGCAAAGAACACAAGTCATGAAGCTCCAGAGGTGCAAAAAGAGTGAAAACAACTTGGTCCATTGAACATATGCTGCTACTGCCAACTGTTTTTAAACAATAGAAGAAAAGAAAGTCTGTGTTGAACTTTTCAGCTGGCTACCTGAAAGACAAAGGTAAGGATAAGAATAGCTCATGTCGTGCTGCTAAGCCCATGGTACTGCAAAGCTTTTAGATGATAGTATTATCTTACATATTACTAATGTATAAAGTCTTAGAATATTCATGTACAACTGGGTGAGTTAAGGACTAAATTAAAGAAAAACATCTCATCTGAAGGCTCTTGCATGACAAGTTAAATATAATCTTTAATTTTACTTTACAGCAGTTTTTACAGCATTGTTTCTCTAATGTGTATTGTGGTTAAAAAAAAAAAAAAAAAAAAAAAAGGATTAGAAGTCAAAATATCAAAAGATATTCCCCAACAGTATCTTATGTAATTCATGGAGTTATGTAGTCTCCATTCTACCACACATACAAAGAAAAGTTTAATAAACTATTCTGTAACTATAGACTATATCCAATGCAAACACACAGAACCAGGATTAGGGTTGCCCCAAGTATCACTTTATTATTATTAAAGTAAATCTAGTTATGCCAGGCAGTAAAACAGACATTAGCAATATCAAAAGGAATTTGGAATTCACATATTTTGAACACTGCTTGCGAATTCTAAACCTTAGGAAACGGTGTGTGTCATACCAGCCTTGGGTTCTGTCCGACAAGCCCTACTAGTCCCTTTGCTGCAAGAGAAAGCTGTTGTGTGGCGTGGTCTGCTTCAGCACACCGCTGCGCAGACTGCTGCGGAGCTCCTGCAGAAACTTAACGGAGACGTTCATTGCTCTGCTCTCAGAGAGAAAGGAAGCCATAGGGAAACAAAAGCTCCCTCAGTCCAGGGCTGAATACTTCTCTGAACACAACACTTTTGATTTATGTGAGGTAAAAACTCTTTTGATATCAGATTAATTTAGCCAACCTCTCATTAACAGCACTGCCAATATGTAAGAAAGTCTCCATTACTTCCCATGAAGACATTTGATGGAATAAAATGAACAAATGGCAAGTGTTGTTATGGACAACACTTTAGCAGGATACTTTATTGCCTTTACAGATAGAACTATTCTATTTCCAAGCCAATCATCCTACAGCATAACACAGCAAACACTATGTTTAACATTAATGGAATAATAGTAAGTTCACAATGACAAACACCCAGAATATTAAAATTCTAGAACTAAAATTGACTCTACAACCTTGATTCACACCACTGAACATACACTTTTCCATTTTAACTGAACACATGCTGTTTCCAGTTTGAATATTGCATACTTTCTTTAATTTTTCAATTTTTTACTTCTCTGAGAAGTTGGTGCTCATTTATGTAAACATTGATTCCCTATTTTTCTCCTTGATTTTTTGTTCATGTTTTAGTTGGGGTCCGGTACTGAAATGCTACCCTATCACGTAGCACTACATACATACAGTAATAAGATTTCCGTTACTGCATGTAACCATCCCATATTTATGTTTCAGTTTTGTGAGAGAAGGACAATCTCCAAAATTTAGTGTTCAAGTCTAGCAAGGTAAGAGTCAAAGGTATGCATAAACTCTGACTGTCCAAGTCAAAACATCTATAACTTGGGGGTTTTGTGAGAATTCAATAGCATACAGCACTTAACATATTTAAAAGATAGCTTGTGTTGGTTTCCATTTTAGCTGCAATCACTCAGCACTTCTGCAAAGCAGATTTTAGGACTCTAGTCAGGCATTCAAAAAAAAAAAAAAGAGACACACCAAATCAGTTTGGTTTAATGTTGTGATAGGGAAGGAATCCAATTTCTCAGTGTAGGCTTCAGTTGCCTTGACTATTGCTTATCTCCCTACTGGTCTTCCCTAATTCAGCTTCCATCTCTGCAATAACTGAAGAACTACCCTAAAAGACCAAGTCCTTCCACATGAGTTAAAGCACATAAACTTAGACTCAGTTAATTTTTGGGACAATTCAGAAGTATTAGAAATTACTTACACAGAAGTTCACAAAAATCAAAGACTTCTAGAATGCTCCAGAGAGTGGGAAATGGAGATAGGAGAGGAGGCAGAAATTTCATGTCAAGGAGGTAGGCACCACATGTTCTTAATGAGCTTCTGGTTTTCCAACTCCACGTAAATTGAAGAGGTTCCAAAAGATTAAGCACGTGCTACCAGCCTATTAATTTTAATGACATTTTTTATCTCCCCAAAGACCCAAGTTCCTAGATCTACCAAAAAAAGCTTACTTGGACAACAATTCAGCTACTTGTGTATACATCTATGTTTAAGATTACAAACAAACCAACCACATTGAAGCCCACGAGATCAGTCAGATGAAAAAGTTGGGCAGATAGTACCTTTCTGCTAAGCAAAAGTCTCAACCGAACAAACATATACATGATGTTTCTCGGTTTATGCTTGTACTGTACAATAACAATTCAAGGTAATCAGGCATGTAATTATATTTGTACTTTGTATCTTTGTATTTCCTAAGGTTGTGTGGCTTAAAAGAATTTACGTCTTTGAAATAACAGTGCATATCTGTAGATGCTTTTCTACATTTTCCATTACAAATATAGTTCTCTCTATGCATATGGAGTGAATCCTGATGTGGTAACATCTAGAGCCAGTTCTGAGAGTCATGATAGATATAGATTACCTCATGTCCCTGGGCTGCACTGTCTCCAAGATGCATATTCTCTAACACACTCGGTCGGTACAAGTGGATATCTACTGCAGTAATTCCTAAACAAGGATCAAAGTCAAGATATGGGCATAGGAAACCTGAGAATGTGTGTTTGTGGTACACATTCACTGGGCAGATCTTAACCTGACAAAGGGTAGGGATTTTACCCCTTCCAGAGTTGACTGCTCCAGAGAGCCAGCAGCAGTGTTTCCACTTGCAGATCTCTGGTGGGAATCCTGGATACAATGAAAATGTCTCCTTATCTTAAAACTGACATTTGGGTGGGCTTTCAAGGGGAAAGCAAAAAATAATTAAAAAAAAGTCAATAATTATAATTTCAGCCTGAATAGTTAGGAAGCGGAATACACAGACTTATAATGGGAATTATCAATAAACTTTAGCACTAAAACGCTAGCTGCATCTTCATACAGCAGGACCAATTTCTCTGTAGCAGCAAATATATATTACTGAAAGAGAAGATACTGAAATTTCCCATGAGGAATGCAGGTACAGAACCAGCTATGAAGTCTATGAATCAATTCCTGCCTGCTTCTTACTCTTTGAAATTTTTTCGGATAGTATCACAGCCCTGCAAATTTGGTAAGAAGAAATCTGTCTTCAATGTTATAACTCAAAGGCAATGCAAATGAAGGCATGAGTACAGGTGCTAAATTAACAAGGTTTGTGATAATTGCCTCATTTCGGTCTGTTCATGCTGGGTATTCTAATACCTAATACATATATTATCAAGCACATTCAACACAGCTCACCTTGGTGAATATTAATAGCATTATTAAAACACAATTACAAAACACCATACATAGTTAGTAATAGCTACTAACACTTTGTTTTATGGAACTTGTTCAAGGTCTTGAAATCATTTAGTACGCAAGTTATCAATTTCACGAGTCAAACACTGTTGAGCCTTACACATGTACTAGAGCTGATGAAAATTTTTCCTCTCTGATGTTTTTTCATAGATGAAATTTATTTTATTATACTTTCAAGAACTGAGATTTTGTGGAAAATAACAGTTCTTTTGCATTGAGAAGGGCATTCTTCTGGCACTTGCACTCCAAAACTGTTCAATATAAACCTCTTCAGACATTATCTTTGAGTTATAAGAGAAAGACAAACACTATCAGTTTTCACATTTTTTATGTAAGCCAGTAACTTACAAAGAAAAACAAGGAAGAAAACTTTGTAACTGAATTGGGACCAATATCTCACTCCCTACTCATACCACCTCGTTCACTGATGCAATTAATTGGGACAGAATCAACCAGTAAATGATGTGCTTATGATTCTTGTTAATGGCACTTCTAAACAGATTGATAATGAGTCTCTGATGCATTTACTGAAGTCCAGATCCTGAGAATATTACTCAAATTTTAAATCCTTACACTAGCAATCTCTTCTAAAGCCAAAATTCTGCCTACGTGGAATTTGCAAAAGCATGAACAAAGATTAAATTTGTGAAGGAGTAAACACATGATTGCCACCAAGAGTGTCAGGGAAAATCCCTCTGAGATAAAAACGAGAATTATCAGGGTTGTATAATAGCTATTATTAAGAAACGTAGTTCTTGTTTTTGCAAAATGCTTATCTTTCAGAAAAAGACTGCAAAACGTCTTCTAGGGTGAAAAAAACTGTGAACACGCTAGTAGACAGTAACCTAAGCAAGTTCTATGAGATAAGGATTGTATGCAGAAAGCTCTTTAAGTGCGACAAGCAACCTCTTTTCATGTAGTCTTCACCCTTTATTTCATGCTAGGAGCCAAAGGAGTATCTGGCCTCACACAAAAGACTCCCTTGAAATGCTACGTATAAACCACGGGAAGAAAAAGAGAATGAAGCAGAAGTCTGTAGTTTGTTTAAACATTAGTTACACTCAACTTAGTGTCAGGAAAGAGACAGCAGGAAACTTAAATCAGCATGAATAACTGAGGAAACACTGCCCAAACACTGTTTTAGCAGATAATTTCATGTTTGAAATCATAAGAGGAAAGGTTGTCATTAAAGTGACCAGAAGGCACTATAAAACGAAACGCATGGCAGAATACGGTCTTAGCAACAGAGCCATGAGCTATGCAGAGCTATTATTCTCAGGACTCTCAGAACAGCAGAGGAAAATGCATTTCAAATACTAGCAGAGGGAGGTTGGCAAGCTCTGGGTAAAAACAGCACACCAACGCATTAAAAATGTTACACCGTACTCCCATATGAATTCAGGCTTAAGATTTAGTCTCTATGGTGAGACTTTTGGGGAGATGTACAACGAGAAGGAACACCCAGTGTAAATACACCCAACTCCCAACTTTTACAAGTGCCTGTACCAGCTAATACATTTAATGAAATTATCAAACTTTAGCTGAAATTCCACCGGATTTTCATCCTGCTTATTTTTCTGCTCTTCTCAAGTTTCTAATCATCTTTTCAATAGATCACTTTGGAAATAAACGGCTTTGGAGCATGAATTATTGGCCATTAAAGGGGGGGAAAAGGTTAATCTTTTGCATGATCTCCATTAAGAATTAGGATGAGTTACTGGGATGTTGTTTGAAAGGTTCAGAAGCTGTATGGGCACAGTGCAGGAGAGTGCCTTCTGTTGAAGCAGCTGTGAGGATGCTACCAATGTCACTGGGAAGCAAAGGAATTACAAGCATGCACAAAAATCACAGAAAAGCCTATGGAGTGAGAAAATGAGAATCATAAATGTATGGAAATATACAATACAACCCAGCTAATAGTGTCAGTGAGACTAGATTAAAGGTGCTTGTTCTAGGATACAAGTAGGAAAACTTTAGAAAGCTTTAATATTTTTCAGTTCAGATCAAGCACTTAAACAGTTTGGAAGTCTGTGTCTAGAAAGGGGCCTTAGCTCTCCAGAGACTCGATTCTGCCATTCCTACTTTCTGCATGGAAGAAATGTGACAAACAACCTCTTTTCATGTAGTCTTCACCCTTTATTTCATGCTAGGAGCCAAGAGAGTAAAATGCAAACGAGGGGTGTTTGATGTACTCCCCCGGGCTGTTTCAAGCCACCTCCTGCAAATAGCTTCCACAAAACAGCTATAATCCCTGTTTTCAGCTAAATATCAGAGACCAAGGAACAAAGCCTCAGCCATCCCAACTCTGATTTTTATGAGACTTCTCACTCATAACAGTGAAAGCTGGACTCTACCAAGGTCAACAGGAAGGACATAGTGAAATTTAGTGTGTGGACAGGTAAAAATAAAGTTCCTGTCTACCTTTTTATTTCTTTCCCGACTTTCTCTCTGTTCATGTACCTAATTATTACTTTTCTTATGTATTTCACAATCTCTCAGACTTTTTCTTTCTGCTGTTCCTGACCCATGCAATTCACACTTGTTTTGGCACTAGCTTGGGTGACCTTTTCAAGTTAACACGTGAAAGAAGTCAACTTCAGCAGAGGCGCACCCCTTACAATTAAAAATCCTAAAAGGAATATTAATTAAATGCTAAGGTAAGAAGTATGTTCTTTTGCAACTGAATTAATGGTCAAACTTTTGTACAGGTGAGATTTGTGTGTTTCGAAGTGACACCGGAGAAAAGTAGATGTTCAAAAGAACTGCTAAAGCATTCATTCAAAAGAATTCAAAGTATGGGTTTTCACCAAAGCCAGAACTTCGGCACTGATTTTAATGTGAGAAGCAGCAAATTCTTTATCTTCAATACACTGAGAGTTCCCTGAGGGAAAAACAGTTTAAGGGAGCAATGCCTTGAAAACAGGGATTCTTGGCAAAATTGAGCATGGAGGAAAAAAAGAGTCAAATTCTCAAAGCAAAACTTCTGCAAAGCAATTTTACTCCCTACTGTCAGATCTCCTCAGACACAAATATATCACAACCCTGAGTGAAAATGCACAGTTATAGCAGAATGCAGTATGCAGCCATTTCTACATGCATACATAAAACAGATGTAAGTTGCTTTTTGCATCACTGCAGTTTCCTATAGCAAAATGCAACCTCTGCAAAGGTCAGTGCTGACACACTTTTTCATGACCATCAGAAAAGCTTCTGCAAATATATTTTGAGGGCAGAAACTACATAGCCATGCAAGCTTGTGTTTCCAGTCATTTAGATCATGTATAGAAAAAACAAGCACACAAACAGCACCAACCAGAAGACATGAATAAGAACCAGGTATTACAAGTTACACTGGGTACACAGGGAATGGAGGGGTGCAGAAAAATATTGTTTAAAGTAAGCTCCTAGCTAAAAAATAAGAAAAAAACAGCAGCAAAAATCAGTAAGATTCCCACTGAAATACTGGGAAGGGCAGAGAAGAGGAGAAAAGGAACTGTGGGTGATCCTTTCAAATATTGCTCTAGAAATAGAGGGTTGGACTAGATGATCTCCAGAGGTCCCTTCCAACCCTAACAATTCTGTGAATTCTGTGAATTCTGTGAAAAGGTGAATATAGTATTTGGTGCTGTGTTCAATATCACCTTCAATATCAAGAAGCTTCAATGTCTTCAACATCAATAAGCACATCCTTTTTCTGCATGTTACTCATAGCAATTTAAAAAGTCTGAATAAAAGAATTCCTGGATTTATATAGTTTTTCTACATATCAGTTACTGAAGATCCTTTGAGTATATTCCTGAGGCTTAGGCTGGGATCTGATGGGTACCAGCTGGTTTAAGCTACTATGTCTAATTACATACTTCTGCTATTCTTTTCTTTTTCTCAGAACCATTCTCTTTGTTTCCAGCTTCAGATTTTACTTGGCTAATGTAAATTGCTGTGTACATATATTAAAGGGCTTTTGACAGCTTTAATTTGCACATTTTCCTCTGTTCTTTGTTCCATCTTTTCTTTCCTCTGCTTTCCCCATGCAAGCTTTCTCTCAGAGCTTCACATGGTCTGTTTTGCAGATTTTGCAGACATTGTGTACTGCAGGTCTCCTGGGGCAATGCTCAGGTTCCTGTGCTGCATGACAGTTCTTCTGTTACTTCCTTCACTTTCTCAATCTCTAAACACCGTAACACACAAAATAAAATGCTGCTTTGTGAAAATAAAACCTGTGGTGAGCTCAGACATAACTCTGCCGCCTAGGACAAGCTACCTGCTTACATGCTAGAAGGCACGAGATTTCTCTGAGTTCAAAGGGAAGGAGACAAAACCAAATCTGACTACCTCTGTGCAGATAGAAGATGAGTAAAAGGTATGTTCTAGAGGAGCACTTTAGAAGTCGGTTTTGGTTAAAGGACCTCGGGGTTCACAGTTTTCTCTCTACAGTACTTTAGGGCCTGTTCCAGCATATGAAAAGTCATTGGGATCCTTTTATTTATTTCAGTGGATATGAAGGCTATATTTAAGCCCTCAAGATATACAAAAGTTCTTAAGGAGGCCTTCAAAAAATGGGACATTAAGTAGAGCTCAGTATTTCTTCCAGACATAATAAAACTGCTCGTTTGTAGGTACTTTTGGAGGTAAGGCATTTGTCACTTTAAAAAAGGGTCCATAAAAGGCATGATTTCACTCTTTAATTTTTCCCTTCCACAGCAAGACAAAGCAAGTGTCACTTAATTTAATAAAAAATTAATTTTACCAACATTCCTCTCTTACGACACCTTGCTGAGAGACGTACATCATTTCTGATTAGGCATCATACAGATGGTCTGAGCAATTTAATGCTCCATGTCAGAGGCTTTGAGGAGACAAAAAAAGTCTCCCTTTATTTTTTATCCTGGTTAAACGACTATAAAGAAGAACAATGTTTAAACATTAAACAACTGCTTACATTTTTAAGATGATATTTTTCTTTTTAATGTTGAAACACTGTTACAGAATGTTGAAACCAGTTTACAGTCTGTGATGGACCTTACTAGTGGCATCAATGTCGTCTCTCAACAAGATGGCCTTCACAAACTGGCAGAGTATAAGTGACAATTGTGATTATCACAGAGTACACATAAGCACATCAGTTTCTATTCTAAATAATGAAATTTCTTTGCATACTCCTTCCTGCCCTGCAAACTGATATTGTTTAACCAAGAGCAGTGGTGATGACTTTCCTTTGCAGAAGATTAGATCAATCCCATCCTAAGAGGACAGGTTAAAAAGCATCACTTGTTATGTATTTGTCAGCTGACACAAGGACCAGTGTTTTTAACGAGATGACACAAACACTGAATTGAATTTAAACATTAATTAAAATTACTGTAAAAATGACAATGAAGGAATCCAAACACTTTGCATACAATTCAGGTTTATATACATATACCTCTGCTGTTGACAGTAGGATCCAGCTCTTCCACAGCTTCACAAAGGAGGTGAAAATGCATGACAAGTTATAGATATTGAAACTCACGCAGTGAAAAGTGAAAAGACTTGTTCAGCCTCGTCTAGTCAGCCAGTGGCAGAAAGAGAAGGTTTTTGAGTTCCAGACTGCTGCTGTGTTAAAGAAAAAAAACCAGTCCCTCTGCTACATTTTTCAATGCCAAAGAATTTCCTGACCAACTGTGTCAATCCTCTCAATCAAACACCACTCTGCAGATTAAAATTAGGAGCCCAGATTCAAAATGTCTTACAACATTACATTTGTCTTACAACAATAAGATGAATCCTACTGCAAAAACTTGCTTGGCTGACAGATTAATCAAACGAGAGTCCTGCTCTGCTAAAGCAGCAACATGACTCTTCAGGTTGTAGCAACTGGTGTAGCCCTTGGGAGGTCAGACCCAGTTCCCTGCTTTGCTGCTTTGTCAGATTGGGCAAGCTACAAAGCCTCGCTTTAGCCTCTACCTGCGAAATGGAAATAAAAGTGGTCTCTTGCTTCGAAAAAGTGTTGTGAAGACAAGCCTGTTCAATGCTGTGAGGCACACAAATACTACGGCAATAAAGAATATAGAAATAGATGTTAGCATGTACACATCCATTCGCAGCTGCTCTATATAATTCTGGCAACAGCTTTGTTATAAGAAAGACCACCCTTCTTATACGCCAAGCTGCTCCCCGTCATTTTTAAAGAAACGTGGAGAAGTACTCCAAGTGCCAGAGCTTGAATGACACCGAGTTCATAAAACCATGTTGCAAACCACTGACATTATTGTAAATAATGTGGGGGTATAAGAAGATGGAATTTGCTCTGCTAATACAAATATGTATTTGTGTGTATGACAGAGAGAGGGGCTGAAGGAGGTAGAACACATTTCTCCACATCTATTCTAGATACAAGTAAAAAAAAAATTAAATCTTTGAGCAAATGACAAAAGAATATCTTCAAAAACAGCACAGCAGAAGTGAGGAAATTCATCACAATTGTCTGTTATTCCCTTTGCAGCCTGTGGCCTTCTCTAGAAAAGAACATTTTTCTTATGACCTTTATATGATTTTTCTGGTTTATGTTAATATTCCTTTTAATTCATTATGACAAAAAAATGAAGATTTTTAAATTATTATTCTTGCTATCATTATCACATTTTTTTTAACCAAAGAGTTCAACAATAATTTTATTTACTACAGAGTTCTCTTGCTTAAGCACGTGCAATTCATTGTTGATTGGAAACCACCTGATTAAAAAAAATCATCAAAACGCTACAACAGCACTCACTGCATCATATAAACTACAGCACACCCATGTATGCATTGAATTTCCTCTGACTGTGACCTTTATTGTGTTACTTGCTTCTAGAGGAAAAAAAATTGAATAAAACACATGATTTGTATGATTGCTTAACATAGTAATGAGCTGAGGGGATTAAACAGTATAATGGACTGTATGGTATAATGGATGTGTTCCTTGGTTGCCTGATAACAATTTCTCACCATGAACTGAATTAAGGTCATGTAGGAGTCATAAATTTCATGAACCAGCAGCACAAAACTGTAGAGAAATGAGTCCATGTGGTCTCATTCCAGCCTCTGATGGCTGAATCGGTCCACACTAGATGGCTAAACAACATGTGCATGGCATTTTGTAAAAGATGATTCTGCAGTCTTTTTTTGTAAGAGGTGTACCAAGTCACTCTGAAAACAATTACAGAAGACAAACTGTTGTACTAACTGTTCCATGAATAGATCACTGACGTGTTGGCAGAGAATACTGGATTAGTCTTGTTTTTTTTAATTCAATCATAGTGTTGTCTTGCTATTAATTTCCCCAGTCTAGTGCATATATTAGGATGATGAATAATCCTGGAAGTCTCTGCATTACAACATTAGCATATAATACTCAGATCACAGTCTTACAACAAGGAAAAGAAAATAAAAAAAGAAAAAAAAAAAGTTCTTCACATTCAACGCGGCTTGTCTTTACTCATTTGCTCTATCAGCTGCCGTCGCAGGCCATGTTATGCAGGTGAGCAGTATTAACATATTGTAATTGTGTGAGCACTTCTGATTTTACAGTTCCCCAGCCTCAGCTGACAGCTGTGCCTTGGAGAACTGAAACTGGCTAGATCATCGTTCAAACTGAAACAGGAAAAAATGGGGTTTAAGACCATCCTTCATCCTTGTTAACAGCTCCTTGAACTAATAATAAAATATTCCGTGGCTTTTCCTCTGACATTTTGGCCTTTTCCTGTGCTCACATTGCCTAATTTTCAAATCTTGCTATTTCCTAGCCAGGAAAGGAGGAAGAATTCCTTATATGGGAATTATTTTCAGTGGTCATATTTGAAAACTCCTCCTAGTCTCATTTATTTATAATGTTTTTAGAAGACCTAGAAATCATTGGGTTTTATTCTTATTGAACATCATTAGCTTGCAGAGGAATCTGGCAGAGTTTTTGACATCAGGCAACTACATTCCTGACTAATTTGGAAGATTTGTTGCAAAAACATGGGGTTCGAACTGGATTCATACATATTCATATATGCAGGAGAAGGAATATTTCAAGGATATTAACTTCTCAACTCAGTTGCACAGACATTTTATATGCACACGTACCATATTGTACCTTGGCCCGTTCATACCGTTTCCGTTACTGACAGAAAGTTGTGCTGACACATTCAGGGCAAGATATGCCCTTTTGGCTATGCTTTACACCAAACAAATACACTAGTTTCCCAGATCATTTGGAGCAGAGAATGCTATTCTGATTTGCAAAAGAATCTAACAGAATTAGGTAACCTGAAGCTAACTATTCATAATTCAGACTGTATAGGCTCATTCCTTAATTCCTAGTCAATGTTTTTTTAACACTGAAAATCACAGTCTCTGTTAACTGATATTTGCTGTTAGTAGAGGTATACGTTACCAAGGGTAAGATATTTTTTTCTTAAGATTCCTTAAGATATACTAAATCTTCAGTGTAATGAGTAAATGATTTGAAGTCATACACAGCCAAAAGTCCCAGAATATTTTCTTCCAGGTCAACATTTGACATGGATGTGAATAGAGTGTACAATGTTGCTGGTTCCCGTAGTTAGACCAATTACTAAAATATATCCCACTGATCTTTTCAGTTATTTCCACTAGTAGAAAAAAAAATATTTCTACATAATTAAAAAGTACACTCTAAATGTTAAGCTATACATTTAAAAGTCAAGCTTACTGTTGAAACTACTTAGTCGTATGAAATTTTACAGTTCCCTTGAGAATGTCTTGTGACAACTGTGGGGGGCTATGTCCCTAGCTCACCAAGGCTGATTTTTTTATTCTTCTACTCAAATTTTTCCTGCTTATATATTAGAAGATGGATTGGCATACTCATTTCTCAAGTTTTCATTATGGTACACACTCTCCAGGTTTATGCTTTTCGTTCACCCAAATTGTTTGCATTTCTCACAACTCTTCTACAATGGCCTATGTCCAGCTGTGCAACTCTACTGCTTGGAGTAATCAGATCTTGAAGGAAACCCAGGAAGAAAGAACCTCAGCTCATACAGAAGGGAGACATAGAAGTCATTGGCACTATGTGTTGTAGACAAAGTTTGATGCAGACCTCTGCAGATCAGCTGCATACCTTCTGAATTTGTGCTTAAATGCAAGTATTCCTCTCTCAAATTTCCAAAGATTTTCTTAAGCAAGCTCAACTGAATAATCTTTAAAATACCAACCAAAAAGAAAAATAAAAGCAACACAGGGCACATTTTAAAACAGGATAAACACAGGTTTCTAAATTTAAACAGGAATAACCTGCTACACAAGTACAGATGGGAGAAAAAACCTCTAGGTAACAAATTTGCAGAAAAGAATCTAAAAGTTATCCTGCATCACAAATATATTAGCAACTACAATTTTTTTGATATCATGAAAAAAAGCAATAATCAATGTGGACCACATAAACTGGAATATAGATTGCAATGGAAATAACATACTCTTACAGTTTCCTCAGCTATTGGGAAATCCATTTGGAAGATTTTTGACTGTTATATCAAATTTTGGGCACAGAATCACTGGAGAAATTCCTGAGGAAGGAAAGTATATAAGCCTAGAATACAGGAACTCGGGGAAGATGTAAAAATATACCTCCTTAAAGAACCAAATGAAGGGAAAAGAGGATTGTAACTTTCAAGTATATATAAGGTAGCTGCATTTAAAAAAGGGACGAGCAATCTGCTCTCCGTGTTGAGAGAACAGAAAGTAAGAGGATCCAAAATGATCCTAATCATGCCTGGATGACTCCAACTCATGGGGCTAGATGGGTCACCAGTAACACAAGAATCTATGCATCAGATTCCCTTGCATAGCTTCAACTTATGCCCAGAGGCCAGATTTCTGAATAAAAAAGGTAATATTAGAACCTGGACATTCTAAAGAACTGATCCCAGATCTAGGAAAACCATATACATTACACAATTGGCACCCTGTTATTGTATAGAGTTAGCCCCACAGATCTCCTTTCAACACCAAAAAATTATATTCTCTTCCCAAAACACAATCTTCCGTAAACAACACTGACCTCAAACAAGAAAGAAAGAAAAAAAAAAAGGTTTAAAAGGGGATATTTTCACAGTTGTTAGAATTCCAAGCTGTTCTTCTCTATTGTATTCACCGTATTGCCATTTTTTAAGTTCAGCAGTTCATTTGCATAGTAATTACAAAGTTTAACAAATAGAATTAATGTCATTAATTTAAATTAGTGACAGTACTACATTACACATTTTTAACTGCAATTTAAAAATGAAAGCTTTTCTGTCATAATGTGCCATACAGATCCCCAAAGCTCAGCAATATTTGTGTTTTAAGAAGGTAAAACCTCTCCCCCAGTCCATTGTGAAAGCACTGCTCTTTAGTGACTTCCAAAACCCTATTCATAAATACTGATTAGGCACTATTTCACCATAGGGTGCAGCATTACTAGCACAGCTCCCTAGCCAGGGCCAAATTGGAAATGTTAGTATAGTAAATCAGGCCAAATGTCCTGGTAATTCTATACATGAAAGACCATCTTTAATAAATAGACGTTAACTAGGGACTCAGCTCATTTTATTTTTAGTTTGTAAGTGTCAAATGCCAGGGACTGATTTAAGGGGGAAAAGCTATGGGCAAGGAATGCATAATGTGATTGCACCATTTACAGGGAAAAAACCTTGGAGGCACAGACTGTTTGCAGTGTGGATGGCTGACAAACAGCAAAGGGAGTGGATCCAAGAGACAATTCATTTTGCTAAATAAAGGGACACACGTGTTATCTGCCACCTTCTTGAAAGCGCCACAAATTTACCACTTTTACAGCTTGTTATGAAAGGCTTCTGTATGCCTGCAGGTTTCTTTGGCTGCTCTTTGGACTACTGCCTCATAACACCCTGTTAAGCATAAAATGTTTTAAATGCATTAGAACTTTTGTTTTAATTGTAGAATCGTTACGGAAGCAGTGTAGAAATTAGGGAGCCCATTAGCCACCAGCCATACTTTATTCATACTTCTTATAATCACTAAATACATAATTAACCGTTCCATCCATTTTGTTCTTAAACACAGTATTTCATAAGGGAAGAAAAACCCACATTTTCACCCAGCATATTTGGGAGCAATCACACTAGCAGAGGCATTTCCCTGCCCCTGTGATAGCCTTGCCTCAGGCAAGCACTTTGGCTTCTCTCTCTTGCTTGATGTATGAAGGATTCTTGAATGTTTGGCCATGCTGGAGTCTACAGTGCCCTTAGAGGCCACTGGAGGGAGGATGGCCTCACTCTGCAACAGCTCCCTTTTCACCCAGAGATGTGCAGGTAAGGTACCAATTAATTACCGCACATTTTTCCTTTCTGATAAGCTTGTCTTAAAAAATGGCACTTCCAGAAATGACACCACAGCTGCTGGTAAACAGGAGTTCCAACGTTGTTTCAAGATATGTCAATTAGACCTGCAAGAAACACAACGTGAACCTGTAGAACTGATTATTATTTCCCTTGGAGATTTATACCGCCCAACAATATTTTTCCTTCTGTGAGTCTGAGAACCTAACCTACATTAGCAGTGGGAAAATAATGCAAGTCTTCAGTGTGGCTAAGTGTGCTTCTCTACTCTTGGACTTCATAAAAGTTGTCTACCATATTTGAAAGCATTATTCTTAATGCATGAGAATTTGACAGGTGAGTTAGTGTTGACCGCCCTCACAACTCTCTTTCAGTCAAACCCATCTCTGATGGAAAGGGGCGAAGCCTGGAGAAGATAATCTGCCCATAGCTCACCATGTTTAAGTTCCCAGGCTCTGTTGCAGGTCTTACAAAATTTCTTCACAGTAATTGACAGACTCTTTGCTACATTAGGAATTGCACTAAGGAAGAAAACCTCCCTGTTCTAGTGAAAGTCATACCCATACAATTACTTGCTTCCCATATCAAGTCACTTCAGTAATAATAATAGCCCTGACAGAACTATGGCTGGCCAAAAAGTAAGCATGACAGCATTGACTCCAGACCTGTGACCAACATGCCCAACATTAAAAATAACACAAAGGAAAACTACCTTGCCAAAGTTTTGTTCTTGTCTTGGCAAGGAGATTGCTTTTGCAACCTGTGGTGTCTTCAACACTCTGACAGGTCCCTTGTAACAACTCTCCAGAGAAATGGAGGAGGAAAGCAGTCTTCAAGAGAATCAAGAAACCAGCCTGGTGTGGTAAAAGATCACTAAATGTTACCAGCCATGACAGATCGTTCAATTCCTTCCAGGAGTTTCTCAGCACTGCGCTATGCACGGAACAAACTACATTGCATTTTACAGCACTGAAACTTTAAGGATTTGCAGTGCAGAATGCAGAAATTTCTACAGGGTGGTAAACAGAGAAATACTGTCTTTTCTATAGAAAATACATTTAACCTTATGTATTCTCTACATTTCCAATGTCAGGAGCCTCAGTTTATCAGAATAAGGCTTGTTCCCTTTCTCAATGATGCAAAAGCCAAAAGGACTTTTTAGCTAAATATGACATTTTTCATTTTATCATGTGAACTTCTGTGATATCATGACAATACTAGTCACATAGCACTTTCATTGGAAGCAAGACAGAGATATTTTTTTGCTGACAGCTCCAATTGCTCAAATTAACTCAGTTCAATTACGTTAGTTTTATTCATGGGCCAAAATAGACTGTGATGATCCAGAAGGAGAAACCATCCTTCTTATTTAGAAATCTTCTATCCAGTGCCCATATGAGAGTATATAACTCCAATGCTTCAGTTTATGCTACCTCTCTTCTTAACCAGATTCATCTCTGTTTCTGATATGTGTAGGTAGAGGTTTCATATAAATCAGGAAAGCAGATAGGGGTGAGGATGGGCAAAATTAATCGATATTAGGAAAGCAATGAAATGCTTTGACTCAAAATACGTGGCTTACTGCTGCAGGTATTAATCAGCAACTTGCTATTTTTACACAGTCTTGGGTGATCTCAGCTAAAAGATAAGCTAACAGTGATTTTGAGATGACACTGCAATGATAGAAAATAAACAACTAGCACTACAAAGCAATAGTCAAAAGACAAAAGGTATTGTATATAACCAGAATATGTTGACTAATCCCTGGTCCTTCACAAGAAATATTACTCTTTTCTTCTTTCTGCCTGTGGAGGAACACAGGCTGATTAGTGACTTAGGCACCACTCACAGCTGCATCTCTATTTCTTCTGATTTCTAGTGTCAACGCTAGTGAAGTGAAGTGGAAACGACTTTCAAGGTTGCAGTCATGTTTCCCAATGGTGCTTTTCATGATTGCACACATACACAATCATGTGTAAGAAAAGGAATCATAGTTTGCTGCAAAAAGTCTCTTGCTGGAATTTAATCTTCCCCATGTAGCAGTTTAGGAAGACTGTTAAACATAGTCAAGCCTCCTAATATAGTTTAGGAAAATAAACTTACACCAATATTTTCATAATATATATATTCAAGGCCAGGCTGGATATGGCCTTGGGCAACCTGGTCTAGTGGGAGGTGTCCCTGCCGATGGCAGGGGGGTTGGAACTCGATGATCTTCAAGGTCCTTTCCAACCTAAACCATTCTATGATGCTATGATTCTATATAAAACTGAAATAGAGTTTGTCTCATTTTATCAAAATACTATTTTGTTTAGTGTCATTTGCACTGCAACATAGTGATCTTTTACAAAAATATTTTTTTTAATATGATTCCTTCCCAGGCTTGATAATAAAGGATAAATTCCTGTATACTTGATACCATTTCAAATTTCAAAGGACAGACAGTAACAGCCGTGGCATTGCTTTTGCTGGCATTTGGGTAAATTGACTGTATAATGAGTCCTTGGTTGTCCTTAACCAAAACTTTGTTGGACAGGTTCATTTACAATGCTCAAGCAGAATGACCTTCCAATCTGGCTTAGAGGCCTCCAGATTGCTGTAAATGTGACCTGACATTTCCTTACGGGTGAAATATTAGATTATAGCAAGGAATACAATAACATAATTTTATTTCAGAGTGTAAGTGAAAGTGATGGTCGAACAGATTAAGATGTAAAATTCCTTTGCAAAACCTAATTATTTATAATCTGATGCATACCTCTTGTTTTATCTGCCATATAATACAATTATTTTATACGGTATAGTAGCTGTATTATTGGTGCTGCTGACAAAACAAAAACTGTATCATTGCCAAGGGGTGGGGGGGGAGTCAAGAACTTCAGAGGGCAGTTATTCTGACTTCTAAAGTTTTATCCTTAAAATAAGAACACTTGCAATTTTTTCTGGTTTTCGGCCATTAAGCTGATTTCTTTTTCACCTCTATTATTAGTCAGAACCATCAACTTTCTCGCAGTCTTTTTATAATATCAATGTTTGAAATGGTGAGATGGTTTCATACTTTCCACAGTTTATCAGCAGCTTTACCTCAGTCTCTAACTATTTGCAATTTTGTGCCCACAATTAACCGGATCTCCCAGAGAGCCTAGGTGCAATGGTTTAGAAGTCTAGACATTTCATAACTAATTCTCATTCAATGTTTAACTACCTAAATGCCCTCAATTTAAGTCAGTGACACTGTAAAATCAAAATCAGAAGTAGTGGCTAAAATTGGCTTCAAGATCTTTGATACACTTTTAAAATTCTTTGCTTTTTCTGTGTAACTCTTAGGAGTCTTACCATCTTAAAATTTACAACTCCTTCAACTACTAAATTATCTTGCAAAGTACTACTGATCAGACCACATACTTGAAAGGCATGGTGAGCTTATAGCAATTCACCAAAATTAATAATATTTACAATGGAAACTTTCAATTTCTACCTTAAGTTATATAGTGTTTTTTCTTTGTTCCAGTTTGTCTTTGTGATGTTTGAACTGGTGCCAAGCTTCTTTATAAGAAAGCAGAAGCAAAAACAAGTTAATCAGCTGGAAATATTACAAATTTCCAGAAATTTACAGTTTATTCTGCCAATTCAATACCAACACAAAGAGGTCTGAAGACTACATTGTGCCTAATGGCTGTGCTGTGTTCTTCTTTTAATGAAAGTAATGCACACAGACAAATTACAAAAAAAAAAAAAAAAAAAATCAAGAAACCTCAAATCCTGGCAATGTTGTGAAATGAGCCACTAAGAACAGACCCTCTTTTGTTAGCCCAGCAGTGCTCAGTAATCGAGTCCACTACTCAAAAAGCATTTACAGAATCACAGAATCACAGAATGGTCAGGGTTGGAAGGGACCTCTGGAGATCATCTAGTCCAACCCCCCTGCCAGAGCAGGGTCACCTACAACAGATTGCACAGGACAGTGTCCAGGCGGGTTTGGAATGTCTCCAGAGTGGGAGACTCCACAACCTCTCGGGGCAGCCTGTGCCAGTGCTCCACTACCCTCAAAGTAAAGAAGTTCCTCCTCATGTTAAGATGGAACTTCCTATGTTCAAGCTTGTGCCCATTACCCCTAGTCCTATCACTGGACACCACTGAAAAAAGACTGTTCCCAACCCCCTGGCACCCTCCCCATAAGTATTTGTAAGTATTAATAAGATCCCCCCTCAATCTTCTTTTCTCTAGACTGAAGAGACCCAAGTCCCTAAGCCTTTCCTCATATGAGAGATGTTCCAATCCCCTAATCATCTTTGTAGCCCTTTGCTGGACCCTCTCCAGCAGATCCCTGTCCTTCTTGAACAGGGGAGCCCAGAACTGGACGCAATACTCCAGGTGCGGCCGATTTCTGCAATTCCAACCATAAGCTCAACCAACAAAAGTGAAAAAAGAGAATATTTTGACCTTAAAATTATTTGGTATCATGGAGCACCTCCCATGTTACAATTCTGGCCCAGAGATTGCCTTTTCTCTAAACTGTTTTAATGAAACAGGTAAATAACTTCCAGTATGAAACATTGAAATAAAAATAATTCTGGCCAATGTAATGGTTTGTTTAATCTCAGCTAAGCACATAAAACTCTGTATTCTTATCTAAACTGTTACCTCTGTATTCAATCAACACTTCTGTCATGACCTTGTAGGTTGCTCTGCATATATTATCTACCTTTGTGTAATGATTTTCCAAAGAAAGCTTTTGGTTTCCAGTGGTACCACAAGTTTTGTGACCTCCTAACTTACTGCCAGTCTGAATTATTCTATCAGTCTTTACATCTGACAAATCCATCATTTTCTCAAGACTGTATTTAGTAAAATATCAAAGGTGGCAGATTTTCTTAGTAGGGCTTCAGAATTTTGAAATCCATTAAAATACGCTGCCACCTGTATCATGAACAACTGAAGTTTCTCTCACTCCCCAGTTCACATTTTTGTGCTGTGAGGATGCATATTCCTGCATGGCACCAAACACTGACCCCCAAAAGCTTTGCATTTTATAGGAGTTGCTCAGCAAAACCTTGCCATAACATACCAGAGATTCCCAAGACCAACTGAGAATTACAGTGTTACAAGCAAAATACCCAAGGACCATTTGATAAAGGAGAAATGGTATGATTTATCAGCATCACTCAGAACCTTAGACATTTGGGATGAGGTTCTTAGTCTACCTAGACAAGTTAATACTGTTGTAGGTTACCTGTGTATATAAAACATGTTTGTGAGGTCACAGAACACTAAACATTTCTCTCGTCTTTTATTCTGCTTGTAAAACACTGCCTGTAATGTGCCTTCAATGTCACATTGCTCAGAAAGGTGAAGGCAACAGCAAATAATACGCATTTTCACTTCTTCCTCTACAAAATGACCATGCATAGAAATAGTGCTGAAGCTTTTAGGAGCTGAGTGACATTGCTGTTTCCTGGTCAACAAACTCTGCATCTGAGGGAATGTCTTTCACAGAGCTGCCAGCTTGGGTTCAGACTTTAAATTCCTTCTGTTGATATCAGACCTCATTTTCTGTGGAGCATTAGCCTGACCTCAGTTAGCACAAGTATGATTTTTGGGAAGAGCTTTAGGGATATTATTAAGTACACAAAAATCATTCAGTTGCTTAGAGGAATTTTCCATCAGTTTATATTTATGCATCATATGTCCCTCAAGTAACAACATTTAGCTGTATGTACACATAGAGTGTTTCTTAACCACTTTGCAATATCCCAAAAAAGAGGCTGCTGGTTTTTTTCAGAAAACCATGCCAAAGGTATATATATGTGTGTGTATATATATATATATATATATATAAAATAATAAAGAAGAAACATTCCCCTGGTGCCTTTAAGGATCTTAAAAGTAAAAAAAAAAATCACACAACAACAAATAAACCCCAAACCCAGAAACTGCTTCCATTGCAACTCCATTGTATTCCAATACGTTCTTCCCATAGCAGAGATTTGGGAACATGGAAAAGGAAGGGGAAAAAAATCTTTTATTTCCATTTTAATATTTTCAAATGAATAGGATGTCTCAGTCACTTATAACATGTCTTAAGTACATTTTTAAAGAGAACTTGAATTAGTTGAAAGAAACTGAATTAAAACTGTTTTTTTATAGTGAACAGAAATACAAGAAGTGCACATCCTCCAGCACATCTATCACATTACCCTATCTCCATTTCAATAGCATATTCAAAGATAGTACAGGGCCAGCAAATTAACCAGGCACTAGAATGTTTAAGGAGTCCTGGTAGAATATAGAGTCACATAGTCCGCCTTGCAGCACCTAAAGAGGGCCTACAGGAGAGCTGGGGAAGAACTTTTTACTA
This sequence comes from Charadrius vociferus, assembly GCF_000708025.1. NCBI lineage: Eukaryota > Metazoa > Chordata > Aves > Charadriiformes > Charadriidae > Charadrius > Charadrius vociferus. The sequence continues at coordinate 1,631,388 of NW_009647211.1, forward strand.
GGGCATGGAGTGATAGAACGAGGGGGAATGGCTTTAAACTGGAAGAGGGCAGGTTCAGATTAAATATTATGAAGAAATTTTTTGCTTTGAGGGTGATGAGGCACTGGCACAGGTTGCCCAGAGAGGTTGTTGAGGCCCCATCCCTGGAGGAGTTCAAGGCCAGGCTGGAGGGCAGGGGGGTTGGAACTCGATGATCTTCAAGGTCCTTTCCAACCTAAACTATTCTATGATTCTATGATTCTATGTTTTTTTCTACTTATACTGGTCAACTTTTTCATACAGACTGCTGTTTGGTTTCTTTATTACAATAGATAACCCACTTTGGGTAGATAATTACTATTGAAATGAGAAAAAAAATATTCTAGCATAGCAGGTTCATCTTCAGCAGATATATATGTACATCGAGTTTTTGGAAGCATATACACAATCCATTTTAAAGATTGTTGCTCTTGTTGGAGAGACAACTGGACACCTTATGAATCAAATCCTCAGCCACTGCACTTCTAAAAATTAAATCCAGCATTGATTTTAGCTCACTCTGCAAAAAAAAAGCCCAACACCACGTAAACATTCGTGTTATGCTTTAACTGTTGTTATGCCACGCTGCAACAAGTGACAACAATTGCAGGAATGATGCAGGACACTAACCACTGTCAGTGTCCCCACCCATCCAGCACCAGCAGGATGAGAGATCCCGTCAAAATCCTCAAGCAGCCCAAACTGCACCGTCAGAGGCGTGATGCCCAATTTATGCTCAGCCAGTGCTAGATAACAGAAGACAAGCAGTAATTGCCCCTGTGCTTAGCTTGGGACAAAAGTGCACAGATGTGGTTTCTACAAAGCAGGGGACAGGCTTTAACAAACCAGTTCATGAGGGCTGATACATTTGTTTTTTCATAGCCCCGGCAAAAATAAGAACCATGAGGGTCTGGCATTTCCATGTGTGGTTTTTCCACATATGTAGATGGAAATATTTGTAATGTGTTAGCTGATACTGGTTGGAGGTCTGCTGCAAGGATTCAATGCAGAAATTTATTTGATGCCATTTTTGGTTTAACTTTCTATTTTTAAAAACCTTTTTAAGACCTTGCTGTTGAAACTATTAACAGAAACCTCTCCATTCTCTCAAAAATACCCCATTTGAATGATATAATGCATGAAGCTTCAAAGGTTTTTATATATGACTGTAATCAGTCTAAGTAATAACATTACACACAATTTTCCATTCTGATTGAAATTATCTCAAAAGAGAAAAATTGTTTTAGTATTAAAAGCATGGGTCAGCTCCCTGTTTTAGCGCAGACTGTCATTTGTAAAGGCTAAATAGTCATTAGCACAGTGACAGAGTAATAATTAAATTAGATTGCCTTTTTATAGTATGACAAAAAAGCCATAGCATCATTTTTGCTTCCTCTCTTTACATTAGCAAAGGTTATTTTCTACTTATTTTCTTGGTTTTTTCTTTACACTAGGTCAGCAGACTCACAGATATAAAACAAAGCCAGGACAGTTAATTAACATTTGCTGATTGAGGAAACAGCTATAGTAAAATGCATGGTCAATAGCCAGTACAATTCTGCAGAATTTGGACTTTTGGGGTAAGGGACTCATATTAAGCAATTGAGAATCCCTGTTATGAAATGTGAAATTATAATTTAATGATTATAGTGGGAAACACAATATATTTAAAATATAAATGAAACTATGTTGGTCCCAAAAATTTTGCAAAGGGGAAGCTTTACAAAGAGTAAAATCTGTCCTACAGATGCAGTCTGATGACTTGTAAAAGGCAAATATTTTAGATTACACATTCAACTCACAATGCCAAGAGGTGGAACAAACACAAGCAGATCTTACTGTAATAGACATATCTGAATGGAAAATTGAATATTTGTTAATAAGGATAGAAAAAAAGGAATAAAAACAATATCAAGATTGCACAGTGGCTGTGTGGAAGAAGTGTGCACAGTTGTCTTGGTCCTCAAACCAGGACAACAGTTTAGAAAATGATGTTATTAAAGGATAATCCAAAAGTCCGAGGTATTATTGTTATACTATATGAACTACTGTGTGTGTAAAAAGAAATCTACAAACTTTTATCATATTTTTTACAGTCAGCTGCTTTCAAAACTCGTTTTCAAAATCTTGACCAAAATTACTAGAAAACTATTAGAAAAACTTAAGGAATATAATTAATATTTATAAACTATTAGAAATAGTCCAAGATCTGGTCTTTTGGAAGGTAATTTAATTCTAAAGTTAACACTTATGGAAACATATTTATAGCATCTCTTATGGCAGTAAAGGCTTTTGTCTAGTCTGACATTCGTTCTTCAGCCCTGATTTGGTGCCAGTGCAAATACTAAGGATAAAATAATAATTTACTTCATTAGACAAATATGCCCCTTAGTGCCTTTGCAAACTCCAACATCTACATTTGTAGTTCTACTAGCTCCTTTTTTTTTCATTGTACCTATTCTACAGAAAGTTACTGCTGCTGTGATAAACTGAGATTGAATGTCCCTCTTCAGAAATGAACACCAAGTCATTGAATCACTGCATCTGAGTAGCATAAGTGCCCTGTTGTGGTTTAAGTTCGTTTCTTGCCAGGAAGAGCTGGACTGAAACTTTATTGCAAAACTGTGAAAGAATATCCTGTAAGTGTTCTGCTAAATTTTTACAACACCCTAAATATTTGGTACTCCCCTCTTCTGATACGTGTCACATTCCCACCAAAAGCAAACTATCTTTACATGACTGAAACTACTTGCAAGTGATTGGAAGTAGCAAGAGTGTTGCAAGGAGGGAAAGAAGGATGTCAAGTCAAGCTGAACTATCTTTTTGTAATAAATTTGTAATTTAAAAGTAATTATGACTGCATTGAAAAAGTCAAAGTAACAGGCACAGTGAACACATTTTTAAAAGCCTTCCTTGTTCCCCCCTCTTAAAAACCTTTTTTCAAAATATCTGTTACGTAGAAATAGCAGGAGGAAAATTATTTCCTTCTTTTGATTTGAGCAAAAAATGAGTTAAGTGGAAATAATATTAAGGGGAGAAAACAGTGTGTTTTTCCTCACACTCTGGCTAAGAATGTGCAGAAAACAAGCTGCATATGGACAAAACCTTTCCCCAAAATGGGTACTAGAAAAATTGGGAAACGGAGACCACAGTTACAGATTAGCTCCCACAAATTTGGCTTGAAGATCTGCAGACCCATCTCCACTACCAGCCTGCCTTCCACTCCGCCCAGCAAAGCCCCATGCTTCCCCATCTCTGATACACTTTTCTTGCCAATTCCTCCTCCGTCAGTCTTTTGCTCCTGCTCACCACCCTGCCTTTCTCTTTGACAGCCATCACTGGCTGTAATGCAAGCTACACAACAGTGGCAGCATTTTACTCATTTTTCACACTACTGCAGTATTTTGGATCATTAATACAAGTTCTCTGTGGACACACCATTTAGAACAAGTGCTTCGGCAACATATTTATAAGGCGCTTACATCTTTTTAAGCTAAAACTGTTTCCTCTGCTCTCTCTCCTGCCTCAAAGGAACTATCACTCACATAAGAGTTCACCTTTTGCATACAAATCATTGACAAGATGTAGTGGCATTAGCCAGACTGTTTGCCAAGTAATTATATATGCTACATCAGAGAACACAGGGAAAAATAAAGTAAGAGTTTCCAGATGGTACAAACTTTTTCTTTAGCCATTAAAATTAAAAGGCAAATTAAGAATATGTGTGCAAGTGAAGTTAGTATATTAATCTGTAATTTCGCCAGGGTATACTGAAAGGCTCGTCTTGTATTTTTTTTAACCAGGATGAGAGACACTAGCACCAAAACCTCGTTCTCAAAAGGGGTGTTCTGTGTAAGTTTCCTCTAGCAAAGACATTCAGAAAAATCTGTGACTGTACAACAGAAAGTCCTGAGCAATTTTTCTGTCTTTCCGAAAACCAAGCTACTTCTGTGGGTTTCCAATCAGGTACGTCATAAGCTCCAGAGATACTCAAAATCACTAGCCACCCTGGAAGTGACCTTCCTGCCATCCCTGAAGATGCAAATGTAACTACAGACAAGTCTTGTGTGATACTGAGGGACTTTGCCTTTTCCCTGCTGAGCAAAGGCAGTCTCCTGCTCTGCATGAAATATGCTCTGTTTCATTTTCTAATCTCTAAACCTGACACTAGGCATCGGCATGTTCAGCAGTAGTTATGAATAGCATATTATTACTTCTGTTTGTTTATTGGTGCTCCAAACTGCATAGTACAGGAAAGAAGTTTCCAAATTCCTTTGTTGCAGATTTTGCACCTGCACATACTGCAGGGAGAGTATTTATTGAGAAATTCCTCTCAGAAAGTGCAACCTGCTTTAGTGACAGGGATGTTTTCAGCGGGTTTTCTGTGCTCATGGACTTGAAAACCTAACTACCCTGTCAGGATTCATACCAGGGATTCCTTTTAAAGGTCCTGTTTGTGAGACTTAAATGCTTCCTGGATTTAGTTATTGTCAATAAATAAGTCAATAACACCAAAATGTCTAGTGCATGTTTCTTTACAAAGTACTGCATGTCCTTGCTATGCACTGAGAAGAAGCATACTCAATAGCTGGGATTACTGAGCCAGAACCGAGAAATCTAGGTTTTATCCTGGCTCTGCCATGATTTACTGTGTGATTCTTGGACAATCTCTTCATCTTCCCTAACTTCTGCTTCCTTCTTTCTTTTTTTTTTTTTTTTTGTGTTGTAGTTATTTAGAATACAGTATCTCCCATGACAAACACCTTCTCCCTTATGGTGTTTGTACAGCCCTTAACACAGAGATACAACCCAAAGTGCAACATCTAAATTCGGATTGCTTAATCTGTACTGATGCTGCAGTAAACAAGAAGCATTAACTTGAATATTCTTTTTTTACCACAAGCACATGTAGTATTTCTTGCTTATTCCAATAATGCTAGCTATTGCTGAATACAGTCAGGAGTGCAAGGATAATATTCTCTACTTTTGCATTTGATGCAAAGCAGTCCTTTGGTTTGAAGACATATGTTTTTATATTCCAGATGTGACTCCCAAGAGCAGGTCGCAAATAACTCTTGTTCATCCCAGCACCAAAAAAGAGATTCCAAAACTTGGGCAAACAAGACTAGCCTTTTGCTATTAAAGGTATTTTTTCAGGTTCAGTGTTTTAATTTGGGTTTGGGATGTTTTTTACCCGCTGTTTATACTGGAAAAAAGCTCTAGAACATCCTTTCTTAAGTAAATTACTTATAACATATGCTTGTTAATGGAAATTTGGCTTTTTTTTTTTTAAAGCCAAAAAAGAAAACCTGCCTGTTCCCCCTGCAGATAAAGAGTATTTTACTTTTGACTTCCAAAATAGCGACAGAATTGGGAAAATCCCTTTGAGAAAACTGCACTAGTCAAACTTCAAAAAGCAGGAGCTGTGGTGTAGACCCACACCACCTGTCCCGAGTACTGGTACCTCTCTGCCCACAGCAGCTGAGGCACCAACACCAAGTGGAAGATAAATTGGCTTGCGCTGAGCTGTAGTTTGGCCAGTTCGGCTGTACCTGCAGTACCACCCAGACACTGCAGCGCAGATTTAACCTTGTTTATAACACTTTAGTGTTTTCATTGAATGTTTCGCTTCTGCTTTAAATACATCTTTTTGCAAATTGAATAATTTATAGACAAATGAGCTGCTTTAGTGATACTGGTGTTTTTAGAGAGGGATTATTGTCTTTGTGTGGACACTTTATACCATTACAGAGCTGCTTTACCTGCCATAGCTACCACTGCACAGGAAGCATAATAAACTATACAGATATAAAACAGTTTTAAACGGCTATAAATGCACCTATTCTCAGGATTCAAGCTAGAGCAACTTTACAGTTTTAAAAAGCAGTTTCATATTTGTTTAAACCCATAATAAAAAGTCCAGATTTACTTGTTTTAGCTAAATGAAAAAATAAACCAAAACAAAATGAAACAACAACAAAAAGAACAAAAAAAAACCCCAACCACAGTTCATCCCCAACATTTTAAAAGAAGAATCACTGTAAGGATTTGTATTTCTTTTAGTCAATACATTTTTTTACAAGATTGAAGATAAACTGTTATAAAATTTCTACCATATGCAAAGGTTTACCTGTTTACCTTCCAGGCTAAGAAGTCCAGTCCTTTTTTTACCCTATAAGCTACCACTATTCTCAATGTACGTAGAATAATAAGATGAAAAATAGGACAGTATAAGTCTCTTTCACTCTCCCCAAATATTTCTCTGAGACACATCACAAAAAAAGTATATTGTATGTAAGCTTGTTTGTTCTCTCAATATTTTCAGCTAATGCATGGGCTTAGTTTTGAGTAAGTTCAAGTAAGAATGCTTAAGTTCAGGAACATGTAATCCCAAACACCAAATACTTGGTGTTTTCCACTCTTTGGCCTCAGTGTCCAGGAAAGCACATTGCAAGTTCACATACACGGGCATTCGAGTAAATAACAGCTAGATCAGATTAAATCTAGCAGGCGGATTTGACAAGTGAACAGGGATACCAACCCTGATCCTGCTTACTACTGCAGTTTAGACCTTTTCCAGCAACCCACCCAGCTTCTGCCTTGTCCCATTGCCTTCAGGAGTATCATCACCAGGGCATGCTGCAAAATGGATGGGTTTCAATGCAGCCTGATGAACACATGCTAAAACTTGCCTTGGCAGCTACACTATGACTACACAAAATCCTAAAGAAGCTGAGGGAATCAGCACAGTCCCTAGCAATCCTCAGGCTCTTGCCGCTTTCATTTCCCCCGGAGCCTGACCCTAGATATCTCGTGTCAATGGATCTGAGCTGGCCCTGGTGGCCCCTGCACACCCATGTCCTCTACAGGGCTTCTCCGGTCTATTCGGTCTCTCACACGCAGCTCTGCATCGCGCTTCATTAGTGATGGTGAATAAACTGCCCTGGTCGGCAGTTTGTCAAAGCGCTGCTGTCCCTGCGCACCTTCACCCCTGCTCGGGAGGTGTGTGAACAGCATCGGGGAGGCTTCCCACGCCTTTGGGGTGAGCACGGCCCCTGGCTTGCACCAGTTCTTCTCCCCTGATTTTGTTCCCACATGGGCCTCGCCGAAAGCTTTGCTCAAGTGCTAATGTTTGTGTAATGCGCTGCCCCTCCTGCTGACCTGTGATGAAAATGCAGGTTGCTACACTGCGTCTCAGGCGAGGCATTAACTGAGTCAGTGGTCCCAATGCGCTAATACCAGTGCCTACCCTTGACAAAGGCATTTGTGTCATTTGCCTCATACAAGGTTTTAAAACATAAAAATAACTCCAGCCTTGTGACTTTAAGGTTCTGCAGTTTAAAGACATTAAGAAATATCAAACCTTTGAGCTTACAGAAAACAATATCTAGCAAGGCACGCTATTACACCTTTATTCAGGACAATGTTGACATTGCTGTAATTCATCAAGCTATTATCAATCTACAGATTTATAAAGCAAATCAGGATTAGGAAGTCCTGTGTGTATGTAGAACTGTTCATTTAACACTGCAGCAGCAAACAAGGGACAGATCTTTAGGTGGGTATAAACTGTATGATTTTCTTCAGCTTCCAGTAATAAAATTTGTATACCTCTGAACATTTTCCCTTCCTTTCTCTCCTAAACTTTTGCATTCTGATTTGTGCTGTGAAATAATGTAACCTTAGAGGTGCATAAAAGTCAGTTTTGATATTTCATTCCTTTCTTGCACCTTCATTTTCAGAATGTGAAGAGTATCCACCTGAGAGGGAATATAAATATGATGTCTGTATTTCTATCTAATCCATGTTTGTTGAGGAAAATTACGTCTCTCAGCACATGATGGAAGTGTCATGTTGATGATCCATTCCCAGCAAAATTCCCATCAGTTTCTCCAGCAACAGTTTTGCCAGAATAGAGACTGGAATCAAAGCTGAGAAAAATACTGGCTGCTTATAAATTAGTAGCAAATCTGTTGTTAATGTCGCTGGGACTGATGTCTCAGGCAGTGATTCCAGGTCATTCATTTCCCTTGAAATCCTGGAATATTTAATCATTTCATAAGAATTTTTCTAAAGAATGTATATGATCTATTTCTCTGTTAATACAGAAAAGAACTCAAAATATAAGCCATCTTTTACAAAATCTAATAGGCAGAGGAAAAAAAAATCCTTTCTTAAAATCTCAGCTCTCAAGTCTTATTTTTGGAGGTTCTGAATGCTTGCGATGACACACAACTATTGTGTCACACAGATGAAGCAGTCAGGAGTGGGACTTTCAGTACAGGTTTCTTGCATGCAGGTGGTGAAGACAGTGGCCCCTTTTCCTCTATTCTTTGCCCATTCTGGGCCCATGGAGCAGCGGGAGCATCGTCCCATAGCCTAGACCTAACTATGGTCCATCAGGCTTGGAGAAACATCAGCTGGAGGTTGCTCTGAGAGTTGCAGCCAGTGTGCACCAGGGCAGGGCTGCCACCCAGAGGGACCAGGTCAGAGGGAGAGGGGAGCCAACAGGACCATATGCATTTGGGACAGGAGGACAGCACAGCCCTGCCCGGGGCAGGCAGAGCCCTGGCAGTGATGCCAGTGGGGCCAGGGACAGCTCTGGGGAGAAGGTCCTGTAATGTCAGTGGATTAGGATTGTGCCTCAACGAATAAGCAAGCTTTTGAATAAGGATGGAAAACTATGAGCATTTTGGGAGGTCTGATTTTGCCTTTAAAGAATTTTAATGGGACCAAAACAAAAAAGCTTTTGAAAAGGTAAGGTGGAAAATAGGAAGCTTGTGATGCATGTCTTCAACTCATTAAGCTTTCCTTTTTTGAAAATATTTACTACAGTGTATTACAGCTAAATTAAATATGGTGAATGGATCTCTCCTAAAGGCATAAACGAAATTAAACCAGGAAGAAACCAAATCTAATTGTATTGCATTTTTTCTGACTCAGTTCTTTACCTTTGGTAAGACTTACATTTCATCAATTCTAAAAATATTTTTTTCACTTTAAACCAAAAAGGTGCGTGAGGAAAATATTAGAAGATAAGATATCTTTTAAATCTTCCCACATTTTATATGTGAAGGATATACAGCAAGTTAACAAAATATCTGAAGTTCCTGCTGGCAAATTGTACTATACATTATAGACATTCTGCATCTTCTTTTTTAAATTATAGGGAAAAAAATATATATGATCTAGTTAACAAGATTACACTTTAGCTTTAAAAAATCCATTAAGGTCTGAAACATGGCTCCCCTTATATCAGGCAGATATGAAACGCTAGAGTCATTATAGTGTATCTACACTCCAGAAATAGGTAAATAGACAGAAAAACAGGACATGGTAAATAAGAAAAGCTATATTCAACATCACATGGGAAAAGTAAGTGATATATCAAGAAGCTTAACTCTTAAAAGAAATGGATGTTAAAAAAATACATAAACCTGTTCAATTCACAGATTAAAAGGCCCCCATTGGATATAGCACTAGGTATCCAAATGTCTTTGGTGTTTTTTGACCATTGTGTTTTGGGGACGGTCACTGGAACAAGAGGAGAGGGTTTGCTCATTGGCCTGAAGTGCCAGAGCCTGCCTCACCCTAGCCCCACCACCCTGAAACAGCTCCAGTGTTGGGCAACACGGAGTCTCCATGGCTGGAGTCTCCATGCCAGCGTACTTGTGTCCTGGCTTGACACACATTTCTGTGATGCTCTGTTGGAGCTATTCAGTAAAGGACAGGTTATTTTTTTGTAACATTTTAAGCAGCAGGGATACTGAACACTGAACAGTAACCAGTATTAAGAATTAATTAAATACAGCAAGAGTCAAGTACTTCCTTGCTAACATGTTGACAGATAGCATCACTCCAAAAGTATCTATCTTCAGTGTACTTACTTCTCCAAGTACAAACCAACCTCCATTCAAATGGATTTGAGCTTATAAATTGTGAGATTGAAAGAATACGAAGCTTTCCATGAAAATATCTAATACGTAATCGGATTTGCCATACTCTGGGAAACAATCAGTGCATGAAGTGAGTCTAAGAGTGACTGGTGAAAAAATAAGCAAACAGGTAATACCCACAAACATCAAACTGCACACAGTGCTAAAGCTAACAAGTGTGGAATAGGTCCACAGTTTCTACTTTTTTGTTTGCTGACCAGAAAAGGTAGGATGGTCCCTCCAGGTTCCCATTTATCTTGATTTATCACATCTTTACTGGAAGTTTGGAATCAGTTCACAGGCAGCTAAAGAAATTAGGCTCACTGAGGTCAGTGGGAGCAGTATTCTGGGCATGACTTGGTGTTCTGTGATTTATCCAAAGCACACAAAAGAGCTAACAGTAAAATAGGTTTGTTTATTCATGCATATCGTGGTAATGGACTGCTTATATATATAAGCAGAACATATGAGTGGACAATAAAACCTGTAGCATCATTTTAGATTATTGGTATTAGAGGAGCTTGACAGTCGACTGGAATGAGAAAGCATTTTGTCCAACATCTTCATGTCCTCAGTGCTAAACAATGGGCTTGGTCTGACCCAACATTCAAAGGAAATTACTGAAAAATTTTCTAGTTTTAGTAGTCCTTAGGGACGTACGTTTTGGTAAACTTTTTTTTTTTAATCTGAAAATTCTTAGATTCAATTATTCTATCATTACTTTTTGCAGAAAGAATGTAAACAAGTTTAGGTTTCCTCCCACCACCACCTTTACTAATTGCTGAGATGAGTGGAGCAGATTAAATAAGCGAGCAACAAAGGGATTGCTTCAATGAATGCGCACATCGAGTTAGGAGCCTGGAAAACAAAATAAATAATATAGGTCTACTAACGTGCATTAGTTGACAAATTATGTGTTGAAGGAGTAATATAACTACACATGCTCTGCCATAAATGCAGTGTTCTGTTAATTTAATTTCAAAGCTCTTGCAGAAAATGAATATTGCCCACTCATTTTGGCATACTTTGTAGTGGAAATGTCATAACTGAGCGTTTCGCTCTTGTTGGGGCAGTCTATTTTGCTTGGAGCACATAAGTCTGAAAATACCTATATAATCCAGTTTTGTATTCAGCAGGGGAAAAAAGTGTCACCTAAGTGCCAGCAAACTTATTGAAATATATACTTTTCATCTACATATAAGGAAACAACTTCTTACGACTGTGAATTTTGGGCTGAAAGCATCAATTCTCAGTCCTAACTTATGCTTCGTGAGCACTAAAAATCAGCCCGTCAAAGTGTATTTGTGGTCTGAGAGATCTCAAGGCTGTATTGCAGCTCTGTGATTTAGAATTACTCAGCTCAGAAGCAGGTTAAGAGGAGGAACCCTAACACAGGTATAAAATCCCCAACAAACATTCATAGACATATGACACATAGACATAGACATAGACATATGACACAATGCTGTTTGTTGAAGGGCGTGTCCTTCCCATCATACCTGGGTGGTCAAAACTTCTGGTCCCAAGTCTGTATTACAAAGATAACATAACACAGTTTTAACAAGAGAAGGTCTGTCAGTGGGCGTTTATAGCTGCTTTGCTAAAAGGAAAAGAGGGGCCACAAAGTCCTTTATCAGACTGATGAACCTTTCCCCAAGTCCTTATTTGGGGAAACTGCATGCAAGAGATGCATTTCATGGTGCTTCAATACGTGGCTCCAATTCTCAGCACCACTGAAACTGCACGGAGAGTGCAGGGTCCAGATTTGGGCTCCCAGTGCAAGACAGATCCTGATGTACAGCAATGAGTACAGCGGAAGGTCCCCATGATGGTCAGGGCCAGAGCATGGGATGGATGAGGGAGACAGAGGCTGCTGTGATGGTTTAGTCTGGGGAAGAGAAGGGGAAGGGAGACGTCACTGCTGTCTGACCCTCACTGAAGGTGGAGGGACAGGAGGCAACAAGTGCAATTCTGAACACAGGAAATTCCGGTTTAACATTAAGAGCACTTTTGCATCATGACAGTGGACAAAAAATTGGATGTGACTCAGAGAGGTTGTGGGGGTCTCAATCCACAGAGACATTCCAGCCTTGACTGGACATAGTCCCAAGCCACCTTTTCTCGTTAGCCCTGCTTTGAGCAGGGAATAGGACTAGATATCCTTCCTCCCCCCAGGTCTTTTCATATCATAAAAAGCTTATAGCATTTTGCGATTCTATGATTCTTGCACGTGTTGTGGGTTTATGACAACCTTTTCCTGCTTCTGAGCCTGCCCTGTTCATGAAGTCAGTAATGCAGTGCTGTCCCCACATATCATTTAAGTCAAGTCAGCAAATTCAAATAATTTTTGTACCTGTTCTTGCAAACAGGCTTTCTAATGAGCCCCATATATAAAAAGCAGTGAGCAGGATTCCAAGTTCCACACTCAAATTCATTTGATGTCCCCCACAAAAGAGTGAAAAAAATCCCAACAGTAGACTGCGACTGTGGTCTGCAACAAGTCTCGGTTTTAGGAACACCACAATAAAGCATATTGGCTAGGAATGCCTGGTGCACACGGACAGCCCAGCTCCACTGTCACTTAGCAACTTATGACATACCATAAATATACAGCAGGGCAAGGAGACGCAAAGGAGTAAATGGAAACTCTTATCAACTGCATTGATTTTAGCAGGAGAATCAAGACTCTGCAAAAATGTCTACTTTTAGATCCGGTTATGAATTTACATTTCACATCTCTCCTTTAGGCCAATAAAGTGCTCAGGGATGTTGTTACAGCCTTGCTGCGAGTCCACCACACGCAAGCAGCCTTGTTCACTTGTTCACAGCCACAAGAGTAGTGAGATTTGCCTGCACAGACTATTTCAGAAATCCTTTAGGACTAGATATGGGGGTTGATTTTGTCTTAATACAAAATACAGCATATTTTATTCTGACTTTTTTTTGCTGTGTGCTTCTTGGTACATTAGTTGAAAGGGTTTTCTAGGTACTCCACCAACTATGACCTAGACTTCTTCTCTAGAATTACGTGTAAAATATCTCCTACCCCAAGACTAGATCAGCTTTGTAGCCCCAGGATATAGAAAATTATCTCCTCATTTGACTATGTATCCCTTACTGAGTTATTTGGATAACTCGCAGCTCTTGTTTTCATAGAAACTAAAGTCAAAATGGACTATTAGATTATGTTTCCTAACTTCTGCCACTGCTGTAAAGCCTCACATAAGACTTGGGTACTGTCAATGCTGAGATGAATTTAGTGTATTATAAGTTTATTTGAAGGTTAATTATTATTTAGGACAGTTCAGAATTTTCCCCACTGAGGCACAGCGGGACCCAGCTGCTAAAATGCAGGGAAATTAGTTGGGGGACAACCATCTGTCAAAATTCTGACTGTGTCTTCCAAGAGGATGTCATCAGCAGGGTATTAATTCAACATTAAAACAATGAAACTAGCTTCTTTCAGGCACATGAAAGACAAGGAGTTTACTGGGAACAGCCAGCATAGATCTCTCAGGGATGAATTCTGCATGACCAAGCTGGTTGCTTTCTGTGATGAGATGACTGGTGCTGTAGACAAGATATGGTGTATACCTTGACTTTACCAAGGCCACATGGTTTCCGGTAGCCAAATTGGCAGGATATGGCCTGATAAGCAAATGATAATTTGGGGGGAAAATAGACTGGACTTCTGGGCTCAAAGAGCTGTTTGCAGTGTTATTGGTGACCAGTAGCTAGTGGCACCTAGCAAAGGACTAGAGGCAAAACTGTAAAATGTTTATATAAATAACCTAAATTGTAGGACGGAGTGCACTCTTAGCAAGTCTGCAGCTGACATCAAACCGGGAGTGGAGACAGTGGCGGGGGCAGGGGTGAACAGTCAATACTCTGGAAGGCAGGCTGTTGTGCCCCAAAATATAAGCTTCTCCTTCAATTGTATGTATTTTGTTCTGAAATGCCCTCTTCGGGAAAAAAAGGAGGAAAAAAGTGAGACAGAAATAAAATTGAAAATATTTATTTTCTTATGCTGGATGTGTGTATAATTTGTACTATACCACAGATTTTCTAATTAGTAACATGTATCCTTATGTCTGATTTTTTATGACTCAAATTTCAACACTCTGTAAAACACCCAGGCTGTGAGGCTTGCACCAAACCCTTCAGCAAGAACAAGGTAGGTTGTTCCTTCCCAGCTCACCCAGCCTAGTGCCCTGTGTTGCTATGACAAACAGCGAAGAAGGAAGTTGTGATGACAAGGGGTGACAAAGGATGAAGGAGGAAGTTTACGGTATGTGGAAGAAGGGACTGACCACTTGGGAAGAGTACAAGAATGCCACCAGAGTATGCAGGGGTGAAACAAGGAAAGCCAAGGCAGCCTTGGAATTGAACCTGGCGAGGGATGTCAAGGTCAGCAGAAAGGAGGCAAAAGGAAAGCTAGGGAAAATGTGGGCCCAATGTTGAACGAGACAGGTGCCGTGGTGACAGATGATGCAGAGAAGGCAGAGTTGCTGAACGCCTTCTTTGCTTCTGTCTTCAAAGGTCAGGGCAGCCCCCAGGATTCCCAGATTTTGGGGGTACCAGGGAAAGTCTGGAGGAAGGAAGACTTTCCCTGTGAAGGGCAGTATCTTGCCTTTCACCATGTGGATAGTCACAACCAGGTGCTTGCTCCCAGACCATGTGTCTTGAATGAAGTATCACAACCTTCATCTGCAGGAATTAAGGGACAGCAGGCAAGGGGAAGCAATTTGCATGAAATCCATCCATACATACCGCAGGTGAAAAGGGTACCACGGGGCCAGGGTCTCAAAGGCATCTCGCCTTTGAGAATACAAATCATAGGGGGAGACAGTGAGAAGAGAAAGGTGGCCTTGCAGCTTCAGACCACAGGCCAAACAAGCAGTGAGAGAATTTTTTGCAGCAGTTTTTGCTCTGAGTGCTTTCTCCTTGCTGTGCTGACTTCTCTACCCTTGTTTCTCCATCCAGCCAGGCTCCTCCCAGCTTAGCCGTGGTGAAGGCACTTGCACGCAAGACAGACTGTGAAGCCTCAGAGCTACCTGGATGACTGGGACATCTCTCAAGGATGTGCCAAGGCAGGCACCAAGCAAAGCAGGCTCATGAGCCACGAGCCCACCAGACCAACCCTGCTGGCAGCTCACAGAAGATCTGGTACTGCTAGGACTACCAGTCAGCACCACCATTTCTGCAGGGCGGTCAGTCTTCTGTTCTCAACTACTCAACCACTGCGCAAGAGATGTCTGTCTGCAACAAAATTTAAATGTTTCAAGTTGTTATTAAACATTTAATATCCTGCTTGTGTTGATCCAGTTTCTCTCATAAGAAAGTCAATGGCAATGCCAACAGCAGACATGAAAAAATGCACTTTTATTTAATACCATTTGTCTTCATGTTCATCTGCTAGTTCAAGTCAAATGTACCTTAACTGTTTGTGTTGTACCTTGACATAAGCCTTGATGGCATCAATTATTTATGCAGTATGCCATATGTATGAAGGTTATTCTAAGATGTGATGGATGCAGACTTTTTTTTTAATCTGAACTGTTCCATTGCCTCAGTATGCAGAGTAAAAGGACAGAAAGTACCTGATTAATCATTCAAAGAAATCCTGCTAAGAAATGAACTACTTTAATATTTTGCCGAAAGTATTGCTATGAACAAATATTGTTGTTTTCTTACTTTTATTCAGAAGAGAATGAATTAAGAATATTAATGAGACTTAAATAAAACAATTTAATTAGACATCTGATCCTTAAGGGTGAAATTCATTCCTCACCACACAAACCCAAATAATTGGGTAACATGGATAGGGTTAATTACATACATTTTATAGAGGTCTATAAAAGTGATACACAGTACAACTCACAGATTAAAAAATAAGGAAATATGACTATAAACATATTAGTGTAATGCTGTGACAGAGATTTTTAAATGTGCAAGGGTTGGAAAATTCTAAATTACACCTCCCACAGCAACAGTATCTCAGCAATAATGCATATATAAAAATGTCAAGTCTAATGCTATGTACTGTACAGTATTAAAAAAATGTCTCTATAACTGAGTAGATTTATTTGAGGCTATTCTGGCATTCAGAAGCTCCACAGAATATCTCAGGGACATTCATTCCCCAATTCAGCAAAGTATTTAAGCAAACATCTAATATTGGGCATGCAGCCAGTCTTTTCAGTCTTTTTGATCACACTCTCAATCACAAAGTTATAGCCAGCAATAAAGTTAGTGTTTCGCTGAAACAGAGCTATGTAAAACCAATAAGACATGTTTTATGTCGCCAAAGTCTGACTCTGGCTGTCAGCTGGGAGAAGCTGTATAATGCTAAGCATGTTATATACATCAAGGTTACTTCTTCTCAGTGGTGTTTATATAAGCCCTGCCATATTTATCTGTATTTGTTGCTGACCCACAGAGAAAAGCTGTATTCAAGCTGCACCTAATATGAAGTCTGATCCTGCACTTAAATCAGCCTCTGCTGCCTACAATGTCGTGCAAGCTCATAATGGACCAGATAGTGTTAATCTGCACTATACGAGGCATAAGGCACTGTTGTCAAACTATAGATTTCTGAGATATGCATGATTAGTACAGGAAAAAACGACACTGAAGACAGACAGACAAACAAACATATTTTAGTGAGCACTGTGACAGGCATAGATATCTTTTGTTCACACTCTGTGAGATGAGCCCACCTAGCCACGCTTACGGGTCATCAGAAACTCCAAATTAGGGAGAGGCAGATGAAACCATAACTTGGATTCATCTTAATGACTGTCAGTAACTTCATAGTTACTGGATGAAGAAATTCTGGTGAGAATGTGGTGTGACTAAAAGAAACATTTTGGGAAAAATATGCATAGAAAGAAAGTTAAATGTGAGTATGTAACTAAAACAATCTTTCTGGAAAGACTGACCCACAGAGACAGTTTGCACCAATTATATTCCTTGCCATCTTGGTGGAGAAACATCTGCATATCTTGGAGGCTGAGAAATATAGACAGAGGGGGAAAAAAAATCACAAGAAAAGTAAGGTTTTCGAACAGATCTAAGAATAGAGAAGTATGTGTGATATCTTTTTTTCTTTATGCACGTCTCTAACAGCCTCTGAAATAGTTCTGAAAATATTTAGATCATTCAGCTAAAATTTTATTTTATTTTTCCCAGAGGTAATTAAGATAAGATATACCTTAAGATAGCTGCATATTAATGAGCAGTCATTTTTAAAGGAGAGGCACGCCTTACTGTCTAACACTGAACCACTTTCACAAGACTCCATCTCCCTCATTTGGTCATTTTCAGTGATAGCCAAAAAAATAACAGTCAACCCTTTCAGAGCCTGAAAAGTGGGCTCATAACAGAGGAGCTCAGTGCAGGAGAAAATATTTGTACAGATGGTGTAGGCAGACCCTGGTTTCCAGTGGCACCACTCGTGCTGCCAGTCCTGCTGCCAGACTCCAGGTGCTGCCAGCCCTGGGCTGCTCGCCTGCCTTGCCTCAAACTTGTTGCAACTCCCTTTGGCTGAGGCGCTGTAAACCAAATTTTGGTCCCAACCATATTCCTGTATCACTACTGCTTCCATACTTTGACTCCGTAACTTCACACTGCAAGAAACCTGAAGCGTAAAACTTTTGCGTGTAAAGGATTTCGCCTGTCACTTGTGGCAGCTCAGTGTGCTTTGCCTGTCCTAATGTACACCAATGGTCCAAAAAGAAGATAATCAGAGTCCTAACTGAGAGGTGTCGAGCATTCTCTCCTCTCTCTCATTCACTCAAACTCCTTTGGGGGTTTGGTGGGGTGTTTTGGGTGCTCGGCACCTTGCGGGATCCAAAAGTTTATCAGCGACAGAAAGTTTGAGGGCTGTAGCACTCTTGCTCTTTGAACTAAACCTGCAGCTGGGATTTTGAGTTTACAACAAATGCTAAAGCATTTGTGGGGACAGAGAGAGGGGACATTTTCCTCTGCCAGAGGAACATTTTCAAGGGAAAGAAACCAAAAAATTAAACCCTTTCCAACTGCAAGAGCATTGGAAAAGGTTTGTTTGTTTTGTGTTGGTTTTTTTTTTATTGTTGTTGTTTTAAATCATATGCAGACAAAGCCTAGTCTGCACTTTGTTGATATTTGTAGGAGGAGGTTAATTAGCACTGGCAGAAGTCTCAGCAGCAATGTATAGCTAGTCATATGGTACTGTCTGCTCCCAGCCTTATAGAATAGAGACAAACAAGCTAAAAAGGCAGGGGGAGGAAGGAACAGTTTCTTCCCCACAATCCTTGACAGAAAAACCATTTAGCAAAACAAACATAAAATAATTGGATTCTTTTCCTTTGCTTTCTTTGCGTCTTCTCCAGCTAAGTGTTTGATTTAGCTGCTTTCTTTACTCTTTCCAAGCCTTACATGTGTTGAGTAGCAATAAAGGTGTCTGTGCCTCTTCTCTGAGGCAACTACAAAAGTATGTTGGGAGTTATTTCAGTATTCTGTATGGTGCAGAGAACGACTGTGAAATGTTGATAATATAGATCAAGAGGACAAATTAGTCAGATTAGTCTGGGTTTCCTCTTTAATAAATCTGTCACACCATACAGTATTCTTTGTCCCCAGATTGTTGTGCTTTGCTTTTTCCACAATAAAGACTTTTTATCAAAACACTCTTGAGTATCTTTTCTGTTTCTTCAGGGAAAAAAAAAATCTTCTGGAGTGCATTTGCATTAGAACATGGATTTTTAAGTGCTGAATGTATGGTCTTGTACTATTATTCTTCATGATTTTGAAAATATGTTTGATTTCCTTAGATGTCTAAAGAGCAGCTGAACAAAAATTTTTTTTTTTTTCTAGTCAATATTTGGAAATAGTGTGCTCCCTATCTTTCCTATTGATTTCCAAGTTGTACAGATCTCAATCAGCAGCACTTTTAGATGTGAAAATGTCTGCCAAGGCACTTCATTGAAAGGCAGAACCTGCAGCATCATTTATGTAAAATGCAATTGCTTATTGGTCAGTCTCATCTAGATTAGTATGAGAGATTTGTATTTAGCTAATTTCTAAGAACTGCCCTGTTGTTTACTTACCAGAAAGGACTCCTGACCACATAAAAATCCCACAGAAAAAAAGTAAATAGTGTCCTTTTGATACTGATTACTTTTTAGAGTCCTATAGGCACCCAAATAGGCCCCTCCAGCCCCCCAGCTGCCACATCATAAATTACTGCAATGCCTCATGCCTGTGTTTTGGTGGCTACTCACTTAAATCTACACTGCTCTGGGCCGTGTTCCCTGTTTCATAAAGAAGTAGAACTAGAAACTTTAGAATTAGTTTTGTATCTCCACTTCTCATGTCAAAAAAATGCAACAGAGTTTAGGTTTCCAATATAAAAGAGGAAGAAAAAAAATGCTGTTATTAATATGTTTCCTATGCTTTAAAAACAGCAGTTCTGAACAAAAGGTAGGACTCTCCAAATTATACCCAAGTAAGCAGCAACACCTGTGGTGAAGGGTAAGTGGAACAAGAAGATTAAAAAAGAGTAAGAACTATGAGTGTCCATGGTGTGTAGCAGTGCTCTAATGAGCATTAACCTCCATAGTGAATATGCTGCATAGAATGAAACAATTTCTCCAGTCTGTTAGCACTGGCATAATGTTTCTCGCTGGCCATTGGAGTACTGCATTTCAAAATTATATTAAGTCACTTATACTTAAATACTTTCTTTTTTTTTTTTTTTTTTTTTCAAGTCCCTTTTTTTCCCCTGTAGTATAATACAGAGAAAAATGTGATTGCAGAAAAAAGTCTAATAACTTTTTTTTTTTTTCAAGTCCCTGGCACCTCCCGGTTCCATTATCTGATATACATGCAAATTTGGTGTTTGTGCACACATAGTTCTGTATGTTAGTCATGGTACTTGACAGATTTTTAATTCAGATATATTACTTTCTATTGCCATTGTATCCAGTGGAAAAAGGTAAGATGCTGAAGGCTCTTAAGTGACTTAGGAACAGCAAAAGCATATGGAAAACGTGCGCCAAAGTGACTTTACCCCCCATCCCAAAGAGCCCTTAGAAGTCTTTTACCGACTCACTGCAAGTTTTGAGGTAGGTAAAACAAAGGACAGCAAAAATAATGCTAGAGTATAGCAGAAATGCTGTGTGAAAACTATGAAAGATAAAAAAACAGAAAATTTAACTCTACGCAGCATACCTGACTATTCTACAGGCAACGTTATATGCATGTGGTACACATATATCACTCTACGTACGTGAAGTATCACATTTAGTACAATCATTTCTAAACGTTATGTATTGCTTTATTTTTACAAATTGTACTACAGAGCATTTATGAGTCTACTACTAAATGCAATACTACCATAAATAATTTAAATCAAATTACATTTGTCAACTAAACTAACAAAGTACCTTCAATGATACATTATCCTTGATTTTTTTATTGTGTTTGTTCCCTTGCTTGTTGACTGCTAAAAATCAGTATTCTGCAATTGATCTCCCAGTCATTAGAATGAATTAATGATGCCCTACTAGGTTTCCAATGGAAGGCAAAGATTTTTTCTTTTCATTTCCATTTCACCTGACACCAAGGGTACTGATAGCACTGTGTACGCAAGTGCTTTAATACAAATACAAATTATCAGGGGGAAGAAAACAAACCAACTTAAAAAACATCTCAACAATTTAAAAAAAATGCAGCAAATGAAATTTTTTGATCACCAGCTTGGGCATCAGATTTACAAAAACTTCTCCAGTTACCTCAGCTCACATGATAGAGCTCCCCTGCCCACGACGCCAGCATCACCTCAGGTCATGGCCAACACACCCAACAGTGCAAACCACCCATCAACACCCCCACATGCTTCACCAACCTCATGTTAGACATTTCACTGTCTGGGAGAGCAAAGGAATTGCCAAATCGGGACAGAGATGGGACCAAGGCGGAAGATGAAAGTAGCTTTTTGTAACCCTGCAATTGTCCAGCGGATGGGCCAGGGATTGCAGCTGAAGCTGAGCCATCAAGGTTGGTTTCACCTGCCCCTCAGTCACATCATGTCTCCTGCTTACTGCTGGCAACCCTTGTGTCAGTGTGGTCAGCTGCTGGTCATGCCCAGCAGCTGTCCCCCCAGTCTGAAAACTGACACTGGATGCACTTGGGACCTATGCACAGCTCAGGAGTTACAGCTTCCTCATTTCCCTATTTCCTCCTTAGACATACAAAGACCTCAAGTAACTTTGGGGATTTTCAAAACGGTATGAGTAGCAAAAAGTCACACTTCACCGAGCCACTCCTTTGCTTTATGCTCCAATGATATCAAAAGCCTAGAAGTCTTCTGTGAAGGACGACCTTGTCATGAGGCTCTGAGCAGCGTACAGGAGGAACACCAGCAAAAAGGCATCAGTGCATGAGTTGTGATGCAATGCATTCTTGTAATCCCCATTAGAAACAGACACCAGGCTCCTCTGATTTCTGCTTACCTGTCTTCTTGGACTCCTTAATAAAGCCCTCACATTCCTGCACAAGACTTACTGCAAGAAAAGATTAGATTTTTTGTGTGTTTACAGCATCTTCACTAATTGCTGGGCAAAGCCATCTGCTCATCACAGCTCTGATACCAAAACTGCCAAGAGTAGGAAATCCTTGTAATTGTCTGTTCAGTTGGTCACCCTTCAGAGATTGAGTCTCCCAACAATAACTCAGTATTGGTATTCTTATGTTAAGAGAAAATGTGACCAGCCAAGAGCTGGGAGGCCCTCAAAACTAAACATTTACTGTCTAAAGCAGAGAAGCTATCTTCATTCATTCGTATGGCTGAAATGTATAGTTATACCAAGACAAATTCTTAAAGATCAGTACTGAGCAACAGAAAAGCTTTAAGAAACCAAGTTTCAGTTTTTCTACATTTTATGCTCCCAGATTTTATTTTTAAACTTCAAAATGTACAAAAAAAGAGAGACTCTTAGAAGGAAATGTTAATTTTATTATAGAAGGAAACATTAATTTTATTATACTTTCAGGCTAATTGCTGAGACAAATATTTTGGTTTGCAACAATTCAAATATTTCCATTTGATAGGCAAAAATCATAAGGAGTATAATATTGGTAGTAAACTCTGAATTATTGACAATGATTATTTCTGGCAGTCATATGGAATCAAGTTTTCAGCCTGCTACTATCTAAGCCCTATTTCTAAATCTCTAAAACCTCACAAGCAAAGCATTTTTATTTTATATCGTATTTTACATTGTCGTTCTTCCAATAAAAATACTTTAAAGACTTTCTTGAAAATAACTCTTCAGACATCCCACATGAAATAAGGTAAGGAAATGGAAGTGGGAGCCGGAGCACAGAAGCTTCTGGAAGGAAGGGGACAGGCCGAAGGAAGGAAGGAAGGTCTAAAGATGGCAAAATGACACATGCAAGAGTAAACAAATTGAAATGTGAGGATGCAAGGGAGGCCATGTTTTCCTATAGTGATCCTGAGGCAGAACAGCTATTAATCAGATACAACCCCTATAATACTTTCATGTGTAATTGCATTATGTTAGACAAAAGTCCAAAATGAAAAAAAAAAAACATGAGCATGAAAACTGCAGAGATCCAAATCAGCCTTTGCCTCCCATTCCTAACTGAACACCACAACAGAAATGCACACACAAAGATGAAATGTGTTATCATCTGGTGAAAGAGTAGACCTGGCCTATGAGCAAGTAGAAGGCAACAAGAACATGCATGCAGAAAGGGACAGCTGAGAGACAGGGAGATGGAGAATGAATTTTCCAGAGAGACAGCTTTTGGGAAGTGTGTTGGCAACAAAGACGGTTCAAATTCTGAACAAGCAAAAGGTTTTTCATGGTGTTTGTAGATTTGTAGATATTCTCAAACAGTGTTGTATCAAAGAAACGACTTGACTCCATTGTCCGTTTCTCCTCAAAAAGTTTTATCAAACCCTTCAGGTCAAAAGGAATAATAAATAACAAGGAGGAGGTTGTGTGTTTTTGTATCCTAGTCTGGAAAACCAATTTAAATGAAAAAGAAAGTTTTAACAAATATTGGCCTGGTGGGCTGGTTTTCCTACACACCCTACACACGCACCCCCGCCCTCCCTTTCCTTTAAGAAAAAGAAATAATCAAAGATTTTGAAATATGTCTATGGAGTCTGACCCAAAGACATGAAAATCAATAGGCACAACTATATTGGCTTCAGAGAATAGTGGATGAATTTAAATTATTTTGTTCTTAGTATCTTGATTTTTTTTTCTTCACTTTGCTTCTGATTCAAGCGCATAGAACTCTTCTCAGGCCAATAGCTATGTAGTTTTTTTGCAGGTCTCAAGGCCCCATCTCAGAGATGGATTTTTTTTTTCTTCCTTTTCAAAAAAGAATGATAATTGGTTAGAATTATCATTTATCTTATAATTTTGAAACAGCAGGAAAAAATCAAGGGAAGGCACTGGGAGTGGGAGAGATAGTATCTCTTTTCATTTATAAACAAATACATGCAGAAGGGGAGAATATGAACGCAGATTTCTTTACTTCAAAGTATTTCCAGATGCTCCTGCCTAGCTGATATTTTCCTAAATTGGCTTATACTGTGGGGATCACTTAAAATATCATTGCTGATAAATTGCTGCAGGGAAACTGCATGTCTGGACATGCGTAGCCTCAATTCATGATGCAGTATGTACTCTTATGATTTAGTGAGCAAAAAGATTAAAGAAATGGAAAGTTTTGGAATTATTTTTCAGCATATCTGAATACACATGCAAAAAATAAGGTAAGGGTCACTTTGAACAGGACACTAAGAGGATGGGGTTTTATATGCTGTCTGCCTTCATGCATCCATCTCGGGTGCATGGATCTTGGCTCCCACAAATGTACCAAAACCCCCAGAGGGTAACAGAGCACTCGGTTGCACTATGGACTGTGCATATAAAATCAAGTTGGTCGCTGATGGACGTAAGTTTACCATAGACATTATTTCTGGATATTGCAGTGCTCCCCGGTCTGGACACCATAACCAGTCACTTAAAACAAGTTGCTATCTATTTCTGGATAAAATTAATCACAGATGAGCATCAGCTCTGTCTTGAAGCTCCATTATACCCCTTTGCAGCAGCACAAGCAATTTGTGGAAATACACACTGCATTGTTAAACATAAAGGCAGTTTTGAGCAGCTCTTTAGAGGCCGCATCTGACAAACAGAGCTCTGCAGTGGCTACTGGGATGAACCAAGACCACATATTGAGAAGCACCTAGCACTTTACAAGGAATATTTAGATTTATTTAATCTCTCTAACAGAGATTAAATGCAAAGCTATATAATGCAAAAAGCATCATTCTGCATATGAGACTTTTATTTTCTTGGATTTCTTGCTCCTTTTGTTGTTGCTTGTTATTCAGCTAGTGAGAAGCATTCTCTCATTTATGCTTTTAGATCTCTCTCTATATGGGCTGTACTAAGATGTTCTGATAGGAAACAGAAATGTGCCCCCCTGTTTCAAACCACAAGGAGCAGCACCTTGTGTGTCATGACGAAGATAGTAACTCATACCCTAAAACACAGAGAATTGCAATCGATTATTTTTCATCACCACACTCCATGAAATGCCCATCAAACCATGACTGAAGAACCTGGTCAGTGTCTCCTGGTAGAAGACTGCCACATTTCACCAAGCTAGTTAACTTGGCTAGCTCATGCAAGTTGTGAAATCAATATATGAAAATTACTCATATTTAAAATACTTCCTTAAAATACTACCCACTATATGCAGGAATAATTTTACACCTGCATTTTTCTGCACACTTTACTTGATTTTTTTTTTAATCTACTTACTACATTTTTAGCAGCAATATACTATTCAAACAAACCTAGTCCATAAATTATGCAAACATCAAGAGAAACAACAGACTGAGTCACCACTTAGAAACCGACCCTTAAAATTCCATAGCTAATAGCCTGTAAATAGAAGAATAGTACATGCTTCGACTTTGTCATTGCCTTGATCTGTAACAAATGACTGTACTTTTAAAGAAAAGTTTTATTGGCAGAATTAGTGTTTAACCCAAAAGCAAACAATTACATACTGGAAAACAGGTACATCCTTTTTTCGTCTCTGTGGTCAATTTCCCTTTTAGGCCCCAGTGTGTTGATCACTACTGTTTGATGAATCAGCTTTCCTGTTAACTAGAGGTGCAGAGCCATCATCTAATGAAAACACTCTGCATTTTATGGCTCCCTAGTCTGTAGTTCTGCATATTAAAATAGAATTTCAATCTCACTGTAGGAAATAAAATCAAATCTAGCATCTGTGCTTTGAACGGAACAGATAAAAATGCTGCTCATTTAATTTCAACAATATTTTTTAGTGTTAGGCAGTATAAAAAGAGGCCCTGGATGTAATTAAAAAATGCCTATAAATTAGAAATAAATTGGTAGAAATCAGAACAATTGTTCAGTACGTGGACCAGTTTCATTAAACATACAAATTTGATGGCAAAGAATTTCAAGTCCTATTTAAAAGTAACAGAACTATTATTTTACCACCTATTAGATATTGCTTTCATCTGTTCAATAAAGGATAGATATAAGGCGAATAGATTTATCTCATCAATCTCTTTGGGTTTCTTAACTCTTTTCAGTGAAAGAGTCAATTTTTTGTTAGGATCCCACAACAGCACCTTAGCTTCTTTAAAGCTACTGCACATGAAAGGCACCAATACAGTCTGCCAGGAAGTACTGAAAATGATGGGATTTTAGGGGACAACTGAATCTCATTTCAAACTGATCAGAGGAAATACTTAACACCAGTGTTAAGGCAAAACAGCTTTATAAATGTACCATGCATTCAGTCTACTGCAATTACACTGTACCGCTGTTTGTCTGGGGTAGCTTTCCTCCCTCCCGTGTAAATCAAGCAAAATTCTCTCTTTTTTACCCCTTTCTTCCTGTAAGCTCTGTAAAGGTAACTGTGATTTTGAGTTCTACAAAGGTCTATCGTTTTTGAGCAGGTTAACGTACATGCTTTCTACTGCTGCTGAACTCAGGTCTATAAGAGACAATCTGTATCACTGTTACTTTGCTGTCAGACCTCATTTTTGCTAATAACACTTTCCCATATAAATTTTCCAATAGAAGTCCTGGGAATTTAGTAACAAAGGAGTAAGAGAATGCTGCTACAAGGCATTAGAATAAATTTTTCTTTTTCAGTTTTCTATTTCCTTAAATTATTCCTCTTCTTAAGAACAGCCGTATAGCAAGAGTGCTATTTTCTGTAACAATACCCAGTGTTGCAAGGAATAGATGGATCTCTTCGAAACCAGAAAATAAGATATAAATGCTAAACTTTGTCCAGAGCACAGGAAAAATGCACATGGAGGGCACGTATTAAAATAAGTGGAAATGCTTTTGTGATATAAGTAGTATATAAACTTATTAATGGAAAATTTGAGTGCACCAGAAGGTTAAGTTAATATTAATTATTTGTTGTTACAAACCAAAGTATATTTAGGCATAAGATAAAACAGCAATAAAAATAATAACTTTAAAAAAAAAACACAACAGCAAAGCCTTCCTTTAGAGATAGCCTTTAATGGACTATCTGTTTTCATACAACAAGGTTAGCCATTAAACGTATTTCTACTCCATTGACTCATTCTTCTGCTGCTCCCTCCTATCACAATGTATGATATTTGGCTGAACTAGTTACTGCTTGCAGTGATATTCCTTGTTAATCTGGTGCAAGGCTAATATGGTGCTAAGGAACATTACAAAATCAGACTCTGTGTTTATTAGCAAGACTTAAGGTTGGACCAGGTGATCCGTGAAGTCCCTTCCAACCTGGTATTCTATGATTCTGTGATAATAGTAACCACGGGATTAAATTTGATATGATGTAAAAAGCTTCATGATGCGGTGACAGCCTGTCCCTGCTAGATGTGGGACTCCATGAGGTGTGCCACAATGACAGAAATCTGTAGATTTAGTCAGTTCAGTTGGATGTACAATCTTAGAACATGAGCTTCTAAACAAATAGAAATGACAAAGTAATCTCTGATAGGAAGAAAAGAGTCGAGGGACTGAAAGAACCTAGAGTTATTATTAGAGATAGCTGAACACATTTAAACAGTACGCTGCTTCAGATTTTTGTCTGTGTTCAGGGCTAACCAGATCCAAAGTAGTTTTTCAGCTCACGAAGATTTAGCTAAGGACTAGATCAGATCAAACTTACTCCACAGCTGTCCACCTTCCTCTTCTGTCCTTATCCCCCTTCACCTCTCAGTGTACTTCCTCACTCTTGATTATGCTCACAAAGAAGCTAGGCAAAGAACTAGTGGAATTAATATGACATTTACTGATACACTATTTTTTGTTTCTGGTACCTTTATAATAAAAATTACACTGACATGTACAGACATCCAAACCCTGACTAAACAATTTTGCCCAACTTTGCTCAGCCAGGCTACAGTACGTAACATGGACACAGTCCTAACCATTTCTCCTCTAAGCAGGAGAAGGGCTAGGAGGCACAGTGCTCTGCGAGGACATCTATCATCTCAGGGGAGAGCAGCGTTATTATCTCTTGTACTGCAGAACTACCTGGGAGATTAAGCCATGGACAAGGGCTAGTGGCAGATCCCAGCTGAACCAAAATCCAAGTAATATTAAGCTCTGTAGAGGATCTCTTTGGGTAGAGAGAAGTTGAGGGAAAGGTTCCTCTCCATGGGGAAATGGAGTAGAGAATTAAGTTAGCAGGGCTTATGAGCAAGCAGAAAAACATCAGAAAGAAAAATCTGAAGAAGTTGGTGCAAATTATTAGGTTAGGAAAGATATTTCAGTAGGAAGCAGGTCAGAACTAAAGCAGTTTAGATGTCACTTAGCAGCACTTGTTTGTGCTTTTTGGATACAGAAAACCAAAATGTTAACCTAAGCCGTGACAGACTTCCTATAAAGGATGGGACATCTTTTAACTAGAGACAAAGATAGGGATAAAATAATAGCCATTTCTCCACCATCTCCTTTTCAGCAGAACACTAACAATAAAGTTTGATTTGTGCAGTGAACACCCCCTCAAGGAGTTTTAAAAAGTGAGAGTGCCACAGCACCTCAGATTTAATAAAACTTATTATATACAAACAAACAACATCAATCCAGAGAAGCTACAAAAACACGTTAGCAATTGCTGAAAGTGTCAGCCAGTGATCCTGATCAGTCAATACCAGGCACTTCTAAACACTGTCTCCTTTGAAATTAGCTGCTGTTATATGTGTTATGACACAGCTCTATACTGCCCTTGATGGTGCGTATCGATTGACTGCACTGGTACTTGAACACTGCCCGTCATCTGACAGGATAGATGTCTTCAAAGAGCGTGGAGGCAGGGGTAATACTGTGCCACCTAAACATCTCTGATCTACAGTTACGATTATTTACTGTCATGATTATCTGCTTCGAAAGTGATAACTGGAAAATTGCCACAGCTCTTATAAAACAGTATGGTCTCTTACATGTGAAAATGTCACTTATCGGATGTTCCTGCAGCTCACAGCTCCATATAATGGCACTTGGTTTGCAACCATGAACATAGGTATGGTCCTCGTTCTCAAACACACGCTTCTTAGGGAAATGGCTTATATTAATTTAAGGACAATTTTTGTTTTTACAACAATATGTGCTTTCACTAAATAAAAGTTTATAAGATGGAAAAGGAAATAAAAAATATATTTTAAGCATTCTGTAACAGATATTTTTGGGGTGGCATGGAAGATGACAACAAATGGTGTGTTTTGTAAAAAAAAAGGCTTTTTTCACAACTGTTTTCTTGGGGATGAAGAGGGTATTTTCACACACCAAAAAATGATTTTCTGTACATGACTTCTATTTAGCCGCAGTAGGTGTTGCTGTCTATGCAGATGATCTGAGGATAATTTAAACCCAGAAAACCTCGTCTTCTTAACCTTCTTTAGGGAGCTTCAAATCGCTCCCCTGCCTTATCCTTTTTACCTTATTGCCCAGATCTCCCACAAGTCTCTGATTTTGAGGTGGTTATCTGAGGCTAATACTTTTATACATGAAAATATTATTTCTTCAAATATATTTTCTTTCATTGTACTCATACTCATATCCAACATAGTGTCCCATGCAAACACAGCAGACCCTGAGGAACATGTCACCTTCTCCACAAAGGCTCTTTGCATCGAGCTGTTCTAGAGGACAATAATGGGAAGGAATACAGTTTTTCATCTAGTTTTTTAACTTTTCAATCAGCAATTGATAAAATTATTGTCCTTTTCTGGACTAACTCCTACATGTATAAGCTTTTCCAGTGCTACTTCACTATGAAGAACAACCAGTATGATATTCAGACTTGGGCTAGCAGAATACCCATGCATGGAGTAATGATAATTAAACTAGCCTTTAACAAAGCAATCATAGAAAAGTGTGATCATTTGTGCATACAAAAGCAGTCCTTGGTGAATATTTCACATAGGTTTGTTGCAATACTGCAATGGCTCTACTTTCAGTAAAACTGTCTCACAGGAAATTGTGTTTCTTCTATTGCCCAGCCTACTGCTTTTCCACTGGAGAAATAAAAGTGTGGTCCAGAAAACTCTGAAAGGCAGGTTTGCACTGCAATTTAGTGAATTACTTCTTGAAATGAGTGATGTCACTTTGCCCTTGTACTTTCATTTTAAAAGTCAAAAGATTGGTAAGTGACCTTGTGCAATAATAAAGTAAAATCCACGCCCTGTGGTACAAACACAGGCAGTTCTTGCCTAGGGAGACAAGTCCCTTTCTTTACTTGGACTTGGTCAGAAAGGCAGGTTCAGACAAAGATTTTTAAAGGCCAGTAGTAACCTCAGATCTTCTATTCTGACCTTGAGTACAACCAAGCACAGGAATGTGCGCACACACACACACACCCCCCTGCCCCTTAAACTTTCATATATTACTTCAGCCATTTTTCAAAAGCTGCCTGGATAGAACAAAGAATAAGAAGCACCATCCACCTGCCCAAGGATATCTATAAAATGTAAGTAGTGTTTTGTTATTCCTCTCTTATATATAAGTACATTCACATACGCATGCTTATTTCTCACAAAACTTTCCACAATATCCGTATCTGGAATATGTATGTTTGTCAACTGATTTACATTTTCGAGGCTGACTCATTCCCAGCTTCTAAAAGAAAAACTGGCTACATTAAACCTCAGCATCTTGGTTATTCACTCCTTCTGTATGAAAGTAAGAAAAGAAACTTCTGCTTCTTTCTGAAAGTCCAGATTATTTCCCAAATCCAGTTTCTGTCCAGAAGCAGGACCCCTACCAACAAGCTTCGGTCTAGCTGATCCAAGAGTGTGGGCCTCAAGGACTTGCACTCTTGCTCAGAGCTGGTAAAGGCTAGTACTGGCCCTGGTGTCTAGCCCACACTTATTCTACCAAATTAGTGAGTTTTTAGGTATGGGAAGACGAGGACAAAGCAGAATAAGGGTGGTTTTTCTCCATTTTCCTATAGTTTTTTGAAAAATCAATTTCTTATACTTGTTTTAAGGCCCAGTGGAGATTTTCTTTCTTTTGTTTATCAGCAGTGAACTCAACCAATCTGAAAATTCTGTCGATCTATAAAAATAGATACAGATGCTAACTTATCTTATGGAAGGGCTATACAGCTAGGCACAAGCAATCCAGTTTTCTGGCAACTCCAGGCAATTTCTTGATGTAAGTGATCAATCAACAGGCGAGAGATGATGCTTTGTTGGACCTGCTACTCACAAATAAGAAAGAAGTGATGGAAGATGTGAAGATCAAGGGCAGCTTTGGCTGCAGTGACCATGAAACTGTGAAGTTTAAGATCCTAAGAAAAATCAGCAAAACAGAATTACAACTGTGGGCCTCAGAATTGCTGAGTTTGGCCTTTTCAGGCCTTCCCAGGTCTCTACTGAAGTTTGTAGGAAGGTGGCAGTACCCACAGGAGGAAGGACTGAGATAGGGACTGCTTAAGCCAGTGAAATATAAAGAAGCGTGTGGGACCAGTGAGGAAAAAGGCAAACACTCACCTGTCTTAAAGAAAGACAAGGAGAGGACGGATCAAGGCAACTTAGAGGCCATTTGGACTCACCACAGTCCCTGGAAGGGTAAGGGGCAAATCCTCTTAGAAGCTCTTTCTAAACACACAAAGGACAAGCAGGCAAGTGGTAAGAGCCAGCATGGGTTAACTGGGGGCAAATCCTGCCCAACCAACGTGATTGCTTTCTGTGATGAGGTAAACAGCACTGTGGACAAGGAGAGGGCAGTGAGTGCTCTATACATTGATTTGAGCAAAACTTTTAACAGAGCCTCTCGTAGTTTTCTTCTCATCAGATTGATAAGTAATGGGGTGGAAAATTGCCTGGAGAGCTTGGCTTAGAAAGCTTCTACTGCTGATGCAAAGAACAGCTCTGAAGAAATGCCCTGGAGCCCTGGGGAACAGCAAGATGCTAGAAGGCAGCAGTCCTCCTAGGCAGCAAAGCTGATGAAGATCCACACCGGGTTCTGTGCCACCACGGGTGCCGTAGTAGGGCCAGCCATGGATCCTGTCCTGCTGCTTGGCTCTAGTGAGACTGCACCAGGAGTGCAGGGTCCAGGTCTGGGCTCCTGACACAGGACAGATCCTGAAGTACAGGAGCAAGTGCAGCGGAGGGTCCCTACGATGGTCAGGGCTGGAGCCTTAGACATATGAGGGGAGGTGGAGGGTGCTGGGCTGGTTCATCCTGGGGAAGAGGAGGTTAAGGGAAGACCTCACTGCTGTCTGCAGATGCCTTGTGGGAAAAGACAAAGCCAGAGTCTTGTTGCAGGTGTATGGTGATAGGAAGAAGCAACAGGCAAAATTTGGAACATGGGAAAGCTTAATAAGGAAAACAAAAAGCACCATGAGGGTAGTTAAACATTGGAGCAAGTTGCCCTGAGGGGTTATGGGATGTCCCGTACTGGAAGTGTTTAAGGCTCAACCAGGCAAGACCCCGAATGAGCGCTGCTTTGAGCAGGGAGTTGGACTAGGTGACCTCCAGAGGTCCCTGCTGCCCTGAATTGTTCTAAGTGATTCAGTGATTCTAAACATTCAGGTTACATGCATTCAGACAGAAAGCATATTTAAACGTTTCACTGCAGTACACTTACCTTTTTGTTAAATTTTATTACAGCTCACGGTTTTCACGGTTTTGCAAGGCAGATCTAATTTGCACTTGTCAGGTTTCCTTAGAACATATCTTGAAGCTGTCTTGTAATGGTATGTATAGAATTCTTTATAATTTAAACAACAAGATCTTTCCAATAATATGATTCCTTCATCAATTAGACCACAAGTTGCTCCCTTGTCAGACTGTGTGTCATGAGGACCGTACAATCCATATATTCTGTCCTTAGCCACAAACTACTGACTCATTAGGAGAAGTCAGTTTTTGTTTTTTTATTTCAGCAAGGAGAGATTTGGAGATCAGTCAGTGACATGCAAGTGTGTCTGAAAAACACGGAAAGGTTTATCACAATGTCACATTCATAGCCACACTATGCAATTAACTAAAATGTAGTATCTGCTATGGAGGATTACTTTTCTTATTGTAACACAATGAAAATTTACCCTATGGGTTGTCATCCCATATCTAGTGAATTTCATGGAAGGACTGCATTCAAATTTAACACAGTCTTGCTCTTTTTCTAACGCATTTTTTTGCTGTGTTTTTTTGGTGTTTGGTTGTGGTTTGTTTTTTTTTTTTTAGCTTTAGATATTACTTTAGGTTTAAAAATTATCAGAAACTTCTTCCTAACTGAGCATTAGTCTGTGACAGTTCTTATTTGCAAATGAATCACAAAATGATAAAATTGTAACTTTTTGTTACTTAAAATCATGTCCTTGTTAATATAGTTGTGGAAATCAAAATTAGGAGACAGGGATGGCTTGCCACCATGATGATTTTAAAATATGATAACTTTTGTTTCTCGCTGAAATAGCCCAGATGGGAGAGGGAGGTAGCAGCATTCCCTCCAAACCACTTATCCATAAAATGCTGAGTTTACAGATATTTTAAAATGTTACCATGTGAATAATATTCCTGTGTACATATTCTTAGTTTACGGGCACTTGCCATATGGCGTTCCTGCAATTCAGTCTTTTTTCTTTTCTTTTTTTTTTTTTTAAACATACAGTGTATGTGCTTGTGTCAGTCTGTCCCCATTGAATTCTGCTCATAATTAATCTCTCGGTTCATGTAATCACCTCTTCTGTATGTTCTCCTAGTGAAGGAAGTGAGCTCTCAGGGGTGCAACATCTTAGGCAGGGAACAAAGGCTTTACTTTCCTCTGTCCATGTTAGACAGTGCTAATGTGATTCTCTGTAGCTGAGCTTCTTAGCAAAGAAACTGAGGATTTATAGTCCTCCAGCTTTCTCTGCAAAAGGGTTCTTTAAGGCTTTCAAGAGCTGACCTTGCAAAGGATTGTGTTCTTTTAATGCACTCCCTTTTAGAAGAGAGCTTACCTGTTTTCTCAGCCTGATGCAGATACTATTAAAAGGGGTTTCCATGGATACTGACATCAATAGGAAATGAAAGAGGCCTGTCCTCCTTTCTGACCCACTGGAGTTCCTCACTGTTGCTATGGCAAAGCTTACAGATGTTGCTGGTATTGTTTTGCATAATCTGATTTAAAATCTACAGCCTGGGCAAAAGTATTCTGTAGGGATGGATAAATACTTCTGAGTAGAACAAGTGAAAATTTGTGACTGATGATGGTCTTAGAAGGTTTGTCAAACTTTAGGATAATTTGTAAAACAAATGGAGTATCTACTAAATATCTTTCTCATGGGTCTCTGTCAAAGCCAGAAGTAGAAGTTCAAAAGAGAATTAATTTTAGCACCTTTTGAAGTTCTCTCATAGTTATTATTAATGAATTTGGAATTAAACTTTGTCATTTTACACCAGCTATCCCATATGGTTAAAGTAATGTTCAAGTTATAAACTAGCAAAGAACTGTTTTAGCATTTCTTCGTCGTGGACCTGGATCAAAGACCGGGTAAAAGGGAGTACCTCAACTGATCTGATCAGGATGTGGATCCTGCTGCAAACACCAATTTAGACATTCATGATAAATGGGTACTAATATTTTAACTATCAAATAATACTTTTGCTGTTACATAGCCTTTATCTTATAATTTTATTCTTTGACTAGGGAGTTTTCAAGAATATTCCTGCATTCCGTAAAAAAAAATCCTCAACAAAAACCAAACCCTCTTTCCCCACTTTCTCCAAAATACACACATGCAAAATAAAATAACCCACTCCCCCTGAGATCCACAAACCTTTCAAGTGGCATAGATGGGACTTCTCTAGCAGTTAAGATTTATTGCCTGTGTCTCAACACTTGGAGATGGATATAGGATGTTCTGCCAAAAATAAGACATTGAAAATTGGTAGAAGAAATAACTGTAGAGGCACACCAGTCAAAGAAAGGGTCTGACCTCCCCAGTAAGGCATTATTTTATCATTTTGTGGCACCTGGATTAGTCTGTTTGTTTGAATCTTCTGTGTGTATGTTTTATTGTTTTATTTCCCATCCTGGTCCTAAAGGGCATGTTTATTGTTTAGTAAGCAGAATTAGGGTGTCTGCAGTTTACATAGTCAATAGCAGTCAAACACTAAGGTCACTGTCTATCACATCTTGGAAAAATTGGGGTTAGAGCAGGTGAAATTATCATTCTATTTTGTTTTTATGGCTCTAATAGAAAGCCACAGAGTCCCTGACTGCTGCTGCCACTCATGTCCTGCTCTAATAGCAATGCATAACCTTTGACTCTCAATTAAAACAGGATATAAGGCAAAAAAGGGGTCAGTATGCACGTGTGGCCAATCTGAGCCTTTCGAAAAAAGGTCCAAGAAGGCTTTCAGAGAGGGGGGAAGGGGGGAAGAGGAGAAGGCAGGAGGGAGAGCAGGAGGCAAAGGGGAAAGGAGGGAGGAAAAAGGGGAACCCAGGCTGAAGGGGGGAAGGGGAAGGGGAAGGGGAAGGGGAAGGGGAAGGGGAAGGGGAAGGGGAAGGGGAAGGGGAAGGGGAAGGGGAAGGGGAAGGGAAGCCCTTCTGCATTTGTATGATGGGTGACCTGCATGGCATCCTGCTGCATCCTGCTGCATGGCAGTTCACACACTCTCTGTCTCTCTACTAAAAGCACAGGTCTGTCTTCCTGGCTGCCGGAGTGGGACATGGTAGGCACCTTTGATTTCAGAATTTAGTACACAGCCCATTTCTTTAACTACATTTGCTATATAAGTGAAAAATAAATTACCTATTTTCATCTGGTGCACGTGTGAGAGCAGAAAGCAGAAGAGTCAGAGTCACTTGATTTTGAAAGCTAACCCCAAGTAACGTTGCAAGCAATATGGGATCAGCTAAGACAAATGATTTGCAGATTAGTCTGATATCTGTCACTGGATCTCAGAGAAAAGGAACCCTTATTACTTGCTTTTACTTGGAGAAATTGTTTTTTCCTAAGAATAAAAAAGCTTTAACTATCCTCAGTCTAATTCTTGATTTCGGTTGTGGACTGCATACTGATATGGATTTGCAAGGTTATATGAATCTACAGCAACCACATCATTTTACTTGCAGCAAGTCATAGAGAGCAACCTTACTAATCCCAGCATCAAGTCACCAAACCTGGCTGAGTTACAATGGTGCTTTCAGAAAGCTATTCAGTCTTGATTGAAATAATTCAACTAATGAACAACCTGGCATGATTCTAACTAAACTTTTTCCAAGAGTTAATAGGTCTTGCTGTTAGAAAATGCATACTTATTTTCTATTTGCATTTTCTAGCTTCAGTTTTTAATTGCTGAACTGATATTTTTTCCAGTAAATTATTTTTCAGTTTGCTGAACAAAAATCAAAGGAAAAAACCAATTTGGGATTGACAAAAAAAAAAAAAATTTGCTTTTGCTTAAAATGTATTTAAATTGAAAACAGTTAGTTTTCAGATAGATTCCTTAAAAGCTGTTTGACACTGAAATGTACATGTTGTAGAACTAAACTACTACCATACTTTGCAGTAAAGAAAAGCAAATTGAAATAAAAATTTGAAATTTTAGGAAAGTGACGATGTTTCATCAAAATTAGTTCACAGCTCTGATAAATTTTCAGCTGCAGGAGGACTTTTTGCAGCATCAAAATATATTACCACATCTCTTCCCACCACGTTTTTTTTTTAGTGTGAGGTAAGAGTTGTATATTGCTGTAAACCTTTTCCTTTCTCTAACCAAGGCAGCAAAGCTCTAGATGCGTTACTGAAGACTATTCCAAAGGAGTTAAAAACTGCATTTCTGGATTTGCAGTACCGGCATATGATAGTTATGACTTACTGTAGACAGACTGACCAATGTGCAAGCAGCTTGTGGCAAGCTTAGGTTAGGGGTTTCTTTAACCAACCAGAAACTAAGGGAAAATTCCTCCTAAAATTAGAACAGATTGTTACTGCATTTCTATTCATTCTGTTCTTGGAATTCCCGTTAGAGTTTTGCAAAGGCGTCCAGATAGGACCATACAATGCATTTTGCCCAGAGGCCTGGAATTACATCTGGGTCCACTAACGCATTACTACATATTTTCCTGCAAACAAAACCTAATTCTGTGGCTAGATAATTAAAGAAAAGAAACAGGAACAACAGCAATGTCCTGTTTGACCTTAAAAATCCATAATGTCTCAATTCAGGGATACATCTTAAGTTAGGAGGCTTCTATAAATTCACACCAGACTTCAAGCACACACTTAAGTACTTTGCCAGGCCTTCAGGAATTAAAGTGTTATTTTCAAGGCTTTTTTACAAAAAAAAAAAAAAAAAAAAAAGGTACCTCTAAGCCTAAACTGCTACTGTGTAAAACTGATGTCTTCTTCACCACCACAAAGGCTGAAATATTTAAAACAAATGCAGAGTTACAAGCTTGTGCACAGTCAATGCAAAGGGCCACAGAAATCAAGGGGAGTCAGTTCAATGACTTTTTATAATTATTTTTCTCAGCTGCGCGTGTTACTGCAGATGTTTTGTTGCGAAGGATCCTGAGTAAGGAAGTAGGGCCACAGGTTCTGGTAACCTCAACAGAGGTCAGTGGAAATTATGTTCCAGCAAGCTCAGTTAAAGGTTTAATGCCCTGCAGCTTTTTGAGTGTTCCTTTTTTATTCTCACTCTTTTTTTTCCCCCCTCTTTTTTTCTTTCTTTTATATTTCCCCAAAAGAGAGGCAAAGACAGACTCTGGCTCCGTGTACTCCCTCTTTCTGTGCGAGGCTGACTGGTTGATAGCAAATGATGAGAAATGTTCTGAGTTTGGTTATCACCATAGCTATCCAAAACTGACAAAAGGAGTGAAACATAGTTGTCCAGATTAAATCAGCTAGCGATAACTCACACGTTACAGTTGTCAGAAACACTTCTGCTACCACCGGGGCTGAAAAAACAGAACAGACCTCTAAGCTTCACATGGAAAAAAGTTCTCATTCTCACTTTTAATGAAGCAGTAAGATCTGCTCTGCAATGGCTTTCTACTTGAATGGAAGACTAGGAAGAAATAGGGAAGAAAAGCCCACCGACTGCTGTGTATTTTGAAGACCTCCAAGTAAATCTGTCCCTTTTGTTTTCAACATGAAGCAGTTTAGTTACTGTGGTTACAATAGAGGGTTCTCCACAGCTGAATTTAACAAATTTAGTCATTGTAGAACTCTCCACTTCCAATAATCTGTGTTACTGTGTTTTCTGTCTCACGCCACATTCTAAACACACCTGCAGACTCCTATCTACAGCTGAGAGGTGAGAAACTTCCAAATAAACTTTAAAGTATGTATGTATTTTCCTTCTAGCTAAAATACTTTTTAAAAAAATCTCTCCCTTGTGACTGCATTAGCTCCTCATTTCTGTATTAGAGAGACTAAAGGGGCAAGAGGCACCATCCATTCAGCTAGTTTTAAAGAAAACATTTTCCTCCTGCATGCTTTTTTCCATGGTTTTATTAAATATTTGTAAAACTGACTCAGTTGGCAGCAGTAAACTAATGCATCCGCTTATTCAACCAAGAGCCCAGCAGCTTCCCAATTTGAAAAACATCTGGAGATTATTTCTTGGAGACCTTGTTCTCAGACCTTGCTCTGCTCTGCTCTTCTGTGACTGACATGAAGTGCACTGAAGTCCATGCAATGCTTCCCATTGACTTCTCACAGCTTTATCAGGGCTGCCAGTGGAAATAGCCTCACTTTGCAAGAGGGAACATGATTATTTTGAGAAATTTTGCACCCAATAATACTGGGAAGTATTGCATTTTGTCTAACATCTGCCTTCCTTTTTCTGTATGTGAAAACTATGGATTGAGTTAAGGACCGGCTTCCTTTGAGTCTCCCTTACTTATTGCTACAGTTAAAATTATTCTGACATACATTGCTCTGTTCTACCTTCAAGAGTGAAAATATAAGGTAAAACTAGAAACACTATCTCACTTTAACTCTAATGCCATTGCAGCCCTTCGTAACAGTCCTGTATACAGCTAAGTAAAAAGGGAGGGAGATTATCTATTAATCTTATGTAATGTATAATCCAAATGAGATGTTGTTCTTATGATGTATTAGGTCATGCATCACCAGAGCGAGTTGTCAGTCCAATGATCTATTGATGTAATAAATCATAGTGGGACACACTGATAAAGTATTACTCAAAAGAGAGGCTGTCCATGTGAAAAGGACTACTGCAAAAAAGTCAGACAAAAAAAGAAAAACAAAAATCAAAGCAACACAAAACTGTGGTTTCAAACTGGATTCCCTACCACCAGACAAATGGAGAAAAGAAACTGCAATTAACTGCCAACACCAAGACCTTAAATAGAACTCTTCTTAAAGCAAACTAAATTTTACCTCCAAACAGGATTAGGCTTTGAATGTCATCTGAGTTACAATTTCTGGCATCAAAAACCACTTGTGGAATGTTATTTCACACAGCTCAAAAGTGAAATCCCAAGCGGCGAGTTTGGGATAACTAAGTAAGTCTGTAAGAGGTACCTAGCTGAAATTATTTTCATTATACTCATCATTCAGAAATAAAAACCTGAAAGAGAACAGAGGAAAGAGTTCTGACATGTCAAAGCGTTTTGCTTTGACCCTTTCAGGCAAAACATTTTGATATTTTATTTTGAAATGTTTTGAGTTATACATTAGATGTTGGAACAAAAAATGTGACTTTGAACCAAAGTAGGGCATTTATTATACTTTCTGTTAAAATAAAACCTTTTTGATTGCTTTAAAAAGAAAACTTTTTCAATCAATGTTTTTTTGTGATCATTTTTGCTTCAATTTGTTTTGGAAACTGAGGAAGTGAAGTGGAAATTTTACCGCAGTCTAATCTCATACAATCAAAGATCCATTTTCTCTGGTCAGTACAAAGCAAACCTTTATACATAAATATAGAGATGAATGGATGGATGGATGGTTGGATGGATGGATGGATGGATGGATGGATGGATGGATGGATGGATATCTATCACGAATACAGCTTTTGGAGAATTTTCCACAAAATTAGTCTACTTTCTTTGCAAGTACTGTAGCTCACACAACCACATGAGGAATTAAATGCTTAAGAGTCTGTTCTGCTTTCACCAAAGGCAACAGCTACACGTGCCCAGCAGATCAAACCAGCTGTGAAGTTGTTGAGAACTACTGGCTGCATTTTACACTGACTGTAGGATCGGGGCCTCATTGTCTTTGACAAGTGCCTCATAAAGCCTTGCAAAGTCCTCTGTCTTTGAAGGATTACAATGAATAACTTTCCTGAAGATCTGTACAAAAATAGTTAATGGTACTAACACAAATGATAGACTCTGGTTATTTTTTTCTGGATTATTGTTAAAATATAAAACTTAATACAAATGTTACTTATTTCTAAGAAGTATAAAATATTTTTCACCTTTTAGATGTTTCCTTTTTAAGATCCAATTGTAAAGGAATGCAGTTTTACTTAGAATATCGACCTCAACCCTTTGCCACAGTACAGCTAATTTAATTCTTTCTAATTATGTAAGTGGTGGGGCCAGGCTAATTTCAAAAGACCATTCTGCAAAGAGAAGCTGCTGTGGAAAGACATGTCTCTTCTCTTGCTAAAAATGACAGGCAGGCAGAGGGTCATTATGAAATTAAGATTAAGCAATTGTGATGTTTGCCTGCAATCTGCAAACAGGTTTAAATCAGTCCCTGGCATGAGAATTGAAAGAAGTCAAACCTGTCAAGAAAAAAACAAGCTTAGGCCTTCAAAACCTCAATGAGGTGATGGATTTGGGGAGTTACAAGACCTGAACTCTGTAACATTTGCAAAAGTAAAATCTCTTTTACTACATTACCCAACAAAATAATACACTGGGAATTCAAATGGAGAGCATCTCTTTGTACTAACAAGAACATTTCACTTAGGAAAGTGACATTTCTATCCATTATCACACATTTTGCATAGGTCAGTCAGCTTTCCATATAAGCCCTGCAAACCTATGCTTTCAGATTGTCCAGAAAAGTAACAGCTTTCCTTCCTCCATCAATATTACCCAGTTTAGCAACATTCTCGATCCACTGGATGTGAACTACCAGTCACATATGACATGGAAAGAAAATATCATGACTGGGAGTAGAATTTACCCTAACTTTGTATTTTCTGCATATTTGTATATCTTTATTTGAATGGCCCAGGACACACTCGTACATGTGAGAATCCCCTATATACATTCAGCACCTTGTCAAAACACAAGGCTGCCTATATTTGCCATGTTGAGGATCCAGGAACAACACAAGTGAGGTCTGGTAAACTTCTGATGTGACATTTTTATTCTGAAGGATAAATCAATTCAGTTTTGCATGCACATGGAGGTAACAATTGAAAGTGGTCGTTACAAATGAGTGTTACACTGAAGTTTGATTTTAGCACAGATTCCAAAGGAAAGAAGTGAACTCACAGAGATCCGAGACATGAGAAACCATTCACACCCCCAAAATAATACCCCCACCACCACCCCCAAATAATAAAATTTACTTAGTACCATGCTCCAATAGCAGCCTCTCAGACTGGCAAAACTTGGCTGGAAATATTATGAGAGTGGTTTCTCATTACTGTAAGTTTTTTAACATCCTGCTTCACATTAGTAATAATGAGAACAGAATTTCTGATGAAGTTGGGTACTTTTGTTTCCTACCAGGGTGGAAGTATAAAGGTAGAAATAAAACATAAATTACAAAAAAAACCAAAACAAAACAGTTACAACAAACAGTTTTGTACCTCAGAACATACTGGATTCCAATCTAGAGGGGAGGTTCAAGCAAGTTTTAGTATTAAGAAGGTTTATTCATCTGTTCTTTCTGAACATACTAATAAGATAATTTGACTGTAATAGCACTATAGCATGTACACCATGCAAGCACCATAAAACTGCACATATGCAGTTGTTGTTAGTCAATACATTTTGAAATTGTATAGAAGATTCAGACCTTTGCTGTTTGCTGATTTTAATAGGAAAGTTATTCTTCACACCACTCAGACACAGATCAGGCTATCTATGGTGACGTAGAACCTTAAATCTAATCTTCTGTGTTCCCTTTGCTTCACTTTATTCGATTAATATATACTTTACTGAAAACAATATAAGACAGGATCACACAATATAGGATTCAAGCGGTAAGACAAGACCCTTCAGGATTTTCCTTTATCTTTGGTCACTGATGAAACTAGTCTTTATTTACTGACAGTTTTTAAATAAACTTGAGGTACACTGTTTACACTAAAAAAAGCCAGGAGAGAACTGCTATTTAGAAAGGAGGGATAAAAGGAGTGAAATCAGTTTCTGGAATTAATTAAAAGATAATATTCACAGAGGAATGGACCAGCACCACAAATAATTATAATTTGAGATTACGCAGTCAAAATGGCCAATTAAGGCACCAAATATAGCTAATGAGAATTCTTAATTGATAATTTTTCATGCTTTTGGATTAATCTTGTAGTTTATCCTTAGTTCATCACACACACAGAATCATTTAGTCTGCTGCCTCTGTGCTAGCTGAACAAGAACTGTCTCACACAGACAACGGGCTTTGAAGAGAAAAGACGCCTGTGTGGCCAGAGAGGAAGCTTGTGTTATGCTTTTAGCCAATATTGTAATGAGGGTGGGGAAAAAACAAGCCCAAGAACTTGCTTCTCCTCTCAGTTACGTCTTTAAAAGTTAGTCCTAAGTTCACGATACCCATGTGGTCATTGCAATATAGTCATTGCAATATAAAGTAGATGTCAATGTGAAGATACAGCCCAAAGACTCCATTTGTCACCTCTGTACATGACATACATTTCTCCCTCATTTTCATGAGGGAAACAGATGTCAACACTAAGGAGCCTGGGACCCCTCCACACCCATCTTCTGCTCTTTGTAGAGAAGTTCCTCCTGCCCCATTTATCCAGTCAATATTCCATTCAGGATTTACAACATTAAGGCCATCTATTTTTATAATAATTTTATCAAATCAAATGTTGCTGTAAAAAAAAAAAAAAAAAAAAAAAAAGGGGGGGCTCCATTTTTTTTTGGGGGTGTTGTGGGGAGGCAGAGGAGGGAAAAAGAGGCTTATGAGTTTAGAAGGAACTAAACTACTTTAATGAAATATAAATAATACAATAAAAAGAAAATAATGAAATATATGCAAAATCATATCAAACTCCCAGGATGACAATCACGTCACCAGCTGGCACTGGGGAAGTCCCAGACTGGACTCAGTGACGGACAGGAACTGGATTCCAGATCTGGATTCAGGATCAGGATCAAAGGCAGATGAAGAGAGTCCTCCTCAGACGTCGGCTATTGAAGGAAGAGAGAGCTGACCCTTTGATCCCTCAGCTTTTATACTGACCATGAGGCAGATGGGATGGAATATCCTTGGTCAGTTTTGGGTCACCTGTCCTGTCCACTCCTCCCCGCAGGTGGGACTTCTCTATGCTTTTCCACTTCCGACTCTCCAACAGGGGGTAACAAAGTGAGCTGCCCTTTGGTGTTATAGCAATACACATAAGCAGGAGCCTCTCTGCAGACTGTTCCTTGGCATCAGCTATAAACATTGGTCTTATCA
The DNA here is from genome assembly GCF_000708025.1 of Charadrius vociferus. NCBI lineage: Eukaryota > Metazoa > Chordata > Aves > Charadriiformes > Charadriidae > Charadrius > Charadrius vociferus. The sequence continues at coordinate 1,674,497 of NW_009647211.1, forward strand.
CTCTGAGTACAAACACCGTCTGAACAATATGCTGTTAATTTCAGTAGTTAGAAGAGACCTAGTTAAGAAGTAAAGTTACTGAACAAAATTGGTCCTGTTTTACCTCAAACCAGGACAGGAGAGAAATGAAAAGGAACCCTTTTTGCTTGAAGCTTGAAAGCACATTTCTTGGATGTCCATAATGGTCAGGTTCACAGACAAGGTATCAGACATAAGCCACGGTGCAGTGACGAAGGCATGAATGCTCTCCATCAAAAGTATAACCTTTAATGAACGACAGGAAACAAAATGCTTTTTACTTCTGGTTTTCATCCTCTACATCCATGACAAACAAAAGGCAAAAATCTAATAAAACCCTTTAACCTTAGGTCTCATATTAACCTTGGAGCAGATATGTGCTCATTGAATGGTCATGGCTTGGTGGAGGTAGATTACTTCGTCAAGATGTTGGAAGTGACCTCTGTGCACCAGGATGAACAGGGTATCCACTCCTGAAAGGATGGAGTTTTGGTGTTAACCAAACAAAACTATACTAAAGGAAGGGAGAGAGAAGACAGACAGAAACCCTCAAGAGAAAACCTAAGAAAAGGGTAAGTCAAAATCAATGGGGTTTTTATTACTCCTGAACTCAGTCTTCCTCTCACACCTCTGTGCAACTTACAAAGGATCGATTCTTTACCATGCTGTTTTTATTATATTGCACTCTCTGTGCTGTCTTGGTTCAAAGTGCTGTTTTTACGTCTTCCTCCAGAAGGGCAGACATCCCTGGTGTCATTGCTGCTCTTGTACCCACTCCGAGTTTCAGCTTTACTGATTCCCTCTGCCAGCCTACCTAGGCACTGCCTCCTGAACATTTCAGCAGTGACTGCCAGAGAGGGAATGGAAAGATTACTTCACTAAAGCACCTCCAGATGCAAAGTTGTGGCATCCTCAGGCTGAGCAGACTAGAGGGTAGACTAGGGTGATCTGTTCAACCCCAATATTCCAAAGATGGTTTTCTTTGGATAAATGCCCCAAGCAGTCCCCAGACCCTACGGCACCCTGGCATTCAGGGCATGTCTATACAATTCTTTTGAATTCGCACCAATTCAAATCAGGAGGCTGTAGGTCTAAATACAAATAGTGAATAGCCACAGAATGAAAAAAGGAAATCCTGCAAGGTATTGTCCTGAGAATGTTTAAATAACATGTGGCACTGGAGAGCCACTGCCTCAATTTTAAAAGTCATCTAGCAGCTCAATGGCGTGTCTGCAGAACATAGTGCATGATCAAGCAGCAGTTCCTCAGCTGGTACTGAATGAATTAGCTCCAGAAACAGAAGCAGCATAGTTACAACATGCAGCCACTATATAGGGCAATCAGGCTTGCAGCGGACTACAACTGCTCAGCCCTGTTCAAATCGTGAACCAAAACAACTATCAGAGCTTGCATTTGAAACTCTCTGCAGGTACTCATTGCACTTTATCGCCCATGCTGTTCTGGAAAATAGCTGAGATACAGTTAACACAGGATCAAGTTATATGGTGTAGATGATTCAACAAGAATCAGCGGGATTTTGCATCCTACCCAGCTTAAAGAGTACAATAAGAAAGGGTTGAGCTAATACTTATCTGACATGCAAACCAAAATTCTGCTATATTGGCAGAATTGTGACCAGCAGATCAGCAGAAGCAGCTTAAATCAGAAATGCAACACACTTAAAGATTTTACATAGGCAATGTACTAGTAAAAGTCACTTGCCTTGCTAAAACAAAGTACATTTTGTTATGAAAAGAAAAAGTAAAAGGAAGAGAGAAATTGAACTCACCAGTTTGAAACTGACCCATAAATTCAATAATGACTTTTTTTTAATTGTTATTTCCAACTGTTTCCAAGTTAGAGTGAAAAATGTTCTGCTTTCTAATTACATGTCACTAAGGCTTTGGGCTGTTGCTTGTAATTTCATTTCTTATTCATTGAGATGTTCAAAGGATAGTGTGTCTCACCATTTTCAGGCACTAATTAGAGCTTGTCTTAATTGTGGGAGGGACAATATCAGCCTAACGCCAGTCAGCTTGTGTAAGGTCACAATGCTGCTAATACTCCAGGTAGTGTAACTCATTCTCTCATTATGTTTAATAACATTGTTGCAGATTTTTGTATTCTATTTTCAGGTACTGTACTATTTATGTTTGAGTTTGGAGACAAGTTACAAAACTTACATTACTGAAAACGTAAATTGTGGCAGAAACTATCTTGTTTATCGCTCACCACTCTGGGAATTTTCATCCCTAATTCCCTCTCCATTTTCCCATGACACCCTTCATTTATTCTAACCAAAAAAGTTATTGTATTCCAGAAAAAGCGAAGCCTATATCTTCTGCTGTCGGATGACTCCAAGGCAAAACAACTGATGTGAATCTGAAAATCAGTCTTGCACAGTGCTTTCTGCTCCTTTTAACTCCCACCTGTGCCACAGAATCTACATCTTCAGAGATCAAGGTCCTTTTGCAGAGAAAGGACAAATCTGAAGACTTCTTGAAGGCGCCTTGTTTTTTCAAGATTATGTTTTCCCCTTTAATCTAACACACTAGGTCATACCCAGGAGGGCTGTGATAACATCGGATAATTCCTCATGATCTTCTCAAAACAGGTAACTTTAATTGGTAGCCAGAGAAATGAATCAAGACTAAGATTTAAAAGAGTACACACATTATCACCTATTTCACCGGAAATTAGGCTTTCTCCTTACAGCAGATGGAACAAAACAGAACCTACTGCCATACTCCAGCAACGCAAAGCCCTCATCAGCTGCTGTCTCCTACTGAGCTTTCTCTATCATTCTATTTCCCTGCCCACACTGGCCATTATATTTAAGAAGTCCTGCTCTGATACTATCTTTTCACAATAGATAAGTACAAGCTATTTAAGCACACTTCCTGTGATGCAAAAAGAGTCTGTTCCCATGATAGCTCCATGGAGTTATGATTAAAAGGCTCTGCAAGAGTGACAGATCCAGACTCACCATTCATTTTTAAAAGACCACAATAATCACTGGAGTCAATATATTCTGTGTTCTGTCTTTTGGTCAGACAAGTTCAAGAGAGACGAAGAGAAAACGGTACAGACAGTGGGTTTTTAAAATCTTTCTCTCCTTTTCGTTCAAATGCACCTACCTGCTGTGTGGCATTGCAAGGGACTTAAAAAGACCTTCCTGCTTGCTTCCTGCTGTTGGATACAGTGGTGCTTAACCGAAGTTATGCATCTTGGAAGTGCCTACACAACAATGTGCTTCTGTTCTCTGCAGCATACACCTGAGGGGTGGTAGCACTCTGACGATCTTTCCAAGTCTTGGCTGGAGCCAGCAAAGGTAATAAAGGAGTTGCCTCTACTGTGGTTTGGCATGAATTCTCCCACATACTAAAGCCAACATAAGAAAGAATTGCAGTTTCATTGCTAACTCTCCATAGTTAATTACACTTGGAATATTTTTATATCAGCTTGTTTTATCTCAAGAAGGGGAAATTCTCAGCACGATTATCTCATTTGTACCAGAAACAACAACAAAAAAAAGTACATAGAGTAGCAGATGATGAGCAAAACTAGTAACAGTGGAATTTGAGGGCAAAAGGAGCTCCTGAGCAATATACTAGCTCAAATAGGGACCAGAAAACTTGGAGCAGAAATCTCCATCAGCAATACCAAGCTCCTAGGATGAAGCTTTCTGTGCACACAACGTGCAGTGGAAAGATAATAGCCTCAAAGCCTGGATACTTCAAGCTGGTTTTTCTTGTTAGGCCAATGACTGCCTGCAAAGGCTCTTTCCTATGGACACTGCCCACAGGAAGGTAAAATAAAATGCATGCACATGTTGTTTTTCAAGCATAAGTCCAACTGTTCCTTCTAAACTCATAAGTTTCTTTCTCTCTCTCCCTCCACTCCTTGGAGAAAGAGGTGGGAGAGAGCATCTGTCATTGGTCTCAGTGGCCAGTCTGGCCCAAACCATGACAGTTTTACAACCTGGGTGGTGTAGCGAGTCTGGTTTCTGCAACAAATACTTCAGACACTATAAAGTTTTGCAGAAGTGATAGCAAGATTTTTTACTCTAGTTCTGAGGAAGCTCTGATAGCCTGGTAAAAAAACTCCTCTGTTCTACCTATAATTCATTACTTTGTGTTTTACTTATAAAATGATCTGGGCTACATTTTATTAACAATATTTGCAGTAAGAATAATCTCGGAATACATGAAGGGAGCGCTCAGCAGTAAAAAGCATCCCTGCTAGTAAGTAGCACTTCAAAAGTAGTCAGTGTCAGATCAACCTTGGTCCCATTATTGCTATCAAACTCTCAAAAATCTCCAACAAAAAAGGAATTGGTAACAGGATTTTTCATGCTTTTTTTCATTAATTTTATTTTGCTACTTTTTCTGCTCATAGAGTGGGAGGAAGCCTTCTTCTCTTTCTTCAAGCTGACTTTAGGTCCTCATAAACAATCAAAATGGCCAGTTAAATTGATTTTGAGTAAAGAACAAAACATCCAAAACTTTCTGTGCAGTCTTTGCATTCCTTCAGCATGACCTTACTCTTTCAATACTAAATAAGCCTGTGTGGCCATCATTACGTTGTCATCTCTTTGACATCAATGTTTGGATTTCCAAATACTATAGTGGTTTCTACCTAATGCTTTTATTTTAAAAAAATAAAATCGTACAGTTATACAATATGCCAGTGTACAGCCTACTTTTTCTTATTGACCCTTCGCTTACTTCTTCATTTGCCCTTATGTTTTAAAAGATTTTCTTAGCTAATTCCAGTTCCATTTCAGTTGTAAATGCATCTTTATTGTCTTTCTTTCATGACAGTAAGTCCTCCGGCCTGTTCAAGGAGTTGACAAGTCACCAGTGACGTGCGGAAACAAACTCCACAACTCACGGAGAGTTATAAAGCAGGTATGCTTGTTGCAGCACTGGGTGCAAGGGGGATCGCTCCTCCAAACTTGCACACCGTAAAGAGTCAGTTATACAGCTTATATACATGCCACATATACATGTTCACAAGGTTTTCGGGAAATGATTAACATGTTCATTAGGTTTTTTTTCTGGGAATTCATTACCATAGGCTACTACCCACTCCAGTATGTGCATTGTAGTCTTTCGGTGGTCCTTCAGAATTCTCTAGTAGTTGTTTACTTCTCTTTGTTTTGGTCAACCGTCCTTATCTGCTTGCCAAAAGCCAGGTCTGGCCGAAAACCGGTTTGTCGTGTCTCAATGGTCCTGTTCTCTCTGTTGGGTGATAGCTGTAGCTCCAAGCTGCAGGACCAGTTCTAATCAGATGGTCCTTGGATAGCCGTTCCAGTTGTCTCTATGGCTCCAGATGGCTCTGCTTGTCTGCCACTTCTAAGGTAGCCTCTTATCTATAAGATTCTTACTATACTATTTGCTATGTTGCAATGTCTAACTGGATGTTGTTTCCCTGTATCAACCAGTAATTTACAGGTGACCCGTTTTATTCATCAGGTGGTTTTCCTGGCTTTGCTATAATTCCATTGTTGATAACTCCTCTATGCCTTCTCCAAATGGCATATTTTCTGTCTATTTGTTACTAGTAAAATTGCTACCCTTGACAGAACACTATCAAAACACACTCTCAAAAAACTAAAATCAAAAAGAATGGGGGGAAAAAATAAAAGAAATGAACTATGATTCAGTGAACAATCCTAGTAAATGTGACAGTAATGAGATAACTCGTTAGTGAGTACTACAGCTGTGGATCTTTAAATGGAAAGTTCTCTTAACTCTCTCTGGTTTTCTTCATGGCAGTCATGGAAGAGACAAAGCATTAGTGAGAGAAATATGTAAAGCGTAGCTATTTTCGACCTGCTGTGGCATCCATAAAAGATTTCTTTCCTTGTGCAACTCTCAGGACAATGTGGGCTCCACAATGTCTGGCCACGTAGACGATGCAGGTGGAAATCCAGGTAGGCAAAGGCAAGAGCTTGCTGTAGCAATGATCATGAATTTGCTGAGGGAGCAAAACATATTTTACTGGGCTTTGCGTCATCTTAATACATTGTGTGCAGCTGTGTCTGCCTGCAAGTACTGTGTGGCAGGAGAGATAATATCATGCCATCCACAGAAAAATAAATGTTACTATAGGAAAACAGAGGTCTGTGACACTTGTAAATTATAAATGCACCCAAAAGGATGCAATTAACCTTGAATCTCAGTATAAAGGTACTAAAATAGCCAAGCTAACAGCAGTAAGCAAGTATTTTCTAACATTGCAATGGCATGGCCAAACACAATTTTGCATAAATATATGAGCAAGGTGATCACCAAAGTGGGAAACGGGGGGTGCAGCTGCCCAAAAGACACATCCAGGAACAAAGGTTGACAGACAAAGGGCAGGACAAGCACAGGGGACCGTGAACAGGCAGGACATCCTTCTGAATAGTCAAGGATTACTAGCAAGACAAAAGAAACAAGATAATCAGTAAAGCAGAGATCCTCTGTCAAGCAAGGGGCAATAGCCTGAAACTGTCAGTCCTCAACAAGGAAAACTGGAGAAAAAAGGAGGAAAAACCCACTCTGGTTTCTCATGTCCAACAGCTTTCAGGCCTGATCATCATGACCTCCATGACAAAGTGCCATCATCTACCCCAGCCATCAGCCCTAACTATATGGCATCAGTCCCTTGGTATTGCATCCTCACAGCTCACTCAGGACATTGGTGTGGAAGAGTTCATCTTTGTATATGTAGTTAGAATAATTAATACTGTGTAAGAACTGATCTTTACTAAGGGCCATGTTGCTAATGAATTAATTTAGTAAAGCATCTTTTAGAGTTTAAAACTGACCTGATTCATCAGTCTTTTAAACACTGCATCATAGCAATCTTTGTAACTGCCCAATTGATATGTATATACATATATAGATATGAATTCAGTTGCAATATTATCATTCCATTTACAGACAGAAAAGAACTCCAAATGCCTAATGCTTTGCTAAACACCTTCCTTCAAAAAGGCAGCAATGACACTTTGATTTCTACTTCTGAAAACAGAAGTACAAAGGCAGCGGCTTTTAAAACATACATTACATGAAGCGATTGAAAATCTGTTTGCCTTGTGAATCCATGCAGCTCCACTCACTTCAGCAGAACTGTAAGATTTAGATTAGTTGAGTTTTGGTATCTGTGTCACTATTTTATAAAAAAGATGCTGGCAAAACCTGTATATTGGCAAGATTATCTCTCCTTGTTGATCAGCAATAGGAATATATGGAAGTTAAACAGTTAATGTCTCACAGGCCTCTGCCGGACTCACTAGTTAAGAAACCACCTCCTGCTTATCTGATAGTTTTGGTGAAGTACAGGCTGTTTACCCTAATGGTATATAAACCCCATAACTGCACCATTTGGGTAGAGCTCACATCAGCAGAGGCTGTTGCTGCTGCTCTGTGATGTGTCCTATAGGTATAGGAGTAAATTGCTCCTGCTATGACCTAGTCTAAGTTGCGCTCCTGTTATTTGCTTGTTTCATGTGCAAGTACCTTGTGCTCAAGTGCTGCAGGAACGTGGTTAAGTAGCAACAACTTTTTCAGAAAGCGTACGAAGGTAAGAAATGAAGGCACACACACTGGTGTGAAGAAAGAAACAAGCTGACCATATCTTCCAGCATCAGTAAATGAAACTCACAACATTGAAAACTATATTCCGTGTACTTAAAAGCTGTTTGCATGCAGAGTTCAGATACTTATGAAGATGAGCTCAGTCTTCAGATCTTTATGAATGGGATTTTCAGTGGGACAGATTGTATAAATTCCTACTTGCCCATATCCATTCTTGGTAACAACGAGTTATAAAAAGCAGGATATACTCTATGCGAAGCGTTGCTGCACCAGTCCATGTAACAGCAAATGCGAATTCATGCCACAAATCTCCATTGCATTTATCATATTTACTGGTATTCTCAGCAGGGTATACATGCTGCTTTTCTCACTCTACCTGAAGAGGAAATCCTTCAAATCAAAAAGAGAAAGGAATGAAAAAAGTTTCTGTGGTGCTTGCCCATCTATCTTTAGTGAGGTCTGTAACTTTAAAAAGAATCTATTGGTGGTATTATGAATTAAATTACTAATTAATGCCTTATTTATAACACATAATTAAACAAAAAAAAAATAGTTTTGGTATAGTAACAGTGTAAATACTGGTTGTTAACTGTGAGTTGTACTATTTGTTTTTCTTCCCCTTTACCATGACAGCCTAACTACTGGATACCGGCAGTAATTAGCCATTCTCAGGGGAACTGTTTGTTTCAAAAATTCAGTGTGTTATCAAAATAAAACAGACTCTCCAAGTGATCATGATGGTGATACTTCAACTTAGTGAACTTTTAACCATAAGTTGGATGACAGTACTGAAAATTAAGCTTTTTAAAATTAAACGTGTGTTAGGCTTTAATTTTTACCACATAAAAATGTTCATTCAAATAAATTGTGTTATAGACTAAGTGTTCAAAAATCAACCATTATCATTAAATTCAACATTCTGAGCAACATGCATTCAGGAAGGTAACAAAGCTTTGTGTGAACTCTTAATGGCGGAGATGGCTCAGTAGTACAAAAGCGATTAAAATCTTACAGACGTTTAATGTGTCTATTGAAAACATTTTTAATCATGTAGTCAGGGATTTTAATCTGATTGGTATACAGTCCTTCTAAATGCAATTTTCTGTGTCATGAAAATCTTGCTAAAAATATTACAAAACATTTTAACAATGAAATGCCAGAGCTAATGACAACACAAAGGCTTCTGCAGAACTCCACAATATTTTGGATAGACTGTTACATTTTCACACTCAGATCTTGCAAAAAATTTACAGCTTTCAACATAATGCATCACCTAAGCACTCATCCTTAGCAATTATACATTGATCTATACTGGACACAAACCCTGATATAGTCCATTGACTCTACATAGTTAGTCTAACATAGAACGAATCATGCACTACTATGACTAAGAATAAAGTAACCAGTTAGCTGCTGCTCACAAATTAGAAAAAGCATAAAAAACTCCCCATGTTCATGCTTATAGTTTGGTTGTACGTTATAGCTGATTCTGTATTTTCTTCTCTGGCTTTTTAGTAGTACTTTTCACTTGACTTTTCCCATTTATCTTCAGAAGACATGACTGCAAGTAGCAGAATCTCTAAGCAAGATTTTCAAAAGAAGGTAAGAATCTTAACCTGTTGGCAGTGAGGGTGAAAGGCATTTACACGCTTTGGAAGATCACAGTCTTGTTTTTTTTCATTGACTGCTTTCACCTCTTTAAATCTGGTCTGCCAAATGCCTAGGCAGCCCTTAAGATCTTGATTTGAAATGAAAGTGAGTTTTAAATTGAGTATAGGTCTTGCCAAGCCCTACACACAACAGAAAGTTTTAGCCTTTGAGAATCTAATTTGGGCAGAAGGTAAACATAATGCATTCACACTACACACGGTAACACGATAAACCAGAGCCACTATCACACTTATTCATTGTCTTCCTCACAGACTTTTTAACACAGTATTAATATCACTGCTTTTTTTTTTTTAACACAAGATCTTCCATAACTTGAGACATACTTCATCCTTTTTGAAATAAATAACATTCATTTCAAAATTTCCTCTGCCTCATCTCCAACCTCTGTTAAATACCTTCCTTTGATCCCTTCTATGCCTGCTATCAGTACTTCTTTAATACTCGTGGACCAGAAGCAACAAACAAGAGTGCCAAGACTGCTTAAAACTCTTCTGTTTTTTGCTTGTACAGTGTTTCACAAAATCAGTCCATGATACAGAAAATGCACATAAAGTTCTCCTTTCACCTTTGAAGAGACACGTGCACACACCAAGTATGGTGTTTGCAGATTGGCACATAACCCATTTTTGTTTTCATTCAGATGTTCGCTATACGTGTGTCCTGAAGTTCCTTGATTAGTCCCCCAGCTGATTGTATATTACTTTTTAAAGAAAGTCTTGCTATTAATTTAAACTGAAAATGACTGAAAGTGATATTCCCTAAATGTTTTGGAAGTGTTTCAACCTTTGTTAATACTTAATTGGAATATGCCTGAGGCATGTAACGTACATTAACTTCATATTCACTGTTGTTCAATTTTACACAGGATGAAGGAAAATGGTAAATAACAGCACGCCTATGGGCAATGAGACAGGGTGGTGCACATTTAGGGTTAATGAAAATGACCTTTAATAAAATTATATCATCAAACTGGACAAAACAGACCACTCCTTTTAAGCGAAAAAAGGAATATCTAGCAGAGTTCTTCCCCTAGTCCTCCTCTGAAGTCCCTGCTGCTCGGGTTTAATTAAATTAAGCTCAGCATTTTTCTCCACTCACACCTTTGTTTAGTCAGAGGACCATTCACCCCAAACATTAGTCTTAATTTGAGAGTTATTAGGTACATTCTCAATCAAAAGTTTCATATAGTTTCTTGTAAATGTAATGAAAAAAGGTGGTGGTTTTTTTTTTTTTTTTCTCCTGACACTACAAAGCTGTTGCAAACACCTAATGAAGGGGAAAAAAAAAAAAAAGAAAAAAAAAAGCAGCTGTATTCCATTAATACCTATGATAAAAAAATATTGTAGTAAATATTTTTTTACTGACCCAGTGAAGTCCACCTGCATCAAGACACTGCTGTCACCGGGTTTGTTTCACGTGAGGAGTATAGATTGTTTTCATTAATAAGAGTTTATTACAAGGAGTTTATTCTGGTCTGCAGGCCCATCACCAGTATCGCTGGTGATCACACCAGGCTCCTGCCACAATTTTCAGAGGAAGCAGCTACAACCTTAACACACACCACACACAGTTTTCTTCATGCGAGCACCTAGGCAAGGACTGTTCTCCCTCTACAAACACAAAGCTTGTTGTCAACACAGCTAAGCTCCTGAGACTTTAAAAAGGTCTTTTCAAATCATTTTCAGCAGGTTCACATCTTCCAGCACATTTAGGTATTTTGCAGTAGATACCTATGTCAAAGTAGAGCTGCCTCTCAAAAAAAACCCTAAAATGTAAAAAGATGTGCAGAAAGCCCCGTTAGGAGGAGAAAGCCTTTCTAAAAACAGATGAAAATGAACACAGTACACAGTTGAAAGATTTCTCCTTTGCATTTCTCAGAAGAAACTGACTTAGAGAAGACGCACGGTAAACTGATAGATACCACAACCAAGAGTATTTTGACATCCAGTCTTCTAACAATGTTTTCTTTGTGTTTTATAGAAAAAGAGATATATTAACATTTAAAACTGAGCTTAGTATACGCTGAAATACAAAGCAAAGGAACATTTTTTCTGCCACAACTTCATACTCAGATGAGTTTCACTGTATACTTCATCCCTGTTTGTATGAAGAAAGTAAAACACGAGCTTTTAATCTAAAGCCAGATTTTGATCTAAACAGTACTCGCAAGATTTACATAAAGCATTAAGAGAACAATGCACTTAGATCTGCGAGTCATACAGCCCAGCTGCAAACTGTCAGTTCATGAGAAATCTTGCAAAGCAAAACAAAATCAAGAATTTTTTTTCTGATTCAGAGCAACATTTTTTTTAAGAAAAAAAAAAATATATCAAAGACTTCTGTCTGGGGATCACTGTCGCATTTCCGACATGTCAAAATGTTTTGTTTCAGTTTCAAAAATATGATATTAAGCACATTAACACACCCTGAAATGAAATATTGTTCCCCTGCTCCCTCACCAATCTAACATGTCCCTGAAATTTTGAAGTAACCGTGTTGTTCACTCTGTGCAAAGGAATCTGAGTTAAACAGCTAAAACCTGTCTTCCTCAGTGTACATGTAGGCCATCTAATAAATCTATACTTCATCAGGAAATGCAGTGTTGCTCCTTTGCTCAACGCTATGCAGAAGAGACACTTAGGGCATTAAAGTAATTACATTTTTACTTGATTGAGAAGAACGGTAGCTGACATAGGAGGATTTGGGGGAAGAGAATAATCTTCCAGCTGGATTCTCAAGTCAAGCAAAGACTCCTTTAATTGCATATCTAGTGTAAAGTATTCTAAGGGAGTGGCTTTTTTTCATGATGACTTAATTTGAGTTACTGCATTCTGGGTAAGGTACAGGTCTCTAAATCATGAAAATACAAGGGGAGGAGAAAAAAAACATTTTTCTTTTTTTCCTGAGAAGAAATAGAAAACTCATTTTTGACCGCAAGCAGCTGAACTGAGAATATTATTGCTTAGTTTAAAGTTGAACTAAGGGATCACAGGACCATCTAGTAAATATTTTCAGACTGAATCTGGAAAAAATCCCTAACATCAGCTCTCATGAAAGATTTTTCCCTACCTTTTTTCCTTCTCAACCACTTTCTAAAGGCTCAGTGAGACTATCAGATGCAGTGGATTTGTACAGTTTAAAGAAAGTAGATGAGTTAGCTTCTGGATGTTTGCTCAACAGTTAAATTTTTATACCGATATATATACTTACATACATACCTACATAGGTATGTATGTAGATCATTCCAGTCTGGTGGGTGAATATATATGACTGTGCAGACATATGTATTCACCCACCAGACTGGAATGATCTACGATCCTTACTGAACCTATCCCTGATGTACTGGACTTGGATACATTCCCAATAACAACATATTTTTCCCTGTCAACAGTGCCAGGTTAAAAAGTTTCTGTCCCTTTACCAGTCCCTGGTTGATTGTTCCAACCTCAGTGATGTAACTTGCTTCCAAAGAAGGTTTTTGAAAGATTGCTTTTGAAAGCTGGGTGACTGAAATTGCCCTAGGTTAAAAAAAAAGGCAGAACAGCCTGTCTCAAAGTGGGTAAAATCAGAAAGAACACAGGACAATATAGGCACACATTCAGATAAGTGATCATTTGCACACAGTCTTTGCATGAAACCAAGGTAGAAACAATGCCCCCTTTCCAGCTCTGCAATTGCTCCCAATTTTACTTTATGCTATGAAGAAGAAGAAAAAAGAATGCTTCTTCAGTTACTATCTTTTGTTCTACCTTTGAAATTTTGGGACTCATCAAGTACTTCTTCCAAACTAATGACTTAGCAAAAATATAACCCAAATTGTGGAGAATAAACAATGTGATAGTACTCAAAAGACCTCCTGTGAAATAGCTCTGCAGTTTACTTCACCTCACCATCAATGAAAATGGTAATTTTCCATCACTACAATTACCTAATTTTAATTGCTCTGTGCTGTTCATTTAAAAATCCCAGCTGTAGCGTGGGAGTACCTTTTGCATCTGAAGGAAAAAAAAAAAAAAAAAAAAAGTGTGGGAATGGGAAATCTCCATTGTTTAACATAAAAATAATAATCATTGCCATCTCTGTTTACCAAAACAGTCTTTAAAAAAAAAAATGTTGCATCATTCGTGTTCTGAAATCCTTTCCTTTCCATATTAAAAAGAGGTCAGATCACATTCAGACACTGAGACCTCTACCAGGTCTTCAGTAAGTGCATTTGTTCCCATGTAACTTTACCGTTGATGCTCTCACAAGGACATAAAAATTTATTAAAATTGAATTTATTAAAATATATCAAAAATTATTAGTCTACATTTCCCAAACGCTAACATCCTGACCCATCTATGTCCCTACACAAGCAGAGCCCACGAACAGATGCCCATGACAGCCTGGCTGATACATGCCCCACCAGGGTGGCAAAGCAGGGAGATGTGTCTTTGCAGATTGCTTGACATTAAACATGCTCGCTTTGTGCACAGAAGTACCAATGACAGTTCTTCCTGTTCCCTGATCTCTTGTAGACCATGGAAATGCTCAGCATATCAGACTTGGCCTGGGGATGGACCTCCTCTATGAACACCCTTCCTTGCAAAACTCCTCAACATTTGATGTTTGTCAGCAAGAATGCACCACCCTTACTAGTTGCTGGCCCGTTTCCGCCAAAAGCAGTTGTGGTTATCTGGGAATACCCATTGGCCAAAAGGAAATGGGCCAGCACAGAGCTGGCTGAATGTCTGAGACCACAGACAGCCCTTGGCACCTGCTCTGATTCCCACCGGCTCCTCCCAGCCATGTGCACAGTGCCTGTGATGGCATGGCACACTCCGTGCCCCTCTCACTTGGTAGCGAAGTTTCCCCGCCATGACCAGCAGCGTGGTCCCTTGCTGGTGCTCCCCTGGGAGGTGAGGTCCAGGCTCTGATAAGGTGATGTCTGTACTACAGCACAGCCATCCTTAGCCTGCTGAGGCAAGAAAATAGTCACTACTATATTTTATTAGGTGCAGCGCTCAGTCCTCTCCTTTCACCTATATACCCTTATTCAAGTGAAGGAACAAATCTGCAGGGCTTGTAGCAAGGAGATTTCTACCTTTGTAAAACATGCTTCCTCAGTATAAACAACAGTTCAGCAAATATTCAGTCATTTCTCACCACAGTTGTCATGTTCACAGTAACTATTTAGATTACCTACTTCATCACCAATGATAACTGAATTTGTTGGAGAATAATCTTCCCTTTCGTATTGATTTGGATATTTTCTTCCTGTCACCAGAAGCTTTTCAGATTAATAAGTCAGACTGCATTGCCCTTACTCACACAGAATAGACCCTTGCTCCACAATTATCTCTGTTGCCTTCTGCAGGACTATTCCTGGTAGAAGTTATTAAATAAGGTTATCAGCCTACACATTCAGATTTTAGCAGAGTCTTTCTCTAGCTCTTATCACAAAGAGTATATGTAACAGCCTTGCAGAACATGTCAGATGCTAACACTACATTGTCTCAATCAAATGTGTCATTTTACACACTTACTGATTTGGTCTATACCATCTTCCAGCACTTTCATTTACTTAATACTCTGAAGAAGAAAGAATTCACAGGTCTTGCAGCTTTCCCACTAACTTTTTTTCCAAGATGTCACCCTGCTCCACAATTTGTTTTCATCAAATTTTAAATGCCACATTTTTATATTGTTTGCATTACACAACCAGCATTTGTGAATTTACCTGCTCCTTTGTGCTCTTTCTACGTTCTCTTTCCTTACCCATGAATGTTCTCCCCAAATCTTAGTCTATCATTTCAATAGCTCTTTTCCAGTTTGTCCTGTAAATGATTCTACAAGTTACAACTTAATCTTCTGTTTCCTCTGTGTCTTCATTTTTTTCTGCACTGTTCTCTCCTCCTCCCTTCAATATCATTTTCCCCCTACCCTACAACCACCTCAAAAATCTCTGAAACACTGATAGCTAGAAGTTGAACAAGTATTACGGGAAAACCATGTTAGATTTGACCACCGCTTACAATTTTTTTCCCCAAAACCGTTTGCTACTAACCTCCAGTTAGTCCTATTTTCTATTTCAGATTGACTTTATTCTCATGTTATTGCAAGGTAGGTCTCAGCTCACTGAAGCAACTTAATGAGAAAGACATTATTATTGCTTCTGTGCAGATATAGTTTTCACCACTAGACCACCCAAGCCTCCTGCACACCAGGACATCTTCCCATTTTGTTCTGCCTCCTTTATAAGCAATGCAATTCCAGCTGGGAAGTGAAGTGCAGAGGCTAGATCTGGTACTAGGTACATCCCACTGAAAGTAAATAAGCACCCGAACAGTACTATAAATGCAGGGACCGCAACATAAGCACTTGAATCCCTGCCTTGTGAAACAGCACCCTAGAAAGGCTTCTGCTTACTCGACACACATAGTATACTGCACCAAGGCTTGAGAGAACAGCTGCAAACATTTCAGACTACATTTGCTCTTTAGTAACAAATCCTTCCTTAGGCAGTCCAAGGAAAAAGGTGTCCTTAGTCACATATGGAACATGTACTTAGTTCCAGCCTTTAAAATCTTTGTAACAGAATTTCCGTCTTTCATGAAATCATGTTACTTGGCATAGAGAACATAGCTAAGAAGTTAGTGTTTCAGATTTTTACAACATAATAGTAATATAAAAACAAATATATAGCTCTGGACTATGGTAACCACAGTCAACTTGCCACACATCCCAAAAAGAGTTTAAATTTCCAAGTTGTTTTAATATATCACTAGAAAGAAACACCAAAGAGATGTGTGTCATTATGAATCCAGTCTCACTTCCATGATACTAAAATATGACCAGCATTTAAATAGTGATTAGGGTTTTTTATTTACCGAAGAAAAGAGAAATATATTTTCTGTATACCTGAAGAAGAGAGATTTTCAGTTAAACTATTTCTAAATTAGTCAAGATAGAGTTATTTGTTAGAGGCATACAGGAAAACAAGTAGGAAAGCTTCCCTGTATCGGAAACCTAAAAGCTTTAGGATTCTTAAATGACAAAATGCAGAACTGTTACCTTGCTTTTTATTTGCCATAGTTTTAACTGTAATGATGTTCTCATAGAAATACAAATAAAACATCATGTTTCTTGCCACCAAACTCAGGGACATGGACTCTCTCTTCCATTCCTCAGTGTCCATCATCAGCATTTAACTCAAATATAAATATGATTCGATCATCAGTGCCCCTTTCTCTTAACCAAGAAAGCCAGTTACTATTTTAGCAGAACAAATTTAAATAGAAACCCTACACTGGTAGGGTAGATTCATTAAGCTGCTAATGCACAGTTGTTACACAGAGCTATTCTCCACATACAGGACTAGTCTAAGTCCCTTAGCAAGCAGGAAAACTACAGTTTAATGTTAAGGATACGTAGGTTTCAATTCCTAAAATAAGACAGGACTACCAGACCAGAGAAAGGAATATCCTGTTCTTATGATGGCACTAAAACTTCACTTTAGGAACATTTAAGGGCTATTTTTCAGCAATCAATGGAATCGGTAACAGACTGAGGAATGCCCATCTGGAATACACTGGTAGCCATGCACATCAATTTTATAGTTGATTACAGATTACAAGTGCAGGAAATACAAAAACTTCCTCCTGCAATATTTGTAAAGTGTTTTGCATATTTTATTTAATCATTTTTGATGGTTAATTGAAGGTTGAAACCTAGCACAAAAATGGGTTACTGACACCCTGTTTTCTGGCTGTTCTGATCTTCACTTTTATTCTGTAGCACAGAAAGATTTACCCAGACATTAAGAAACTGCAGTCTTCATAATCTCCAGCTTTATGAGACATCTAAGACAAGTGTAGCACACATAGTTTTCTCATTTTTCATCCCCAGCTTTAGGGCAGGTAGAATTTGTTTTAGTGATCATCCTTTTACAACAAACACAAAATATCAGTATAAACCATCACTTCAGAAGGGTTGAATTTTGTCAGCTTTCCTCATGTGATTACTTTCACTGGCTTCCAAAAGACTATTGTATGAATAAGTGAGTATTTTTTCCCTATGTCTACCAAACCGTTAGCAGTATCTAAAAGAACCAACATTCAACAACAGGTGCACAGCAAGAGGGGAAAAAAGGAAAACAAAAAACAAACAAACAAAAAAAAATTCCAAGCTGCAGCTGAGTATAATTACAGACATTATGCCTCAAACACAATTTAATCACTAGAAAATTAATCAAATCACATTGAAATGAGAATGTGTCATCCCCATCAACCTTGGGGGCAAAGAAGGTAAGAATTCAGTGAATCTCCAGGTGCAAAGCATAGAGGAAAGAAATATTCATCTATGAAATCTTTTGTCTGGACCCCATCATTGCCTCTGGACGACTTTGAATCTTTGCTTAAAGTACTGGGGATAACCAGTGGGGATGAGAGCAAGGATAGACCCACACAATCCATTTCACCATGATAACCTCCAGAGAAATCTGTATAAAAGTAAACTTATCTGCTCCTGCTCCTCCTCCCTAGCTGGACAGGTCCAGAAGAAAGCACCAGTGGTGCAGCCTCAGACAGACCCATTTCTGCAAGCTGTAGCATGCTGGTGTAGAACTGGAATCAGCACAGGCTAGAAGACAGAGAAGCAGAGAGAATATTTTGATATTTCACCTTGGTGTGTGTGGGAATATAACAGAAGGTTGGCGAGGAGGATTGTAAACACACTCAAGTGACTTGCACCTGGGGTGCTGGACAACACACATATCACACTAACTGTTGTTCAGCCTTGTGTATTTGCAAGTAGAATATCCGCACTTAGATAACGTAAGCCTGGGATGGACTCAGGGACACCTTATCTAGCATACATGAGATCACTGCCTTGTTGCTGAAGAAGAACAAAGCACAGTGAAAAACTGTGCCTGCTTGAACCCTTGAAAAACAGGTGAGAACAGCAGGTTAGAACGCACACGCTCAGGCTAACAAGAACTTTCCCCTGCCCTGCAGTGCCTGCGTCCCCTGCTTGTATCCCTCTGCCCAGGCGTTGCTGCCGAGCCTCCCCGATTTGCAAGGTATTGAGATTAAACTTGTTCTTTGCCTTTCATCCATGGTCTCGTGGTCGTTCCTGCGTCCTGCCTGAGTCAGCTCACACAGTGTGTATTCAGAAAAAGTCTTGTATAAAATTCTATAAAGTCTACAGTATGTATATAGAATCATAGAATAGCCTAGGTTGGAAGGGACCTTGAAGATCATCAAGTTCCAACCCCCCTGCCGTAGGCAGAGACACCTCCCACTAGACCAGGTTGCTCAAAGCCCCATCCAACGTGGCCTTGAACACCTCCAGGGATGGAGCTTCCACAACTTCTCTGGGCAACCTGTTCCAGTGCCTCACCACCCTCAGAATGAAAAATGTATTCCGGATATCTAATCTAAACCTGCCCTCTTCCAGTTTAAAGCCATTACCCCTCATCCTATCACTACATGCCCTTGTAAAAAGTCCTTTCCCAGCTCTCCGGTAGGCTCCCTTTAGGTACTGGAAGGTCTCCCCAGAGCTTTCTCTTCTCCAGGCTGAACAACCCAAACTCTCTCAGCCTCTCCTCATAGGAAAGCTGCTCCAGCCCTCTGATCATCTTCGTGGCCCTCCTCTGAATCCACTCCAACAGGTCCATGTCTTTCCTACGTTGGGGGCTCCAGAGCTGGATGCAGTAATCCAGGTGGGGTCTCACCAGAGTAGAGAAGAAGGGCAGAATCACCTCTCTAACATATATGTCACCTGCATAATGCACACATTTACATGCACACACACACTTGTACTCCTATCACCAGTGCAAAGATACAAAATGAGTTCTTACACACCCTCCAATTTCTTCCATCTTTTTTCCTCAGATTATTATAACTGATCGGTACTCCTACTCAGTTATCTGGTAAAAGTTACCAAGCTGTGAACTTGCAGGAGAAAAGCTGCCTCCTACAGACCTTATAAAAATGGCACAGTGTGAAACTGCAGTGGTGCATAGCTCCACTATTTGGCATTCAATCTTTTATTTCCTCAAATAATCAAGGGTTACTCAGAAGAATGATGCAGCTAAGGAGAAACGTCCACTGCTGTGCAACATCTTAGTTAAAACTGTGCTTAACTGATGTGCTGAACCCAGCCGACGCTCGCTTTTAATTGTCATGGTTCAGCTAAATCTGTGAAGTCATACTGAACCATACTAGTTCACTATCTTGCATATTAGTGTAAGAGCACACCATTTTCCAAAAAAAAAATTCAAATGTACAAATAACATGCTCTAATACTTTCTGTATTCCAGAGAGTCCACAAGCCATTTAAATCAAAAAGGCACTTAGCATTCCATATAAAATTATTATAAATACATAATAAAGTATGACAAGTTTTGTAGCGAGCCAGCAGCACTGAACTTCACAGTTAACACAACTTTGCAACTATACAATCTAGGAACAGCCTCGCAGATTCAGCCAAGCCAGACTCCTAATGAGCTGCATCATCACCTGAATTTCATTTAACAAAATTTATGCGACTAGCTGAAAAGAAATTTGTTAGCTGGGCTGATGCTATCTAAATTATTAAAATGCCTGCTTTGAAAAGAAAGGATTTGGTGTAAAAAGTCTGAGACTGCACAAATGTACTGAACAATCATGTCACTGAAAAGACATAGCACAAAAAGGATAAAGTAAGTTTTCATACCTGTGTTTAAAGAAGAAAAAATAAAAGTTAAATTCAACAACTGACTGCAGAGACTCAAGATCATACTTTTATGTTGTGTTAAAGCTATGCACACATAAAACCACAACTATTTTTACATAGCAAAACTGGAAGCTTTCCCAGTCTATGTTGTACCTCATTTTGTTGCAAAGAAGAGTGGTCAATGACAAGTATTGCAGCTAGTTGTCCTCTTATGAATAGAATTACACATTTTCAACTTCCACAGGAAAGGCTCATAAAAACACATCTATCCCCTTTTCTTCCTGAGGCAGCAGTAGTGATAATAAAGGGCTTTATTTATGAATAATGTTAAGAAAACCAGTGTGTTGGCTTTATCAGTCAACATCCTATGGGAAACAGCTCTGTCATCATAAAAATCATCTTTATTTTTTCAGGATACCTACATAATATGTGGAAATCTTTCAAAGAAAGAGGAGATTCCCTACTGCACCTATCCCTGTTGTGAACTTCTTATCTCAGGAGTTCTAAAGAGACAAACAAATTAAAAATTCCTTAAGATTACAAATGATGGATGAACCTCTGGATACTTTAAAACAGGGTTATTAAAAGGGAGATAAAGGTAGGAACTATGAAGGGAAAATAATAAAAAAAAAAAGAAAATAAAGAAACAAATGTATCAATTAACAGGTACCACTAGTAGAAAACAATGTACAGTAGTTCTCTGAAAAACCCAGCACCCTTATTCCCACTGAATCACGGCTTCTGTCATACAGCAAGTTAAACACTTGTATAGATCAGCAAAATGCCTCCTTTCCATCTCATACGCATCGCAGTCAATTTTTTTGCAGTGTAGAAGCGTCTCAATAAGACAACGCAGTTCCCTACTGGCAAAGCCAAGCCAGCTCTTAGAAAGTGAGAGAACGAGTTTTAATTTCTTTATGCCGAAGACAGAAGCCACATCTTGAATAAACTCTCTAAGTTGTTGTGCGAGTCCCACATTCAGCTGTGTTTCATTAAAAAAAACAGCAGCATTCCTGTATTTTGCAGCATCTAACGCCTGAGTACTGCTCTGTGCAACGGGTACTGTATGAGCCGCTCAGAATAGCTTAACACGTGGGGGAACTTAAAGACTTTTGATCCTGTTTGGCAGTAGGCATGGGTTAACACAATGATATCCTCAGCTTTCCTGAGATTACAGTGCTGCTTGGCATACAGAAAGGGAAATCTTTAAGCTCCTGGTGAAGTTTAATGTACAAAGTACAGAAATGAAACACCGGTGATTGCAGTTTGAGAGTTAGGTGCATGCATTCTTATCCTGCATTCGAGAGCAGGCACTAATTTAGCTCTAAATGGAGTTCTGAATGCTGTTGAGAAGTACTCATCATGCCAGTCCACTCCAAAGCAGAGAGTTCCCAGGGCATATCAGAATCTCTTCCAGAGATATGTACAGAAAAGTCAAGATTGGTCTATGTGCTGGAGGGGAGAAAAGGTCTGGGTGTGGAACCAGTAAAAGGAGCAAATTGCAGAAGAGTAGTAGGAATGGCACCTACATTACCGGGTCACAATGACCCCACCATACATCTGTGTGCAACTTCTCAGGATGCTTAGGCCAGGAGAAAAAGGGAGAAAATGCAAATCCTGATAATTTACTGGGGGGAGATGGAGAGCAAACCTAAAAACCCAGGAGAGGCAGACTTATAAGATGGTATCCTTTGTCGTATGTCTCATCCAAGAAGTCCTGGAAGGACTGCCTGGGGACAACCAGAGTACATGTGCTTTGGGGCTGGACTGCCAGACACATACATCTCAGTGTTTATGGGTTTTTCCTTACGAAAGCATGAATCTGAACAAGTAAAATTAGTTTTGCTTTAATTTGGGGAAATAAACACATCTCCCTCTCCTGTAAGAGCCTGCATTCAACTTTGCTACACCATTGCAGCAGTATTTCCTACACCAGCTTGCTGGAGTCTAGCATTTTTCTTAGCATTTTTCACATGGAAATCTTCAATGCAACAAGGGCTTCTTACACATATGGTCAGAAATCCTCCCATCTGTTCTTTAATCAGATACAGTCACTCTTTTCGAGCCACTCTTCTGGTCTCTTAATTGGCCGAAGTGAGATCTTGCAACCTGCTGAGTTTTGCCCTGCTCAGCAGCCACTGAGGAGATGGAGAAATGCCCATTGAGTGCACGAAAGCTTCTGTAGCTAAAAGCTGAAATGAAACACTCTCTAGCAGAACACAAACAAAAGCTTCTCTGTACCAAGAGAAGGCTAGCAACCAATTTGACTGACACCTGAAGCTCCCTCCTTCGTCCCCTCTCCAGATGTCCTCCAAGCCACAGACTATTCAAATTTAGCCAAGAGCATCTACTCATATCCAGGACAGGAGCAGCTTTTCATGCACACTCCTCCAATTGCTAGTGCTTTTTTCAGCACAACTACAAAGGGTCATATTTGACTTTTACCCTAGTTTCACAGCTGCTTCTATCACAATGAAAAGGTTTCAAAAATTAAAATAGGCACAACCTTCCTCTGTCAAATGAAGAGAGCCTTCTGGGACAGCTTTTGGTAGTAAAGAACTTATATTTAGATTTCTGAGCATCTCTGGTACTTTTATTGCCTTATTTTAGATTTTATGTGCCTGAGTCTTTCAGTATATCCAGCCATTTATATTTATAGTGCAGATTAATGAAATAATTAACTGTTGTTAAAGCTTCTGTTATTACATCACTAAAAAAATTAAAACAAGAAGAAAACCAAAATCTTCCATAGGATTTCCTTGAAAACTTCTGGTTTTTTGCATCTTACTTTTGGTCTGTTAAAGTCCTTGGGAAAACGTGTCAAGTACTCTGCTCTGATTCTAAATGATTTTACAGCATCCACCCTGAAGCTTTCCTTCCTCAAAAGTGCAGCCCAGCAGAACTCTTTCAAACTGTAAAAGCAAGGTAAGATTTTTGATAAATTTTGAAAAAATCCATCACTTGGATGAAAAGCAGTAACAAAATTAAAATTATAAGTCATAAAAGCCTCAGCTGGAAACGAGGCTTTCTAATATCTAGCTAGAATGACTTGACCACGTTCACCGTGAAGAAAGAATTACCGAACACCCACAGAGTCATCGTTCTGACCCAGGAATAGACAACACTATTTCATTCTTAATAAGGAGAAGAAACACAGGTGCAGCTAATTATTTGCAATTCACGCACAAACACACCAGCTGTTATTTCAGTAGCCCGTGTAATTTTTGTAAGCAGCCATTATAACAGAAGTCATGACCGCTAACACATTTGGTCTACTGTATTTACATGCTTCGCAACCACCTCACCTCTGGGTATGCTCTGAGCTCTCACAGGCTAATAATCAGCACCAGGCTGGGTCAGACACTTGGAAGTTCGTTTGTCAAAGCACAGCACCTGGACGATGCCAGTTGATTGCAGCCCATTCCTCTATTACTGGCCCAGTATTTCAGCAGGGGGTTAAGAGTTGTACGGGTCTAGGTGCTAAACTGCAAACCACTGTGGAAAGCACTTGAGGTCGTTGAAAATCCTGCAGCACTTATAAAACGGAGATGCTCAATCTTCTGGCCCTCACAAATTTTCACATGAAGTAAATTGACCTTAATGAGCACCACTGCTAATAATCTCAGTAGAGGCTAAGGATTGTTTGTACAGCAGCTCTCCAAAGCTTGCCCTGACTTCAAAGACACGCCAGTGTACGACACAGTTGTATTTTTCCCCAGTGCTAATCTTTTACTTTATCCAAACTTTGCACGCAATATTTTTATTCATTAAAAATACACCAATATATGTGAATATAATAATTCCATTAGCTTTTGTCTGACTGTCACATCTTTCCACAGTAATTTTCTTTCACAAAATGTTCTCTCTGGATTACCCAACCAATTGCTGTCTTCCCAGCCTTATACCACACTCCCTCTTACAAAGCTAGATCTAAAGCAGCCGCTTTATGCCCTCTAAATGTGATGTCTTTTATCTTCTTTTCTGCTACAACTACATTCCGACTGCACAAAGACCCTTGACAGCACAAAGAGCAAGCAAATGGCCTCGGAAGTCATGAAATAACACTGGTAGCAAGCTCCTTTAAAAAGAGCTTTATAATCACGTGCTGCTATTATTCTCTGAATGATAGGGGTCTTATTTTGGAAGAGACGTGGCAGTAAATTCAATCCTGATATTGTAGAGAACAATGATTGTTCCCAGGCAGTTACACCTAAACCTCCCAGTATGATAATACAGATACCACATGTCAAAAATCTTCAGGAAAAACCTTGTTAATCTGTGAATGCTAAAAATCCATTTTTAAACTACTACTTGAAACCATTTGCATGTTTGGAAAAAGGCTTTCTATACATCTTGCAAATATCTTTGCTGAATTGAACAAAACCAAGAGGGGATACTGAACATAGTGAGATAGAGGGAAAGGGAAGAATAACAGATGACTGCTTTGGTAGGAAAGTAGCTGAACTAAACTAATCTGAATGGCATTAGTTTATCATACAAAGACATTTAATTTATTTCATTATTCTCTGTGGGCAGCTAAAGCACCCCAAGGCCCTAACATATTCAAGGAGATGAGCACAGCGGACAAAGACTTCTTCAGAGTGCAATATTTAATGAAACTTAAATTAGGTCTCAAAAGAGCAATAGAGTGTATATTAAATATGGCACCGTCACTGAGCCATTCTGTTCATATGCATGTGTTTTAAAGTAATTGCCATCAAATTCACACAGGGCCCCAGAAGATTTTAATACAGTTTTAATATAGTCATGCATATAGCTTCCATTTTAACATACACTTCATAATATTTTGTTAACATGAGGCACAGGACAGAAGGGTAAGGAAAAGTCTGCAGCCAAGACTGAACACTTAAGAAACAAAAGAAAATAATCTTGTTGTCTCAGCAATGAAGTGAAAGGTTATAGGACTTTTGGTTCTGTTTGCCTCTATAAATTTATATACAAATGTATTTGTCAAAAAAAGTTAAGAGAATATGTACTCATATTTTAAACACTGCAATTTAACTAGGTGATCAGCAAGACATTATTGCCAAAAGTTTTATACATTATTATGTTTCTATGAATTTATGTGGGGAAGAAAACAAAACAAAACACCCAAACCCTCAAATCCCAGCTTAGACTCAATCTATTTTCTAGTAAAAAACTTACCTGAAAATAAACTCACTTTCATATAGCACTCTGATGCACTGTAGTACAAAATACTACGCAGTAAAAGACAATTATAAGCAAAAACATTTTTAAACAGGAAAATAATCCACTAGTCTTCCAAAATTTGCCCTTAGCAAAAACAAAGTTGTTTTTTTTTTCCAGTAAGCATGACAAAGAAACAGGGACTTAAAGCCTAGAGTCAAAAACATAAAGACATATACGGGTTTGAAGTTCATGGTTTTGAGAACACTCAGTGTACAACCAAAGTGATTTTGAATGAAAAAAAAAAAGTGAAGTTCTGAAAAGAAGGACAACAGGACAGCATGGTTGTGTTTGCTGAAGATACTGTAGCAATTTTGTTCTGCAGGGCACTCTTTTCCAAATCCAGGGAAGTTGCGCTGAGACAGGCCAGAGGAAGAAAGGCTCAACACAGCAAGACACAGAAACACAGAGATGCTACCACAGTAACTACAACAAAACAACAAAAACTTGGCATAGTTCCGCATGCGATAAACAGAATTAAAGACAATATTTGGGAGTAAGAAGCAAAGACCGGAACTTCAAGATTTGACTGCTTATGGGACAGAAAGCAGAACAGGGAACAAAACAGACCTTAACCAAAAGTAGAGGAAGGTTTAAGCTCTTCTTACAATCATAGCAACACTTCTCCACTAAGTTCCAATGTGCAGATGCTGTAATGTATGAGGCAATTCCAAAAATACTCTGTGGTTTCTGCCAACCATCAACACAACAGGTTTTGGCTGAACTGTAGTTTTAGGGCTAAATGTGTGCCTACGATATCAAGCCACTAACTTAAAACTGGCCGTATAGACAAATCCAGACTACAAGCATTAAGGCCTGTAGATTCACTCTTCCCCTAACTCTCAGTATTTGTAGTTTCCTGTAGCCAAGGATCACGCAAGTGTGTCGTAAAGGAAACCCACCACCTGTAAACCATTAATTGAGGGACACTGCAGTGAAGTGCTACTTTTGCACCACCTTGCTAAAGACTTTTCCTAAATCTTGTACTTTCTTGTGTTTTGCTCTCAAAAACAAACTTGCAACCACCAGATCAGATGATTGGTTAAATGAAACTTTTGCAGCTTGACTGAATTCAATGATGATTTACTGCAATTCATCTGGAAGCAGCAATTTCAGGAAATACTTAAAATCTTTCTTTGGCACTCTTCACTTTAATTTGAATCTTACCAAAATACTAATCTTTTAACTCAGTATTTTGTAGTCTGCAGGGTTGTTGTATTATTTCTCTACTGAGATATAGAAATTAATTTTAAAAGTAAAAATCCTTTATATAAACGTGCATAGAACTTAGTACTCTTGCATAAAAACTCCACTTATTGGCAGTGCCTTGTTAAATAAAAAAAATTGCATATCGTATCAGAAAATCCAGAATATTTTCTCTTCCGTACCTGCCAATACTTTAACTTTTAAAAAGGATACCCAGCATAGCTGTACATTTCTAGCATTGTATCTTAACACAGCCCTATGTTGTAATATTTCAAGATTCCTTACATTCCTTAAACACTCATACTTTACTGAAAACTATTAAAAAACGACAATCCTGTTGATTCGCTTATTGTAAGTACTGTAATTCTTGAGCATTTATCAGTTTAAGCATTTCTGAGAAAATCTGTCTATAAAACAATCAAACACCACACCCAGACACCAACACCCACATCTCATTAAGGAGAGATTAACTACACCTTGCCAGTTTGGGGTTTTTTTTCCCCCCAGTTTTAAGAATGCACTTATGCTGATCCAGAGACTCAAGTTTAACAAGTACTTCAGTCATTTTATGATTAGAGGTTTATGCTGACATTATATGAAGGAATAATAACTACTCGTTTCAGAAGTTACATTATCAAAGATACTGAGAAAAGATGGATTTTCACCTTTTCATGTTACTTGAACTATGAGCTGTAACAGACCTTGGCTATTTAAGCTCTAAGGAACCAATCCCAAACCTGAAGGCATCAGACAGCTTTTAAGGGACAAAAAAACCCACGAGGGAACGCTACACCACCAACTGATGTCTCAGTTCTTTAGAAGGCTTGCTTTCAAGTAGATTGTCTACAGGAAGAAAGATCTGAAAATAACTAAGTAGTTTACTTTTAAATAGTAGGTTTTCTTAAGGAAGAAAGATCCAAAAAAATAACCAATTCCTTTGGCTTTGAGGAAGTGCATTACAAAGGTCTGAAGGGCATTTAATCTACAATTTCAAAATAACTCCCTGTTAAAAATCACACTGAAGACAGTCATTTGCTGTGCCATGTTTTTATTTGTTATCAACTGCATATTTGTGTGAAAGTGTGAAATTCAAATCAATATTCATGTGGCGGTTAAAGTCCGTCATTAGAGATACAAATACTGTTTTGCAGCCCACGCCCTGACAATTCAGAAGAGTTCAAACGATCGCCAAGTTTTACTGGAGTGCTGACAAAGAAAGCTCGCAAGCTTCCTCCACTCCCTAACAGACAAACACAGACTAAGAACTAGCCAGAGCCATCATTTGACAGCCTCCACGGCTACTGAGGTCTACTAACAGTCACTAACTCAGGGAAGAAAGGTGAGCCACAGCTGGTCCCCAAAGGAAGTACAGTTCAATGCTATGAGGTGACACAAGGCCAACTGTTCTTTTCACCGTGGTTCTTTTCTCCATGACAACAGCTGCTTCGAGGCATTCCTCGATTAAAACACTGGCCTCTTCCAAGCGTGTCCGTTTTCTAGCTGAATCTGCTTCTCCTTGAGCACGGTCAACGCTTCTTGATCATACCTCTGGGAAGGGAATTAAAAAACCGCAACCGAGCCCTCCCCCGGCCTTTCTCTGGGACGGAAGGCTGAGGGCCCGCCCCGCGCTTCACCGGGGGCAGCGACCGGCGGAAGGCGGGGATAAGCCACCGCTCCTCCCGTGCCCCGAGGTCCAGCGCTGCCCGCGGGCGGAGGCGGCGAGGGAGGCCCGCAG
>NW_009647211.1:1703507-1704293 GCF_000708025.1 Charadrius vociferus
CACCTACAGCAGTTGCACAGGACGGCATCCAGGTGGGTTTGGAATGTCTCCAGAGTGGGAGACTCCACAACCTCTCTGGGCAGCCTGTGCCAGTGCTCTGCCACCCTCAAAGTAAAGAAGTTCCTCCTCAGGTTAAGATGGAATGTCCTATGTTCAAGTTTGTGCCCATTACCTCTTGTCCTATCACTGGGCACCACTGAAAAAAGACTGTTCCCATCCCCCTGGCACCCTCCCCATAAGTATTTAGAAGTATTGATAAGATCTCTGCTCAGTCTTCTTTTTTCTAGACTGAAAAGGCCCTCAGCCTTTCCTTATAAGAAAGATCTTCCAATCCCTTAATCATCTTTGTAGCCCTTTGCCGGACCCTCTCCAGCAGATCCCTGTCCTTCTTGAACTGGGGAGCCCAGAACTGGACACAATCCTCCAGATGTGGCCTCACCAGGGCCGGGGAGAGGGGGAGGATGACCTCCCTCAACCTGCTGGCCACACTCTTTTTGATGCACCTCAGGGTGCCATTGGCCTTCTTGGCCGCCAGGGCACAGTGCTGGCTCATGGTCATCCTGTTGTACACCAGGACTCGTAGGTCCGTTTCCACAGAACCGCTCTCAAGGAGGTCAGCCTCTAACTTCTACTGATGTGTGAGGTTATTCCTCCCCAATATACTTGTTGTCCTCCACCCTATCTCCCAGCTGTGTGAGGCAATGGATGGGCTTGGGCCACTGGGTGGTCCCCTCTCAGAATACCCCAGTGCGCCCCATGTCCTGTCTGACTAGGTGGGGTTTCACT
>NW_009647211.1:1704311-1736943 GCF_000708025.1 Charadrius vociferus
GTGTTTGCGTGGGCCTGGTTTTGTTATTTAAAGGTGGTGGCTACACCACAGAGGAAAGTTAATGTGAGCTCAGAAGTGCTTCCAAAATGAAGTCCTGGTTTTATAAATGTTACGTAGTCCATTCTAGTGTTTGCTAGGCGGTTGGAATTTACAGAGTAAGAAGTGCCTAGTATGTGAGTTGTTCTGACAGCTTGTAGATCATTAGGCTTAAGGTAACAAAATCATGTGATACAAAGTTGCCCATAAACTATTTCCAAAAGAAGACGAGAAATAGGATGTCAGCCCTCCATATTGCTGTGATTTCACAGTGGGTGGTGGAATCCGTTAATCTTCTGAAATTCTCATGAATTGTTGTTGGCTGTCCTCCTTTACATAACCATGCATGTAGGTATCTGCACAGTTATGTGGTCCTGTTGGGATTACCATGACTGTACAGTACATAACAATGTGGACCTCTGTGTATTTTTTGCACTTCAGGTTGTAAACTGTTCATGACAGGGATCATGCTTTGCTTTATGATCTGTTGATTACCAGCTGAAACTCTTGAGTATGGATGGTGTACTTGAAGTTCAACAAACAATGCATAGCAGTAATTGTAATAATTATTTGCAGAGCCTTTTCAGCTCTAAATGATGAGTTTTCTTAAAAAGTTTAGAGAAGAAACAGCAAATTGCTGCAGAACAGAATTAACTTTAGTATTACTGTACTTCTGCCATGACTGCTGGTCAGCAAAATTTAACTTACAGCAAGTATTTCCTGTACTAAGCCAGCTTCCAAGGAGAGATTGACTAGGGCATTTTAGTAATTCTATGTAATATGTGACTAAACTGGTTCTGCATTGAAAGAAACACGTTAGTGCCTGTTTCTTAGTTACTTCTTAATCCATAGGTATACCCACTGCCAAGGTGCCCATAAAACTTTACATTGTGCTGTAGGCCAAATCCAGCAGAGTGCTGAGACTCTTCAGCATAGACAAACTCTGGTGGTGAAATAGGATCACACTGGGCAGTGTCAACAGAGGAAGTGAAAAAGGGGAAGAAACTAGAGACGTTGTGAGTAGTCGTCCAGTCTTCAGTCATTTTCTACTGAGAGAACACCTGTGAAGGACCCATTATTTTAAACAGCAGCAATATAGTAGGTATAAATATTATCTCTTTTCCTATTGATTAAAACATTGTTTTTATTTAATGGTATCAGGTCTCCATAGATGAGAAGACAAAGCATCAAATCTTGTGGACCATCAGCTGCTATTGATTTTGCACCCTATCCAACCTGCCTGGGAAAAAAAAAATCTAGAAAAACACTTCACAAAGAAAATAAAAACTGTTGGTGACCACCCTTCCCTTTACAACTTGGTACACTGGATTCATATTTTTGAAGTGAAAGGAGTTCAAGCAGTTTGTAAAGATAAGAAGGAGTTTTATTCTCTCTGATTCTTAAAGAAGGTACAAAAAGTTAGGCCCAAGCTGAGTTTACTTCAATTTTTGTACTCCTTTACTCCTTTGGAATCATAGACTCATAGAATGGTTTCGGCTGGAAGGGACCTTTAAAGGTTATCTAGTCCAACCTCCTCTGCAATGAGCAGGAACATCTTCCACTTGGTCAGGTTGCTCAGAGCCCCATCCGACCTGACCTTGAATGTCTCCAGGGATGGGGCATCTACCACCTCTCTGGGCAACCTGTTCCAGTGCCTCACCACCCTCATTGTAAAAAATGTCTTCCTTATATCTAGTCTGAACCTACCTTCATTTAGTTTATAAGAATTACCCCTTGTCCTATCACAACAGTCCCTGCTAAAGAGCCTGTCACATCTTTCTTGTAAGCCCCCTTTAATTACTGAAAGGCCACAGTAAGGTCTCCCTGGAGCCTTCTCTTCTCCAGGCTGAACAATGCCAACTCTCTCAGCCTGTCCTCATAGGAGCGCTATTCCATTCCTCTGATAATTTTCATGGCCCTCCTCTGGACCTGGTCCAATAGGTTTTTGTGTCCTAAGGTTGCGACAACTCAGGTTTGCAGATTTCCATCATCAGAATTAAGGTGAAATGACACCAGAGGAGTCCAAACAACAATTAACATTTATGAACCAGCTACTCCTATGGGGAACAGGAAGGGGAGGAGGTTCAGCCAATATTGGTTTCAGGATCTTGAAGGGCGCTTACAGGATGATGAGCTGCTGCCGTATAATTCTCTTGGCTTCCTGAAAGGCTAGGTTATTACAAAGACCCCTTTCTCCCAGACTGAATACTGCTTTTCAACATCCTTAAAGCTACATGAAAAAAACACTATAGGATGAATAGGACCTTCAGGTCCACACTGCCACATGTGTATAGATAACCCATGAATTGCGAAGCCCCATTCTATGTGAAGTGGGTCTGTTGCGTGTGTTGGCCTTAGAGCCCAGTAGAGCCCCACTTCAAAAATTAACAGTTTCAGTGCCTCTTCATGGACAGATGTCTGGTCCCAAGCAGTTCTTTTATGGGTCAAATCATTGTCCCGATCCAGTATTGGGAAGGTTTTGCTATAGTCCCAAGGACAACATTAAGACACTGAAGTCAGTCAAATGTCGTACAGCCTTTTACTTGACTCTCTTAGCAAACCAGGGAGAAATGGTAAAAGGGAGGCGAAATGAAGGCAAAGGGGAAAGGGAAGGGGGGTAAGGAAAGGAAGAAAAGGGAAAAAAGAGAGAGAGAGCGAGAGTTCACTACTACAACTCCGAGTCCAATGGTTTTCTGCTGACTCTGTCCAAAGTCTTCACTCATTACACGCTTCATATAGTCTGGGGTCCAGGGAGGTGTGAGGCAGGGGAGAGATAAGGGAGACAAAGAGAGAAGAAAAAGAAAGAGAAAAAAAAAAGCCCCCGTCAAAGGGCGCATGCTCCTTATATAGGGGTCTTGCTCATGCGCATATCGCAAATGTGTACGTGCGATTTGTGCCGGACGTGCTGTTCCCCTACAAGCCTTCTCCTGCTCTTTTCACCCCCTTGGTCCCTGTGCAGGTGCACGAGGTTGTTTATTTCAAAGTTGTGAAGAAGATGGTTTTCTTGGAGCATGATGCTCAATTTCAGGAGATGGCAGTACAGCGGCAATGTCGAGACAAAACCGCATCTGGTATTGGTTCTCTACAATCATATAAGGGGCAAACTGTGACAGAGACCTCAGGGATTTGTTTTCTCCAGAACACTAGCAAGCCCAAGGCATGCTGCAATTCCTTTTTATTTTCAGGCATTTTTACCTGTGCAGGAGTGGACAAGGTTTCAGGAGGTAGGCACAAGGTTCCTCCTTTCCACAAGAAGCCTAAAATTTTACTTCAGGTGCTGGGAGTTGCACTTTTTCAGCAGAAAAGGAATTTGGAGCCCTAAATTCTCTAATTGAGTAATGATTTCTGTCTGGGTTTGCTGTGCCACCATGGTGTCTGGGCCTCTAGCTAGCACATCATTGATATATTGATATATTCTTACTCCATCTTCAGCAGTGATCTGGTCTAGTTCTTGGGCTAATGCATAGTGAGCGATGGTCAGCAAGTGGTGATAACCCTGGGGAAGTCACATAAATGTGTATTGTACACCTTCCCAGGTAAAGAGAAAGTGGTCCCTATCTGCTTCTTGCAAGGGAACCATAAAGAACATGTCTTTCACATCAATAGTTGCTAAAACCTGGTGGCCTTGTTCTTATATGGTTGCAATTAATTCTGCTATATTCGGGACCATGACCATTAATGGTCCAGTATTAGCATTCAAGCGCCAATAGTGAATAGTCAATCACCTCTTTCCATTCAGTTTATGGACTGGCCATACTGGGGTATTACAGGATGAGCACATAGGAATAACTGTCCCCTGTTCCCATAACTCAGTTATCACTGGAGTGATCCCTTCCCTTGCTGCCAACAGTAAAGCATAATGTTTGACATTCACAATCTTGGACGGAGGAAGGGTCAGTGCCAACTGCAAAAGCCTTATAGAGGCTGCAGGAGATGTGAATTTCCATTCTCTTCCCTTAGAGTCTACCCATGCTTGGCCTTGCAATAGATCCAGTCCTAGAATATTCTCCAGCCATAGGTAATCAATTCCTGTGCTACTTCTCCACAGGTCACACAGCCACTCCTGCATTTTGTTTGCCTTTTTTAGGTGCTATCCTGCAGCTGAACGGCATACCGCTTCAAAGACTGGCAAATCCTGGATTAGAGGGGTCATTCTGTTGGGACTGGCATTTAAGAACATCAGGAAGGGTTGTTGTGGCACACCTATCAAGCATTAACTGAAAACAAGCAGATTTCTGTAAGCACTCATTTAACGGATTTATAGAGGGAGTGTCTATCTGTGTTGGCGCTCCCCATTCCGTTGGGTCTGTTCCCCCTGACCAGTAAGCTGCCTGTTGCATCAAAGACCATGGTTTCGTAGGATCCTTGGTAGTCAGGAATACTGCTGGACCCCAATATCCTTGGGCTTCATCTTCTGACAATAGAATCCAGTCACCACCAGTCAATGACACCCTCCACAGATACTCTGTTTTGGTTTCTTTTGCTAGGTGGGTATACTTTCTTGAATTCTGGATAATTCAGGGGTGGAATATGGTACCTTTCGGGTGGTGGCTTGTGGGGGCTCTCCCACCTGACTGTTACCCATAGTCTTGATCTTAATTAATGGCCTCATTTCTATCCCTTCACCCTTTGGGTAAAAAACTTTTCTTGTGCTTTCTAACACTTGATTTGGGTATAAGCACTTTTGCTGTTCTTTCTGAACTGACTCTAGACCTTCTGAGTCTAAGTCTGGGTCAGATCACTCATCTGCCTTGCCTCACAAGATTTTTTGCTGATCTAATACATCAGACAGGGCAGTGTGAAGCCACTGAGTTGTATAACATTCATTGGTTAACTGGTCTTGTAGGACTTCGACTAAATCCCTTAGGGACTGAATCTTCTCATCTGCCTGCTTAGTGCTCATTTTTTGTTGCCTGTTTTGCTGGGCTGCCATGAGGGCGGCCCCTAAAACTACACACACTATTGGCTTCCCTTTTCCTGGGTGAAACCTGCTTTCCTTTTCTAGTGCCTCAATTCCTCCTACAATGGCATTCGGGTCTTGCCACTGGTCTTGTGTCCAGGCTACTCCTGGTGCAGAAGGGCAGGCTTTATAGGCAGCTAACTTCACTAAAACAGGGGAACACATTTGCCCACTTCTTGAGCTTGTCCAGGTCCCTCTGGATGGCATCCCATCCCTCAGGCATGTTGACTGCACCACTCAGCTTGGTGTCACCTGCAAACTTGCTGAGGGTGCACTTGATCTCACTATGTCATTGATGAAGATATTGAATAGTCCCAATACAGACCCCTGAGGGGCACCACTCATCACTGATCTCCATCTGGATGTTCAGCCATTGACCAGTACCCTCTGGATGTGACCATCCAGCCAATTCCTTATCCACTAAACGGTCCACTCACCAAATCCATGTCTTTCCCATTGGAGAGAAGGTTGTTGTGGGGGACTGTTTTAAAGGCCTTAGAAGTCCGGACAGACAACATCTGTAGTGCTTCCCTTGTCTACTGGTGTAGTCACTCCATCACAGAAGGCCACCAAATTTGTCAGACAGGACTTGCCTTTGGTGAAGCCATGATGGCTGTCTCAAATCACCTCCCTGTCCTCTCTGTGCCTTAGCATAGCTTCTAGGAGGATCTATTCCATGATCTTCCCAGACACAAAGGTGAGGCTGACAGATCGGTAGTTGCCAAGGTCCTCCTTTCTACCCTTTAAAAAAAAAATGGCCCACTGGTACCATCCCAACCTCTGAGAAATAGCACAAAGCTAAAGGAATGTCCCATTGAGTCTCTCTTCCAGTGTGTGCATGCCCCTGAAGTGCATGTAATTATAATTCATATGGGTTTTCCTGAAATTAAGATAGATCGTTTTGCTCTGGTGCAACCAGTGTAATGTGTCTTTCACGCTTGAACTTGATTCAAAGGCAAAACTCTAAAAAGCTTTCAGTATTTTGGGATAGATATTTTGTGTAGAAGATAAGAGCATTACTGTGTACACATGAAGCAGTGTCATCCAAGGGACAGCAAGCAACAAATTTAAAAATACAGTAGAGCATGCATTAGTTTTTAAACTGACTGCCTTCAAAATAGCATGGTTCAGTGATGTCATCTTTCCAGTTGCAAAGCCCGATTGAGCTGGTTTAATGTGTTTATGTAGTCATCAACATTTTTCAGAATCTAAATGTACTTTAACAAACAGAAAGTTTGTAGCTGCCAGCTTCTGAACTTTCCAAGGGGAAGTAAAGGTTAACTAATAAATACATTTTCTTTCTGGCTCAGCCTGAAAGAAAGCCTGGACGACCCTTACTGGGAAAGAATATCCAGTCTCACTAGGTTGAATCTTGCTTCAGCACTTCTCTGATGGCATGTAAAATGCTAGCATTGATTGCATCACTGATTACATTTCAGTGGACAGAACAGGGCAAAATCTTAGTGGTGGGACCTGGTGGAAATGAAAGTCATGAAAGAGGTACAGAGAAACAAAACCAACATAAGTTAAAATGGGAAAGAAAAACAGTGCAGATAAGAGAATAACATAAAGGGAGAAGAGAAAGAAATTGTGATAACATGCAAGGGGAATGTTTCCTAGATGAACGAGTGAAAGAGACAACGTGATAGTTAATAAATGATAACCAGAAAGCATACTTACAATACAAATGATTTATTCTGTCTTGATCTTTATGCTGACATAACAGGAGTTTCAGTGTAGGATGAGAAACATATGCATCTATTTTTGTACTCTAGCTCATGGATCACCATTAGAAATAAAACGTGGGCTTCTACCAAGAATTTGATTTGACATCAGTAACGAAATAGCAACATGGAGTGCATCAGTGGTTTGCGAACAGTCCTGGAAGTAATGTAGGAAAACGCAGGTCACTCTGTGGGTCCTTTTTGAGGTTGAAGGGAAGGAGTATCTTGAGAGTGAGCATTTGTACTCTGGTGTATCAAAAGGAGAGGAACATTTCCTTTCCAACTGGAGACTTGGAAAGATGTCCCCTTCCAGCTGATTTCACCTTCCAGCTTTAGTTTTCAGTGCAACAGAACTAAATAAACTATAGTTTAAAGAAAAAAATCTCTTTAGAGATAAGAAGGGATACTGCTGTCATACTGAGGAAAAATCTATAGCAACATGATAGATACAGTTCTGATAGCCTTGTGGCTGATGCTTTTAATTGGTCTTCACAAATGTTTTATGCAATCGGGAGGAAACTTAGTCAGCATTCTGAGCTGATGATTGCTTAAAAGCCTGATAAAGCTTATAATCTCACCTGTAACACCTTTGTGAATTAGCCTGAGTAGAAGACACAGCATATCTATTCTCAGCAGTCTGCACACTGATTTCAAGAGTGAACAGAAAGGTGTTATTCTTATCCCTTTTCACTACAGCCTGGAGTAAATGAGATCAGAAGCAGTCTCTGTAACTAGAGATTTGCAGTGCAGTGTTGGGAAGAGGAAGAGGGTTTGGAAGCTAATTTACTTACATTTTTGCCAACCTGCCTTAGGCACTGTGTTTAAGTTGTCATTGTTCCTTGACTGTTGATAGTGTTGAGGAACAGGGCATAATAGAAGTTGCCTTGTCATCCTTGGAAGAAGTGACATTTTGGGAATTACGTAAACCTACCCTTTTGCAAGCTTTCTGAGGATGGAGTGGATGGCTTGGGAGGGTATTTGCTGCTTAGCTGGGTTGCTGATCTTTGCCTAGTAAATGTAGACCTGTGGTCTGAGTTGCTGCTTTCTTACACGTTTCTTTAATATTTGAGTTTATTAGTTTAGTACATTGAAAAGTTTTATAAAATACATACTGAGTTGCTGTTGCTATAACTGCTAATATTCCTTTCAAAACCATCTTTGGGCATAGTTTATTGTCACCAAATAGACTTACTAGTTGATATCAGCAGTTCTTGCTGATACTTGACAGCATAAATATGACTTTAATGAAATAATTACTAAAGAAGTAAGAACAGGTAATATTGATGGCATTTATTTATTGTCTTGGTATGGGCAGCAATATTAAAAGCCATCAAATACCAGCATCTCTGTTTGACAGCACGATTTAATCCTATCCATGTGTTGCCATATGAAGAACTGAGTATAAATAAGGGAAGCTTGGCTTACCAGTTTTAATTAAAATTTATATTGCTGTGGGAAAAGAACAGTCCCTCAAAATACTGTGGACTACGGTAGGGAAGCTGAGTTCAGAGCTACACTTGCATTAATAGAGAGGAAGGAGAACGGTGCATTAAGGATTACACTTGGGCTAAACTGTAAGAACTTCATCATGCAACAGAATCCCCTTCAGCTTGGCTTTCTGAACAAAGCCTTATAACCTAAAATAAAAGCACTGATTAGACTTAGAAATACAGACAAGGGGTTGCCTGTACTTTCTAAGAAGGTCTCTGTGCGTGTGTGTTGTGTATACCTGTGGGCTTTTGGTTGTGTAAGAAGA
The DNA here is from genome assembly GCF_000708025.1 of Charadrius vociferus. NCBI lineage: Eukaryota > Metazoa > Chordata > Aves > Charadriiformes > Charadriidae > Charadrius > Charadrius vociferus. The sequence goes on from NW_009647211.1 coordinate 1,712,788, forward strand.
TGAAAATGGAATTCCGTATTCTGGGACTGAGAAGCACCACATTAAAAGGCAAAGCTTATTGATATGTAGATCAGCTCTGAATCTTTGTTTAGAGTGAAACTTAACAGTTTGGCCTTCGAACTGATAATAGCATCAGTGAATTGCATAGGAATAATAAACCGTAACTCAGACAGTTCAGTTGTTTTGTCAGATGATTTGATGAGACAGCTAAGGATTATGAGTCAAAAATAAAACACCTAATTACAGGTAGTGGTTGAAGTCCCAATTAAAAGGATGGGAAAATTGAGTTTGAAATTGCACTTTTAAAATTAAAGCAAGACGTTTGGACAGCTGAAATAGTGAATAAGCTAAGTAAGTGTCTTGCATTTATGTGTGGCTAATAATTTGTAAGGCATGCTAGAAAATACCTTATAAATTCAGAGCATGGAAATTACTTTTATAGATGTAAAAAAGATGGGGGAAAACTGATTGTCAGCGATGTTTTCAGTGAAGAATTTGTTCTCTAGGGTCAACTGTTGTAAGAAACATTGGTCATACCTGCTTTCCAGCAGGAACTGAGAAAATGTATCTTGAAATCTGGTGTTATGGGATAAATTTTGTTTACAGAAGGTGTTGAGGGCATGAACAAACATCAGATCCTGTTTATTTCCTGAATCATCTGATGAAATTAATCTTGTGTTTGCAGCATATGTGCTCACATATAATTACATATGCTCCATTTATGGTCGATTAAATCCTTTTGAACACCATTCATCTCACTGTAATGTAGGTGTCTAAAAGAGATCAGGTAGATCACATTCCAGACAACTTTTTTCTTTCTATGGGCTGTGAAGGGAGTCTGAAGAATGCCTCCATTGTAGACGTGCAACATTAGACCACCTGCATCCCATCCTCAGAACAAAGATGTGCAACAGCTGCAAAACACGAACCCGTAAATTTAATAGAGTCTTGAACAGAGAAAAAGCATGAGGGAGTATGATCATGATGATCTAGTCATCATTTCACAGCAGTACTTTGCATTTCTGTGCAGTCCAGCTGATACAGCCTAAAAGACTTGCTGGTTAAGAATCTGGTGTTTCTGTATGTTGAGCTGGCAGGTCCAACACAGAACTGATACCCAGAGAAAGTGATTGAATAAAATAGGAAGATAGAATATGAAATATCTCAGGAGGTTGTGCTTAAGCCTTCAACCAGCCCATTATAATTTTGAAGGAAAAAAGCAAAGCCGGCAGCAGCAGATTCTGTAATTGTAAGAAAATCAAATTAAGTTCTTTCCAAGGTTTACTATCGATAGTGATAATCAGATGATACCTTGAAATCTGTAACAGATTATGTACCTTCTTTAGCCATTCTGTTAAACATAGATTATACAAGAGTGCATACTAAAACAGGAAGAAAAATAATTACTCCAGAAATGGCTTATGGTAAAATGAAATCTTCCAATATATATACAATGGACACAAAGTAATGTGAGGTGATTTCTACTTTGGCCACGTGTTCAAGAAAGAAGGAGTTTGTACCAACAAAAAGAAAACTGAATTAATACATAAATGTCAGTACTAGAAGCTGAAACTGAGAGTCAAGTGTTTCTTCAGAAAACGGGAATTTATGTACATTGTGACAATATGTAAAGAATACCTGTGTTAGTTTTTCTCCTAGCTGGAAAAATGTTCTAGACCCTGGTGTTTTTATTTCATGTTTCATCCAAAACAGCAGATACAGGATAGAAAAGTTGTCACCTGAAAAACTGGAAGGCCCAAAGCAGAGTGCAGTTAATGTCCACATCGAGGCTCTCCTATTGCATTGCTAGCAATTTACTCATATAATAGCAGTGGGGCACAGTAGCAAATACGGGATGATGCAGTAGCTTTTCCCTTTTCATTCGGAAATGGCCAGAATCAGAATTTTAAAATCAATACCTCCAATCCAGGAAGTCCATTTCAATTTGCACTGAGTTGACAGAAATGTTATCTGAAACCCACATTCTATCAGTTTATTTGCTCAGGGCATAGATTAATTTGGAAACAATACTTTTGCCTAGCACAGAGATTAAAGGGTGGAAAACAGTTTCATAACAGCAGGAGTCAAAATAGTGTCTCTTTTAAATGGTTGCTGCATGCTAGGTATGCAAAACTTCGTCTCTAATACTTCTCTTCCTCCTCTATTTTACAGACCGGCATAGGAACACAGTAGAACAAAGATTTTCTTAAAGGAAATAACCAAGTGTTCATAGTGTAAATAATCATTATTTGGTTTATCTTCTGGTTCTCTGACTTGCAGCTTTGATATTCTTGATGATATTGCTAAAGTTGTGATAAAGGAGAGATAATTCAAAGGCCTATGTAATTGATTCCCAGATGATGATATTATTTGCTTTGCCCCTGGGCCTCACACCTGCAGACTCATAAAACACCATGGGATTAAGACCTAATTATCTTTCACAACTGATTGTCAAGAGGTAATCTATTGATATTGGCAAGCAGCTGCCTTCAAGAAGAGACTGACTGGCTATTGTAGTTTCTTCTCTTTAAGCTGAAAATAATAGGTTTTCTGTTTTCCACATAACAGGCAGAAAGTTCAAACCCATCTAGTTTCAAGCAGTTTAGAAATAATCGGGCATATCAATATCATAACAAGCACGGTTATACTGTCTGCCAGCTCTTGAGGCATCTTTATTCTGTTTCTGTGTAGTCAGGTAATTCACCTATTGAAATTAATAAAGGAAAAATAAAATACCAGGAGCTAAATATAAAAGAAAAATACCATGGAACCAAAAGGAAGCATAGTTAAAAGAGAAGTTCCAAAGATATAAGCAAAAATTGAACACCCAGTTTCAACTGAATTCCAGTGGCCATGGTGTATCTGTCATCTGTGCGTCTTTGAACATCACAGTTGTCTATGGGTCACCAGAAAACAGAGTTGGATAGATCTCTCTTCTATGGGATTTTCTAGAAGGTATTTGCCCTTTAAACTAGCTTTCTGTTTATAAAGACTAATCCATCTGTTTTAAAATTCTAAAAATGCTGCTTTTAGCTTGCCAAAGTTGTTAACATTACAGTACTATCATGCTTGCTTTTTTATTAACATCAATATTCAATCCAACAAACATAAAACTAGGAAGCAAACTCTATTGAGGACTACTTTGTGGGAGGAGAGTTACTCCTAAAGTACGTAGCTTTTATTTCTGTGAAGAATTGGGAAAAAGTCAAGAACATTAATATTCATCATAGGCTGTGTAAACTTAGTGTTATGAAACTGAGACCTGTAGCTGCTGTCATGGATTTTCATTTTATGCTGTTGCATTGCCATCCTGTATACAGTAGAAATCAGTCCCAGCATTTACCTGAATTTACACTTCTTAACAGAAAAGTATTTTCCTTCTGGATTTCCACTTAATTAAAAATTGCTAAGACCATTTCCTTTTGCATTCACCTTAACAAAGACAACGCTTTCCTTCCATTTATGAAAATACAATATAAAAATGGGAAGGATGGTGAGAGCGTTAAATTGATATTAATAAAAATAAAAATACTTACATTCTTTTCTTCTTTTTGGTTTATCTTCCAGTTTGTTTTAATGTGACTAGGTAGTTGGAAGTGCGAAGTGTGTGTGTCAATGCGAGTCTTCATAGATTCCCAGCTTTTTTCTTATGAGCGGTGGCTATCTGCAGACTATGTTTTGCAGAACAAAATTATCCAATTATCCTTTGTAGAGAATGATATTTCAAAATGAGCCAGTAGTTTGTGTCCTCTTTTCTTCTGTCTGCCTTCTTTCTCTTTTTCCCTTGTCCCCCCTCACCACAAATGGAGACACTATTCAGACTAGAAACAACGACAGAGATGTAGTTTCTTTCTTATCTATCAAACATCTGGCACTTTAAATTCTGGTGGGTTTAGGGTTGCAAACAGCTATTAGTACCCTTTGTACTTTCCAAGTAATGTAAATAGACCAATCCATACGTGTATCATGGTAGCATAAGAGTTCCGTATACCAGTTGTTCACAATTGATAACAGTGTATACTGAAGTCTAGGGCATTCTACTCTTCTATAGATATATAGGTATAAAATGTTTTAAAATGATAGTAATCTTGTTTCATCTACTTATAGAAAATACTGGTTGAAAAAATTCAAAATTTCTGAATTCTAGAACTAGGTAATTTTAAAGTGTAGGTTTTCAGTTCTGTACTGGTAGTGTAGTTATCAAATTCCTACATAGTTGTTTCATGATGAAGTCCATTACTATATTACTGCTATAAGCAACTAAATTAGAATGTGCATGAATGTGTGTCTGATTGTGAATGTGTGCCTATCTATTTAAACATAAAAATCAGTCAGGATCCCATGAAATAAAGTAGGTATTAAACTTAGTTTTTTATAAAAGTTGAAGGCTATCCCATTAAACTACAAAATTTAGGCATAGCTCCACTTCAACTTTTACAATTAGTACTGTGGCACATAAATTTATCAATAACGATTTCCTTTATTTGTAATCTTCTTGTAGCAGACCAGATTCTTCCTATAGATCTTAACTATACTCATTCAGTACTCAGATATATTTAATATTGCAGAAAATCAAGGACTAAGTATCCAGAAACTGTAAGAAATCATAGAATATCTTCAGACATGCAAATACAAAATTTCTTACTACAAAACTCCTGGTTAAGTCACTGGATGCTTTGCCTCAGTGTGGGCTGCGTGAAGTAAGACTGGTCTGGAATATTTTTTATTTGCCAAGTCTCACTTCAGGTGTGCTTGATTTCTGCAACTGGAATTTCCTACTTTATCCTTATGGAATTTTAAGTTGATCTATTGTAAATCATCAAGTATCTATGAAGATAATATACAACAAAGTACTAGATCTGAAATTAATATTATAAACATGAATCTTTTCCTTGGGATTTACTTCACCAGATCTGATGTCAAGTTCTGTATTTCTGTATTATGGGTAATAAAGCTTTTCTGACCAGTCCATTATTTTAATATCTGTTCCACCTAGATTACCAGTATATATTTTTTATTTGTTATTCAACCAAAATTAAGAACAACTACTAATATGTAGAAAGATAAAATTATGAAGAGAAGTCTATATCAGTGATGATTCATCTGAATACAAATCACAGCCTGCTGTGAGGAAAATACTGTTTTGTTTTTATTGGCTTAATAGGAAAAGATTAACTGTGAGAACTGACAAAGAAATAGTGGAAAAGTCATAAAATCTGATACTATGATGTTCTTCACTTTACAAAATGTTTGATTGCATAATGTAGAAAATCTTGGATAAATGATGTCATAGTACTTTAAGAAACTCTTACAGGAGCTGACCAAAAAGGGAGGCTGTCTCAAGTTAGTCTTGAGCAAGACAGAGGGATTACTTTAGATGATACTCATAAAACCACAGAATAAAATCATGTTATGTCCAAAAATATGAAAATATACCTACCAATTTTTTAAAACAGCCGTTGTTCTGAAGACCTCAAAGTGAGTAAAAATTTCACATGTTTTCTGCATATTTAAATTATGAAACACTTAGTAGCTGTATTAAAGAATTATAACTCAGTAAGACATAGATACACCAAGCAGTCTGGATGAAAAGATATTTAAAATCACTGCAATAGAAAATCAGGAAATTACAAGAATTAAGCAGCATGGCTTCTTAAAAAGTAAATTGTGTTTTATTGATCTCTTAGAAACTATTTATTTTGGCCATATTTAGTTAATAAGGTAGCAGCTTACGAAACTTTAAAAATTTCCTATCTCTGAAATGAATCACAGGCTCTTAGGTTTCTATGATGTAAGAAGGAGAAAATATCCTGGATCACATACTAAAATACAGAAAATGAAGAGCTGGATTAGAAGGCCAATTTCAAGGTTCAAAGGTTAACAACAAAATGCCTCAGAATTCCATACTAGGTCTTGTGTTTGATACATTTATTGATCTGCAAAGGTCAGCAAGCAATGATGTAACAAAATTTGTGATTACACAAAATTATAACCATGATTCCCTAATTATGTAGTATCATAGAATGGTTTAGGTTGGAAGGGACCTTGAAGATCATCGAGTTCCAACCCCCCTGCCATAGGCAGGGATACTTCCCACTAGACCAGGTTGCTCAAAGGCCCATCCAACCTGGCCTTGAACGCCTCCAGGGATGGACCTTCCACAACCTCTCTGGGCAACCTGCTCCAGTGCCTCACCACCCTCAAAGTGAAAAATGTCTTCCTGATATGTAATCTAAATCTACCCTGTTCCAGTTTAAAGCCATTCCCCTTCATCCTATCACTAACTGCCCTTGTAAAAAGTCCTTTCCCAGCTCTCCTGTAGGCCCCCTTTAGGTACTGGAAGGCTGCAATAAGGTCTTCCTGGAGCCTTCTCTTCTCTAGGCTGACCAACCTCTCCTCATAGGAGAGGGGCTCCAGCCCTTAAATCATCTTTGTGGCCCTCCTTTGGACACGCTCCAACAGGTCCATGTCTTTCCTATGTTGGGGGCTCCAGAGCTGGATGCAGTCTTCCAGGGGGGGTCTCATGAGAGGGGAGTAGAGGGGCAGAATCCCCTCCCTTGACCTGCTGGCCACACTTCTTTTAATGCAGCCCAGGATATGATTGGCCTTGTGGGCTGCGATCACACGTTACTGGCTCATGCTGAGCTTCTCGTCAAGCAGCACACCCAGGTCCTTCTCCTCAGGGCTGCTCTCCAGCCATTCCCCGCCGAGCCTGTATTTGTGCTTGGGATTGCCCCAACCCAGATGTAGGACCTTGCACTTGGCCTTGTTGAACTGCATGAGTTTGGCATGGGCCCATCTCTCCAACATGTCCAGGTCTCTCTGGATGGCATCCCTCCCCTCCAGCGTGTCTACCTTGCCACACAGCTTGATATCATCAGCAAACTTGCTGAGGGTGCACTCAGTCCCACTGTCCATGTCACCAACAAAGATTTGAACAGCACAGGTCCCAGTACTGACCCCTGAGGAACACCACTCATCACTGGTCTCCACTTGGACATCGAGCCCTTGACCACAACTCTCTGAGACTGGTCCAGATTATCTCATGGTTATCCAATCCTGATTATCAATTGCTGCGTTTTGTAGGTATAAAAAATTGTGTCATTATAAATCAAACTCTTCTACTGAAAATGTTTTCAGAAAAACTGTATGCAAAAATATCTCTGTAATTCAATGCGAATGTTGCATAATTCTTGTAGTGCATGAAGCAAGTGGAGAATAATGTTTGCTTCTTTTCTATGTTGCCTGGCTATAGTGATTTGATTGCTATAACTTTTGCCTAATCATAAATTTAGCAAAATTAGCAAATCAGGCCAAAAATGAGATGGGAAGAAGTATTACCGCATGTACAGACAGAAAGGTTATAGTGGAAAAGCACAAGGTAGGATTTTTATTTGCCATAAATAAAAGAGGACAGTGTACAAGAAAGAAACCCCTTGATCCTGATCACTTATGGACAGAAAAAACATCAGATCTATAGAACTGCTAATCAATTACGTAATTGTGTCAGTAATTCAAGTATTGATTACTCAGATCTCACAGATGTTCTGTTAAATAAAGCTCTGTTGTACTCTGATCTCTCTTGGAGCTAGTGGGTCATGCATCACCAGAAAATTCACTTGGCACCTGTTTCAATTTCTTACTGTGTTCTCCTGCACTCCTGAAGTCTTCCAGTCCACCAGCTGGTTCTCTCATTATTAAAACCTTATTGAGGAATTTATCTTAGTTGTTTTATGGTCTGGACGTTCCATGTTAAATTTCTGTGATGTGTCAGGCAGTGGAAAAGAGTTAAATAGCTGACTCACTGCTTTCATCAGTAGGAACAGGGTGCAGAAGTGTGGGGTAGATACCATAAATCTTTAAGGAAATGTTTCTACTGCCAGCCCAAAATGTAAATAACTGTGAAAACATACTGGTTTTCCTCAAGCACTTGGAGTTCAAGCTGAATTTGTTAATAGAAGGTTCTCTTCTAGGATACCTGGTATATGTATGAGTTGGGAACATCATTACTTGACATATTCCTGACATGCATTGGATTGTTTGCTTGTTTTGACAGCATCAACCGTCACCATTGAAAGCTGGATTGTAAGTTCACTGAAATTCTTTCAAAATTTCTCCCAATATTGCATGTTTTCCATGAATTCTTAGCTCAACTATCTCATGTATAAGTATGAACTCTAATTTGTAAAGATTGAATATTTTTGTATTAACCCTGGGATTGATGGTATAAAACAGTTCTCTCCAGATTGTCCTTAAAAGAAAGCAATTTGGAGCCCTACTGAAGAGACTGTTCTTTCTATTTTTATTCTATTTTTAAGAGTAATAACGTGGTAGTACTGAAGAGACTGTTCTTTCTATTTTTATTCTATTTTTAAGAGTAATAAAGTGGTAGTATCGAATCTGTATTATTTTTGGCCAGTAAATTGTTCCCAGCTTGGTGACTTGTTATAAATGTTTGTTATAAATGACCAGAAATTTTGATTGATACTCTTGGATGTATTAAGCAATCAGAGACATAGTGTGGGTGCAAGCAAAGCCCAGAGGAATGGGTTACTGTGAGCAGAAGACCTGTCCAGGAAAACCCAGAAGCAAGGCAGCTGCAAGCAGAAAAGCACTGACATGGAGAAAGGACATGTAGGTGGTATCTTTAATGCTGGAGTCAAAGGAACTTCCTGGACAATTAATAAAGCCTTGAAGCACCTATGTATGTCATGTCTGTCTTACTATACCAGTTTTTTATTCTTCCAATCCAAGTGTCTTCTCCAAATTGATGGAATGGGCAATGGCCACACGAGCAGCGGCACCCCAAAGTCCTATCTCCCTGACTTTTCTAACCACAAGAAAAATCTTGACATACATGTTAGGCTAATTGCAGGTATGCTGTTTTTAGATACTACATATTATGATTTTTGAGGGTTTTTTTCTGCCTTGTTCATGTTTGAGGAAAAAAAGTGAGTAAAAGGTTTACTTTGTGTGTATATGTGTATGAGAGCACTGAATCCCAAAATTTTGGTCTTAGTTTGTTTAACGTGTTTGCTGTGGTTTCTGTTATTACTCTCTTTTGGAAGTTACCTAGTGGAGAACAAACGTGTGTTAGTCCTGCTTTTCTGAAAATAAAATGTGGCAATATCATGACAACTTTGTTTCTGCTTCTTTGTTAAAGGATCAAGAATACAAACAGTCACAACTTTCCCTGTTGCCTCTCTCTCTCTTTTTATTATTGAGTAATTTGCAGTACCCAGGCGTGACTGTGTATTTTCCTGCCCTTTTTTATTATATATAATAAGTGTTAATTTTTGTGAGATTTCAGAGCCATTGTAGGAAAAAAAAAATATTTGGGAGAAGGAGGGAGAAGAACAGGAAGGAAAAACCTGGGTTGAATATTACCTTTTTTCTGACAATAGTCCTTTTGTTAACACCATTTCAAACCTACCCTGCTCATATCACTGAGTGTGATGAAGTCTGGATCACATTTCAGTTTTAAAATTGTAGTGAATTTGCAAACACACAAAACACTGTGAATGACACATTGAAATTTTGTCTCAAAGCACTGATGTGTAATGAAAGTGCCAAAAAAGGTCTACATCTTAAGCAGTGTTGTTGCTGTGATAGTCTAAAGATGTAAGTAAGGCAAGGTATATAGGGGAAGGAAATACATATTTTATTGGACTGATTTATGTGGAAAAGAAAAAGTATGAGATTTGGGGAAAATAGGTCTGTATTTTTTAGTCCTGTACAACAGAAGAATAGTAGTAAAGACACAAACAAAATGCAGTGGGAATAATTCATGATTCACTCATGATCTTTAATGTAAAAACTACTAAGAAAGAGGTAAGATGGGCAATAGAAGAAAGTTCTGCTAAGTTAAAACAGTAAGAAACTGTTTCAGGAAGTGCTCATGTCGAACCTAATTCAGAAAATTGTGCACGTATATGGTTAACTTAAAGACAATGTTCGTTTTTCATTAGTGGAATATATAGTTAAGCACTTGTTTGCCTAAAAATGCCTTTTCAAGTCACATCCTTAAAGATGTATAGAGGCCAGGAAAGAGAGCTACTTTAAAGAACTTTCTTTGCTTTCTACTTACAAGAGCTGGGGGGGGGCGGGAGTTGATTTCTGGCCCCTCATGAATCTTTACACTTAAAACATGACATTTGGGACATCTTGAAAACAACCAAAAAATCATTGAAATGAGCAGCCCACAGAAGATGGTTTCTCATACAATATCCTGATGCCTGCACTTGTGTTATGAAAGAGGAGGAGAGGCACGAAAGGAAACAGTGACTCATCCAGACTGGTAGGATTCAAGGTTAGGTAATCAAATAAAATATCTGGTAGCTGCACTTTCTGTTGTACTTAAAATGAATCATGAGTTTATTTTTAAAATGGTGTGTACTGTTCCTGATACTCTGAAGAGAATGTGGCAACAGAAGAAAGTTTCAGGAAACTTACAGAAAGTACTTTTATTTCCAGAATCACCTGCCTGCCACAGGTTAATACTGTATTTCAATTTGGACCTTGTAGTTCATAGCTGAAAACAAATGGGACAACAGTCAGAAATATCTGATTCAAGAACAAAAGAAATTAAAGGACCATCTTTGATAAGTTCTTTAATAGAAATATAGACCTTCAGTATCACTGTCATAAGGGTATGATTAAATTAAAAGAAAAAAAAGAGTAAAATTCTATAAAAATCTAGCATTCCTCATCCTTAATTAAACCCCTGGAAAGAGACAAATCTTATACTGAAATGTGTGAGAATTTCTGTCAAGAAACAACCTTTGACTTCAGGAAGCGTACTATAGGAACCACGTCAAAATGGGTTATTTGACACGGGTGACAGGGCTTCAGGAGATGTAATGCTCTCCTTTGACTATAGAGAAAGCCTCTGGAATATTCTGTCTTGCAGTACCATGACATTTTCAGATGGCTGAAGTTGAAAGAAATAAATATGTTCTTTTTCTCATCATATATGGGAAGGATGTCTGATGTCTACAGTGAGCTAAGAGGGAAGGTTAGTTAGATGGAGTTTGATGAAGGGGTTGTATGAAACTGTGCTGAAGTAGTATTAACACAATCTTCCACTGATTGAGGCACCTTTTCTTGAAATGCAAAACTAGGAGAAATTGCTGTGGTGGTTTATACTGATGTTTTGTTCCTGTGTCAGTCTCAGCAAAACAGATCAAGCTATGGGTTGTCCTTAATTTTTATCATTAAGCAGTATCAAAGTAAAATGGCTTCAATCATGCAGACTGATCCACAGCTGCTAGTTTCATGAGCAAGGCCAGCGGTATTTGCTATTGTATTGGGACTGAAAACTCTCTGAAGAAGGAAATTGTAATTTAATTTATCTAAAAGGTGCAATTCATTCGTGTGTTACCATACAAATGAAACTAATACAACCACAAGGAGTGTATTTTTTATTTCTCTGTGGATATTAATTAATTTACATAGGAAAAAATGTCATTTGAAAGGAAAAGAACAAAAAAGGAAAGATAAGACAAATTAACACTGAAAACACTGAAAGTACTTTCTATTAATTCTTCTAGGGACAGAATACTCTTACTAATAGTTTTTAAATACACTATCGTAAACTTATTATGCCTTTTAAAAATGATGTCTAGATGTTGAAGGTGACTTCATATAAAAAATTGTAGTATTTCAATGTTTTAGAAGTCTAATTTTTGCTTTTTTATGAAATCTTTCTGCAATCTCCATATGCCAAGAGCTATTTTTTCTTCCCCATGAGAAGTTTTCACCATCAAAAGTAGCCATTAAAAAGATCTGCAGGTAAATAGCAGTAGTACATATACAGAATGGAATTATTTATGGAGGGCAGACAGGCACCACACTCCAACCTGATCAGACAGACTGTGTTGCAGTCCTAGCTCAACAGCAGACTTAAACCACAGTGGGAATTACTAACAAAACCAACCCTTAATTCTCAGGCTTGTTCTCCCCCGAATTGGTCAGTGGTGAGCTGTTGTGCCACTGTCATTGTGTGCTCACAGTGAAGCTCCGTTCATGTTCCATTCCCTCACTGCGCAGAAAAGACAGACTGAACAGGACACTGATTTCTGCTGCCTTTCTTCCCTGTCCCCAAAAATGTCTGTATTCCTGCTTGAGGGACCAGAAATAGGAGATTTGCTGCTATCTAGATCTCAAGAAAGAGAGAGAGAAGGAAAGAGAGAGACAGAGGGGGAGAGGGAGAGGAAGAAGGAAGGAAGGAAGAAAGGGAGGGAGGGAGGAAGGAAGAAAAGGAAGGAGGGAGGGAGGCAGAAAGGAAGGAAGGAAGGAAGGAAGGAAGGAAGGAAGGAAGGAAGGAAGGAAGGAAGGAAGGAAGGAAGGAAGGAAGGAAGGAAGGAAGGAAGGAAGGGTAAGAGACATATCCATCATACCGGCTGAAAATAAATCGCGTGAGATTGTCTTGCCTATGGTAGCAAAGCAGGTAACAGAGGGAGGGGGATAGCAAAGACCAATTTAGCAACACCCCATGGGACCAAGTATGCAATTACACTCTTTTTCTGCAAAGTAACACACTGTTTTGCGGATGAAGCAGCACCCTGTTGTGAGCTACAGTTGGTTCAGCGATACTAAACTTCGTTAGAGCTCTCATGAGCTCAGAGTAGTGCCACTCACAGCTCTGGGGTGCATAATACAGTGTGGCAGTTTTGTTTGGTTTTGGAAAGAGGGACAGATACAGGATTTTAGCCTGGTAACATTTTTTAGGCATCTTTATTTTCATCCTTATTTTTTGTACTCACTTTATGATTTTGCCCAGCAATTTCTTCTCTATGTACAGCTGCTTGTTCACATTCTTTTCAGTGTGTGGGTTGTTTCAGGCTGTAGGCAATACTACAGCTGTAGACAATACAGGCACGAATCAGATGTTTGAGAATTCCTTTCTGCAGAGTGCTGTTTCTTTGATTGTTTACATGCCAGTTTTTAGTTGGGGAGGGGTGCTTTTAGAAACTCATAAAATTAAAATAATCAAAGTAGGCTGAAGGGAATCTGATGGCAGGGAAGGACAGAAATAAAGTAACTAGGTGTGGATGAGAAATGCAGGTGTCTCACCAACTTGTGTACGTTTCACTGCAGTGCATAAATAGAATTCATACTATCATCATGGTGTTCATATCAACAAATGCTTTCTCGACATGTGATTTCTGTGTTACACACCCTTGCACATGCCTCTGCTCTCAAGGTGCTAGGCAAATTACTGCTTTGGACCCTGAAGACAAGTATCAGCAGATACTTAAAAATGTGCAAATTGTTACTCAAAATTTTTGCAAACTTCAGAAGTAAGTAATGCAGCGCAAAGTTGTTCCATGTTTGTAACATTATATATTCCACCTATAGCTGTGGGATGCAGTCTTTAAGAGAGATGACTGTACTGACTGCCAGGTACCTGCAATGGAAAAATTACAGATTTTAGCTTCCTTCAGTGTTACGTGTTCATCAAATGTTCTGTAGTGTCACACATGCAACACTTTTCCTGCAAGGCAGAATGAACCTCAAGTAGGAGTGAGCTGATTCATACAGTACATATCTAAATTTTTGTTTCCTTTACTTTTCTTGTAATTTTATATAAGGAATTGTGATGCCTTATCCTGCTGACCTACAAACCTCCCTTTAAGACATTTCAGTAGAAAAAAGCTTGGGTATCCAGTATAGTGTTACTATGTGATGGGTTGACCTTGGATGGATGCTACATGCCCACCAAGCCGCTCTATCACTCCCCTCCTCAGCAGGACAGAAAGGGGAAAATAAGATGGAAGAAGCTCATGGCTCAAGATAAAGGCAGTTTAGTAAAGCAAAAGCGAAGGCTGCTCACAGAAGCAAAAGAAAACAAGATATTTATTCTCTACTTCCTATCAGCAGCTGAAGTCCAGCCACTTCCCAGGAAGCAGGGCTTCAGAACACGTAGCGGTTGCTCTGGAAAACAAACATCATAATAGCAAATACCCCTCTTTCCTCCTCCTTTCCCTTAGCTTTTATTGCTGAGCAGACATCTTGTGTTATGGAATATCCCTTTGGTCAGTTTGGGTCGGCTGTCCTGGCTGTGTCCTCCCCCAGCCTACTGGTGAGGGGGGATGTTGGAGAGACAGCCTTGATGCTGTGCCAGCACTGCTCAGCAGCAGCCAAAGCACCGGTGTGTTATCAGAACCTTTCTAGCTAACAATACAAAGCACAGCACTATCAGGGCTGCTATGGGGAAAATTAACTCCATCTCAGCCAAACCCAATACATACTGATATATAGCTATCATTTAGAAATGAGACTAGAATGCGGTTTGTATAGTTCTGGCAGAATATGCAAAGCTTCTACACCAGGACATAAATTACATCCAGTATTCGTACTGTGTCTTGCTGCTATTACAGAAGCCAATATAAATTCTGTACACAGAATTGCAACCTTCCTCAATAAAAATCAAGCTCTGTGTGCTGATTCCTCTACAGAATACTATGGTAGAGACTACAGACTGATTTCTCCACAGACTGTAGTACATTGAGCATTATCCCAATAATAACTCAAATCTAGCGGATTTTCTCTGACTCGTAGTGGAGTTGGGATTCATTTGGTCCTTCACAATATGTTTTTCAAAGCAAAGGGGGAAAAGGACAATTTGTTCTATTTATGGGAAAGCTTTTATAAGGGAAAAGTGTCATTATTGTGCGTGTTCATGATGAGCATTGCCATAGAATTCACACCACAGACTCTTGACTAGTTACAGAACTGTGCATAGTGATGAACATTAGCCCCTTGGTCCATAACAACATATATTTAAATGGCATAAGTTCCATACATCTGGTTCCCAAATAATTTGTTGTATGCAAAAAATAATAATAAAAAAACATTAGTACAGAACAGGTGCAGTTATTTGGCTGAGCTGTGTTTTCTTTGCAGTACCCTAATTCCACCATTTCAATGGCACCACCTGTCAGACAAATAACAGCAAAGCACTTTATAACCTCTGCTGATTTTACTCTCATTTAAGCTAATAGCCTGCTCTGAATAGGTGCTCTAGCCCTGCAGCTCCCAGCGATGTTATTATGAACTGCGGGTGCTCAAAACCTCTTCAGACTGGGCCGTGAATCTGTATTTGTAGTGTATGCTTTAGCATGAGGTTGTCAAGCTTGTTGCCACAGAAGGTTTTGACACAGGCTCTTTTCCTTTCATTGAAAATAAGTGCCTATTTGTGCTTCATAGCTTTAGTTCGTAAGCTCTCCACTGCAGAGACTGTCTTGATTTTTGTGCCCTGCACAATGGCAGTAATATTGTTGGCTTTCAAACAGTAAAATAGAAGGATAACCCTTTTGCAGCTTCCTGCAGGCACTGCAGAACTTCTTAATCATGCCTTAGCAATAGAGATCATCAGTAATGCTTTGCAAAGAAGCAGAAATAGTCACCAAACTACTTTCCAAAACAGTTCTAAACTAGGGAGGAGGCAAGGTACAGCCAGACTGAATCAAGTCTCTATATACCTGTAGCAAGGTGATCAGAGGAGCAACAGTCTGGGCCAATGAAAACACCTGTATGGTGTTTCTGATTATGGTTTGAAAAGATCTGAAATCTCCTTAGAACAGACTAGACAGTGCTCTGGAATATGGGAATTTAATGAGATTAGCACAGCTTTTGGCAGGTTTCCACGGCATCATCTAATGATGCTCTTTTGGTGTATCTGGTTCAGGACCCAGATGCTAGCAGCAGCTCAGCTTTAAATCTGAACTCACCCTCACACTTGATCTGGTGCCTGTGACTCTCATCTTGGCCCTTCTCTGATAGCCTTTATCTAGCTGCACAGATTCTTTTGCTTGGTTTCTCTGTCTTTAAATTGCACAGATGGCTTTCAGTTTTAAACAGAGTCTGGGGCTAGAGCCTCCCAGAGATTCAGGTGGCTGAAGGCAGGAGTGATGTGTTTCCCAAATGCTAAACCAAAGAAGACGATTCAAATATAATGGAGCAATACAGACCCAGACCACAGTCTTGCAGGTGAACTGAACATAACCATAGGGAGCCAAAAGAAAGAAGCTGAATTTGAAAGGCTTAATGTTAAATACAGTCAGACAGGTGCACATACTGCATTGGGGCAGTGAAGTCTGTTCTCACCAGAAATTTATAAAGCTCAGTAAAATCTTTCTGAGTCTTAGTTCCCACCTGCATTGAGTGCAGGTGCTGCACATGCCAGAACCAAGTCCAGCATCACAGCAGAAAAGAAAATACACTGTTTGCACAGTAGCAGTTGAAAATCACTACTGCTGGCTCTAAAACTAGGGTGTTCCTTCCTTCCAACATAGCAGCAATGCTGCATGTTAAAAACAATAGTGGAAGGAAGAATGACTGGAATCATAGAACATCTCAAGTTGGAAGGGACCCATAAGGATCGTTGAATCCAACTCTGTGCTCCTCGCAGGACTACCTAAAACTAAACCATATGACTAAGTGCATTGTCCAGACTCTCCTTGAACTCTGACAGGTTTGGTGCTGTGACCACTTTCCTGGGGAGCCTGGTCCAACCATGCTCCAACCAGTGACCAACCATGCTCTCAGTGAAGAACCTTTTCTTAATGTCCAATTTGAACTTCCCCCGACACAGCTTCCTTCCCTTTCCTCATGTCCTATGGCTGGTCACCAGAGAGAGGAGATCAGTAGCTCTTCCTCCACTGCCCCCTGTGAAGAGGTTTTAAACTGCAATGGAGTCACCCCTCAGCCTTCTCTTCTCCAAGCTGAACAGGCCAAGCGACCTCAGCCTGTCCTCCCAAGTCTTGTCCTTGAGGCCTTTCATGATCTTGGTCACCCTCCTCTGGACACACTGCAATAGTTTATGTTCTTCTTATATTGAGGCACCCAAAACTGCACACAGGAATTGAGGTGAGGCTGCAGCAGTGCAGTGCTCAGTGGGACAATCACGTCCCTCACCTGGCTAGCTCTGCTGTGTTTGGTGCACCCCAGGATACGATCAGGCCTTTTGGCTGCTGGGGAACACAGTCAACTCATGTTCAACTTGCCATCAACCCAAAACCCCAGAACTCTTTCCACAGGACTGCTCTCCAGCCTCTTGTCCCCCAGTTTGTACTTATAACCAGGATTACCTCATCCCAGGTGGAGAATCCAGAACTTGCTCTTGTTAAATTTCATACAGTTGGTGATTGCCCAGCTCTCTTGTCTATCCAGATCTCTCTGTAAGGCCTCCCTACCTTTGAGGGAGTCCACAGCTCCTCCTAGTTTAGTATCATCAGCAAACTCACTTAATGTGCGTCTTATTCCTGCATCTGGATCATTTCTCAAAACATTAAAGAGCGCTGGCCCTCAAATTGAGCCGTGGGGAGCCCCACTGATGACTGGCCACTGGCCTGATGTAACTCCATTTACCATAACTCTTTGAGCCAGAGCTATCAGCCAGTTGCTGACCCAATGTATTATGGACTTGTCTAGTTGTGTGCTGGACATTTTGTCCAGAAGGATACTGGGAGAGTCAGTATCAAAAGCTTTGCTAAAATCTAAAAACTAGGCAGAATGTGTTATCTGGATTGCTGGAGATCTTCATGAATCGACTACACAGACTCCTTTCAGGAAGGTTGTACATAGATGCTTCGATCTAGTGAACTAGCCAGCCTAATGAACTGAAAAGGTTTTCTGGTGGTTCCATTTTCTGTAATTCCAGACAACTTTACAATCAAAATTAACTGTATAGAGTTCTGAATCAAACTTCTGTATCATATTAGGTTTTCTCTGAACCTATTTCTGTCTTGAAAATTGTGGGCCATGCATGAACAAAAAAGTGTGTGTGTGGTGGAAGTTCCCTTCAATGGCTGAACAGTTTATGTGCATGCAGACCTAAATATGTCTGTATAAGCTAAGTAACATTATATGTGGCATGCATTACCATACTTGCCACTTTAAACAGAGAGGTTTCTCCTGTACATAAACCTGTTCTAACAGTGTCTTGATTCATCTCAGTTTGGATAGACATACTTTACATTCAAATTGATTTTGGTATTATGGCTCTGCTTCTGTCAACAACTTGCTTCTCCAAGGAGTATGTCAGTGGGAAGTACATCCCCACGCAGGTAAAAATTGCTAGGGCTATGCTGCAGGCACCTCTTAAAACCACAGGGCTCGAGTGATTCATAGGAATGTGGTGATTCTCTGCTGAGTTGTGATTTTCATTCAAGCAAGAAGAATCTTGTCCTTTAGTAGGTGCAGTACAGGATGGGAAATGTCAGAGTGAAGTCAGTCAGTTTCTTGGTGCTTTAAGAGAGATTAGTTCAAGAGACATTTGTTTTTTCCTTGCAAAAGAATGGAAAATTTTCCACCCATCTTTCATGGAAGAATGATTTATTTTTTCCAGCTCTGTGTCAGTGACAGAAGCTTTGATACAGGTAGGTTAATCAAAGAGACTTTATCATCAGTCACAGCCAAACAGTTTTATAAGTGCAGTTTTCCCCCATGTCCCCAAACAAAAGACATTGTGTCGTCCTAATACAAGGACGAAACTACAACTTCTCAAGCAAAACAAAATATAGCTTCAGCTGTGCATGTTTCAGTAAAAAGAGAGAGAGAAAAAAAACCTTTTTTATCAAATTATTGTAGTTGGATTCATCTTGCTTGTTTTTTGGTGCTAGACTACCTTTAGGTATCAGATATCACCATGAAGCTTTAATTACATGTACTTTGAAATCTACAGTATACTTTTATTGTGCTCTGCTGAAGGCCTGATCAGGATGGACAGCCTTTTGGACAATAGGAGATAGCTGGAAACAGACCTGTATTTTGTATGAACTTCCTCATGAAGTTAGGCATTCTGCAATGGGTAACACATTTCTCTTGTCCCCCCAACCCTAACCCCAGCAACATGCCAGCAAAAATCCATGAAGTTAAAAATAAAAAAGTTTTATTCCTGAAACAATGTCCTAGTGAAGTTCAGTGGCATGCATTTTCATATCAATATTTTGATTCTATATCTGCACTTTTACTGTTTCAGTTTATTGCTGAATGTGAGTGGTTTCATAGTCAAAGTAATAACAAATCTGAGCTGCAAGGGTGAACTGTTCTGCAATAATCTAAATGTAGTGACCCTCCAGGCATGCTGCACAAGTCACTGAATCCCTATTTGTTCTTATAAAGGCTGGAAGATCTGTTTTTGGAACAAAAGAATGATAAAAATGTATTTATTCTTCTGTTTCTCTAGTTAATGGCCCAACTTTGTGTCTAATGATGAGGAGGTATCTAAAATATAGTTAGGAATTAATAGGCCACCATCTGTACTCCCCATTTAACAAAAATAATTGGATAAAGTAAGAAAAATTAATAAATAAAGTGGTACTGTATTTGCCAGGAACTGCTGCAAGTAATCATTTTCTGACCTGGAGTAGATTTTATGATGTAAATTTATACCTTTCTACACTCAACTCTCTGCTCAGGGTTACAGCTTTGTATCATTCTACTCAGCTGTAGGACAGGGGGTTTCTCTTGTTATTAAGTAGTAAACTCTTTGAGGCAGATGCTGTCTTTGTTTTTTCTCATGTGTCAGTGTAGCTCTTGGGACAATGGAGTCATGACCAAAGTTTGGGGCTCCCAGTGCCACTCTAGTGTGCAACGTCCTTTTGACTCTGTAGCACAGTGCTTTTTCCTGGTTATTGCGGTGTATCACCTCATCACGGTTCTAGCACTGTCTGCTTCTTTACGCTACCCTGCCAAAGGGTTTTCAGACTGAAGAGCCAGCATTTGAAGTATGGTTCCAGCTTGGAGACTCCTTTGCTGTCCTTTACAGCTGAAAGGGCCTCTCAGTGCTTGGTCACCTTGAGGGCAAATTACTGGAAAGGGTCACCAGTGTAGACATTGTCTTTTTCTTTTTAAATAGTGAGCTAAAGGTCGAATTCGGCTTCATGTGGAGTACTTTTACTCCCATTGCATACCATTGACCACATTTCTACCTATCAGTAAAAGCTGATGAAGGGGCAGAATGCACCTAATCATAAGTGGTTTTGACACTGCTGAGTTATATAAGCCTGCTTTGTTTCCAGCAATTCTGAGACATTTCCAGATAAACCATTGCCTGTAGGTTGGCCACAAATTACAGTGCTTTGTTGCTAAACGTTGTGGAAGATCTCTCTGCATCATCCTTTTTATCTGTGGCCCAAGGAGAACAGGTACTGTGCTCATGGGTTGTCAGGTTGTTTTTTCTGCCTTATCATTCCTCACCACAGGATCTTTTCAGAAGGAGTCATGGGCATCAGCCAGGCATCTCTCTCTTATTGGCTGCCTCTTGCATATGATGCTTTCCAATGTGCTTTGCTTAGTACATCCTCACTTGTCCAATACAACCCCAGGGATGAAGGAGGTCATAGCAATGTCTTCAACATCCCTGATTCTCACAATCTGCTACCTCAAGATTTATGGAGATGCGAGTCCCACAAGAAGGGAAGACATCTGCTCAAATGTTTTCCTGTCAGTTTTTGGAAGACTGTGTGAAAAAATGTGGTCTTGTTTTTAACAGGCATACTTGAGGGTGAAGTTTCCAGTAGTTTCCATGGTTTCAGCTTAAAAGGGCTAGTGCACAGAGTATATATTTAGGAATCCTTTCATTTTGGCTTCAGATTTTCATGTGATTTGAACATGAGATAGGCTGGCAGGTGGGAGGTGAGTATTTCCTTGCTGGTCTACATACCGTGCTAGCCAAGGGATTCACAGTTTAGGACAGAAAGCGCTTCTAGAAAAATAACAGAAATGAATTTACATTTTTCAGTGATAAGGTAGCTTCTTTGCTTGCACTGTAAATGGCCTTCAGACATAAACTTTGTTACAAGCCATTGCATGCTGACAAACAAAAGAAAAACATGGAGATTTGACAGTCCCTAGGCAATCCTCAGGATACTGGACAGTGCTGATAAATTTTGCTAATGATCATGTCACATAGAGAATGCACTAAGACTGAAATAAAAGGGAGTTTGCTGATCAGAAGTCTTGTTTCCTATTCTAGTCAGGCTATCTGGGTGACGATGAGTCACCTAGCATTTAAATAACTGATGGCGATGTGTTAGCTAACTGAAAACGTAGATCATGGAACAGAGATTTATAAACTACATTTTGTACTCATTGCTAAAAATAACTCCTGAAAATCTAATAATTGTTAACACGTAATTACACAGTTAACATTTATGTTTAATAGGATCTACCTTGGAGGAGTATTAAGAGAATTAATTAGTTGATGTTTGTCCATCACAATGTGAAGTGCTATATGAACATTAGCTATTGTTATTAGCCAGTTTATTAAATTTGCTTGTTTGCGCATACCTGATACTATGAACTTTTCCAGTTCAGTGTTTCAACATTTTAGGAGGAAAGTGGATAGATTTCAGTTGTGGACTCTGATTCAGAACCCAGTGTGGCCACATTTTGTTTTCACATAAACACAAAAAGTTCTTTTTTGTTGCGGTTTTTTTTTTTTTTTTGGGGGGGGGAGGGAGGGGGAATGGGAGGTGGATTTGTATGTTTTTTTTTTTCCCCCAGCAATAGTTTTGATTTATCTGTGAAACTGGAGGTTTGAGTCTTCAATATTAGTCCTCAAACCAGAACACCACTAATATGCAGAAATTAGAAAGAAATTTTTAAAAGTGCAAAAATTTTACAATGTGACGAAGAACAGATTAATCTTCAGCACAGGCATGAGGAGATAAAAATGTAGGTTTTCTTTCAGTATTTCAGGCTAACACTTTACTTAAACTGTGGGGCATCCATCCAAAATGTGAAATTCAAGCATTATATTCAACAGATACTATGAAAGGGTAACAGAAGCCAGAGAGATCTAATTACCTTTATGATGAAAGTATTATATTCAGTACCCCTTCAGTACCCCCTATTTATGGGTAAGAGGAGGAGCACCTGTTCTTATAAAAATTTTTACTATCGTGTTCCTTGAGACTGCAGCTACCACAACTAAAGTCTGTAGACCATGTTTCCTTTCTTCTTTAAATAATGAGAAACCAGTTAACACGAGAGGCAGAAGCATTTTTTCCTCCATTTTGGGCATTTAAACTATCTCTGTGGCTTGGCTTGCTCTAGTTTTCTGCTGCATGATACGAGGCAGTCAGAGTGAAGCTCTAATGCACTTGGCAAGCAAATACCATCTTTCATTGAAGTATCTCAAAGAGGTTAACCAATTAGTAAGACTCCACAATTCTCTGTGAAGTTCTGTGTTAACAGCCATTTTTCAGAGAGTATACCCGAGATATACAGAGGCTACATGACTTGTTCAACACATTCCTCCGTCCCTGACAAAGCTGAATTAGATTTTAAAACTTCCTTCCCGCCCCCTGCACCTTGTCTTTTTCATGCTGACTACTCCCTCACCCACATACAAACACAAATGAAAAAAAAAACATCAAAACCAAAAGCCAAACCCAACCAAAAAAATACTTTAATGACAAAAAACAATGCTGGTGCCATCTGAAAAGATGCCGGCTGCATCTTACTCAGTATTTTTTGTCACTTAAACTGTGCTTTTTTTAGCAAAACTGTATTTTTGAAGAGCTAGACATTTCCCCTGTTTTCTATTTTTCTTATTAACTCTCCTTTGTCTGAAGTAAGAATCCTAATATTTTATGCTAAATGATAAAAAGCAGTTGTCCTGCTGTTACGGGATTTGCTTCTAACTTTGTATGTCATTATATCTCAGTAAGTCAATATGGAACATCAGCTTGAAATCATTGCATCCGTTGTGCTTAGTGTTTAGTCATTACTGAAGAAAGTAACATTTTAGGTTATTTGCTTCATCTGTAAAATGTATTTGTGTTCATACTTTCTGTATCAGTTTGTTTCCCACATCAGCTGAAGTGATTTGTACAGGTCTTTGCAGAAATTACATATTCATCTCAACATGTGTAAGCAAAGTTGCCTCATTACTAAACTTTATACGGCTGATAAAAATAAACTGAATTTGTACTCAACACAAACTTAATGAATATGATAAATCAGTAAAATCTTGAAGAACTCTTTTCTTCTCCTGAACAATTTGACTAGACATTCTGGAAACTTGTCTTGGGGCTTTTGGTCTGTTTTAAGGGATTTGAGCAGAATCATTAGTTCCCTGTTTGGGTTTTTTTTGTTTTTGTTTTTGTTTTTTTTTGGGGGGGGGAGGGGTGGCCTATATTCTATTTTGTTAATCAGACTTTCTATTATGGTTTCCACTGCAGATAATGACCATTTGTAATGATAATTCCAGGCAAAAGATACTAAACTTTAAATCCATTGTTGGTCAACCTTGTTCAGAGTTAACTTGTGTGGTATCAGTAGTTTTTTTATGTACTTATTTGTTTGCCTTTGTTTGCTTTTGTCAGTGATAAGATTAAGAGGTAAAATCAGATTGAAAAGTAAACATAGTTATTCTGTGTCTTTCATTACATGTAAGAAAAATGTGGGATGAGGCAAGTTCATTGAAAAGTTCAGTTTTGGGAATGTCAGGGCAGAATTAGTTTCCTGAACTTCCCAGGTTTTGTTTTCTGGGAATCACAGAATCACAGAATGGTCAGGGTTGGAAGGGACCTCTGGAGATCATCTAGTCCAACCCCCCCGCCAGAGCAGGGTCACCTACAGCCGTTGCACAGGACGGTGTTCAGGCGGGTTTTGAATGTCTCCAGAGTGGGAAACTCCCCCCCCTCCCTGGGCAGCCTGTGCCAGTGCTCTGCCACCCTCAAAGTAAAGAAGTTCCTCCTCATGTTAAGATGGAACTTCCTGTGTTCAAGTTTGTGACCGTTACATCTTGTCCTATCACTGGGCACTACTGAAAGAAGAATGTTCCCATCTACCTGGCATCCTCCCTTTAAGTGTTTGTAAGTATTGATAAGATCCCCCCTCAGTCTTCTTTTTTCTAGACTGAAAAGACCCAAGTCCCTCAGCCTTTCCTCATAAGAAAGATGCTCCAATCTGCTGATCATCTGCCCCTGATCATCTTTGAAAGCTGATTGTGTGAAATATTCAAGACAAAACGTTCTTACTTAACATGTCAGCCATGGAAGCTTGAATGCAGATTGGAATAGTTCAGGCCAGATTAAATTACTGATTTGTAGGTCTCAAAATACCCACTGTTGTTGTGTTTAAAAATTTTTGAGTTGTAAAAATAACGTACTGATAATACCATGAAGTTCAGTGGATTCT
>NW_009647211.1:1736959-1774809 GCF_000708025.1 Charadrius vociferus
CAAGAAAAAAAAGGGAAAAAAGATATTTTAATCATCAACAATTTTTTTGCAGAAACTAGAGAGCACTATGAAGACAATATAGCTTGCATTTCCACTTCTATTATGCTGGTTTGATGCCAGTTTACTTTAATGCAGTTACTACCTTGTCATAAAACAGAGGTTCAGCACTTCCTCCCCTTTATGCCCTCTCTATCTAACTGTATTCTAAATATGAAAGCTATCCTAAAGACATACATGTTTTTGTAATCTTCCATAGGTCCAAGGAGGCTTGTTTCTCATGAGGCTCAGTTCTCATCCCTGAGGCTAACTTGTGCTCAGATGATAAGGTTCTGAGCTGTGAGGACATGCAGGATTATGTCAAGCAGCCTACCTACAGTGGGATTTTTTTTCACAGCACACAGCCCAGTCTATTTTTAAATGGTCTTAACTAGCCCTAGTCTCTCAACTTTCTGATAATCAGCAAAGTAATTCTCTACAAAAAAAAAAAAAAAAAAAAAAAAATTCTAGGCCACAGGTGCATTTACATACTTTGAACTAGACTGAATTTCGTTTCTTCCCTTGTTTTTTTTTTTTTTTTTCCAATATTTCTGGTCTTTTACCATATTCAGGTTCACAGTCTTCATTTCTTCATTAATTTGGGGGGAGGCAGGGGTGTTGTGTATATTTCAGGTATTGCCTTTGTGCTTGTGTTGCATTGCTTTCCTTTTGGGTTGCTTTGTATTTATTTCTTGAACCTTTCCCATCCACATCTGTTAGCTTGGAGTAGAAAGCTGTATCAACTTCTTAATCTATAGGCATGAGAATATGCAGAATGCAGACAACGTAGAATAAGAAAAGCAGCAAAAAATGTCATGTTCTGTTTTACAAGCTGTAGGGTTATTGCTGTGACATAGGATGCAATGAGATCATAGGTGGTGTTTAAAAGGTGGTGTTGTACAAGCTTTAATGAATGTCCTTGCTCCACGCAGAGCACTGCAGGATTGCGCTAGACTAATTGCACTAGACTAGTGGCAGTAGGGTTGGATATCATTTGCACCAGCCTCCAAGAATCTTGATGTTCATTGCATGTCTGCACCTTCCTGCAAGTCTGCAGGAAGGAGGATGAAGCCAGACTCTTTTTAGCAGTTCCCAGTGACAGGACAAGAGGCAATGGGCACAAGCGGGAACATAGGGAGTTCCGTTCAAATACAAGAAAAAACTTCTTTACGGTTAGGGTGACAGAGAATTGGAACAGGCTGCCCAGGGAGGCTGTGGAGTCTCTTTCTCTGGAGATTTTCAAGACCCACCTGGATGCAGTCCTGAGCAATGTGCTCTAGGCAATCCTGCTTTAGCAGGGGAGTTGGACCAGATGATCTCTACAGGTCCCTTCCAGTTCCTCCTGGAATTCCATTGCAATCACGGAAACATGGTGGGATGACTCACACAACTGGAGAGTTGCAAGGATGTCTATAAATTCTCCAGAAGGGACAGGCAGTGGAGTAGCCCGCTGTGTTAGGGAGTATTTTTACGATGGCTTGACGATGAAAGAGACAAGTGTTTATGGATAAGAAACAGGGGAAAGGCCAACAAGTTAGATATCATGGTAGGAGTCTGTTATAGACCACCCAATCAGGATGAAGAGGCAGACAAAATATGCTATAAGCAGCTGGGAGAAGTCTTATGATTGCTACCCCTTATTCTCATGGGGGACTTCAACTTACCAGATGTCTGCTGGAAATACAGTACAGCATAGAGGACACAGTCTAGGAGGTTTCTGGAGTGTATGGAAGATAATGACTTCCTGACATAGCTGGTGAGTGATCCAACTAGGGAATGCACCCCAGTGGACCTGTTGTTTGTGAACAGAGGAGGACTTGTTGGTGATGTGATGGTTGGAGGCCATCTTGGTCACAGGAATCATGAAATGGTAGACCTCTCAGTTCTCAGAGAAGTAAGGAGGGGCTCAGCAGAACTGCCACCTTGGACGTCCGGAAGGCAGACGTTGGCCTGTTAGAAGCCTGGTCGACAGGGTCCCTTGGGTGGCAGTCCTGAAGGGCAAAGGAGTCCAGGAAGGCTGGACATTCTTCAAGAAGGAAATGTTAAAGCCGCAGGAGCAGGCTGTCCCCATGTGTCGAAGGATGAGTTGGTGGGGAAGAAGACTAGCCTGGCTGAACAGAAAGCTTTGGCTGGAACTCAGGGCAAAAAAAGAGTTTATGACATGTGGAAGAAGGGGCAGGGAACTCAGGAGGACTACAAGAAGGTCATGAGGTTATGCAGGGAGAAAATTAGAAGGACGAAACCCCTACTAAAACTTAATTTGGCTACTGCAGTAAAAGGCAATAAAAATGTTTCTATAAATATATTAATAACAAAAAGAGGGCTAAGGAGAATATCTGTTGGATGCAGAGGGAAATATAGGGACAGTGATAGGAAAAAGCTGAGGTACTTAATGACTTCTTTGCCTCAGCCTTTCATAGTAAGACCAGTTCTTCTCAGGCTATCCAGTCCCCTGAGCTAGAAGACAGGGACAGGGAGAAGAACAAAGCCCCCATAAATGGTTAGCAGCCTGCTACAGCACTAGACACACATATGTCTATGTGGATGGATGGGATCCACCTGAGGGTACTATAGGAGCTGAAGGATGTGCTCACCAAGCCACGCTCCATCATTTATCAGCAGTCCTGCCTAACTGGGGAGGTCCCTGTTGACTGGAAGTTAGTAAATGTGATGCCTATCCACGAGAAGGTCTAGTAGGAGGATCTGGGGAATTACAGGCCTGTCAGTCTGACCTCAGTGCTGGGGAAGGTTATGGAGCAGATCATCTTGAGTGCCATCACATGGCACATACAGGACAACCAGGTGACCAGGCCCAGTCAGCATGGTCCTACTTGACTAATGTGATCTCCTTCTATGATATCTGCGCGCATAGTGGATGAGGAAAAGGCTGTGGATGTTGTTTACCTGGACTTTAGTAAAGCCATTGACACCATTTCCCACAGCATTCTCCTCGAGACACTGGCTGTTCATGGCTTGGACTAGTGTACTCTTTGCTGAGTAAAAAAATGGCTGGATGGTTGAGCCCAAAGAGTCGTGGTGAATGCGGTGAAATACAGTTGGTGGCCAGTCAAAAGTGGTGTTCCCCAAGGCTCAGTATCCGGGCCAGTTCTGTTCAATATCTTTATCAACGACCTGGATGAGGGGATCGAGTGCATCCTCCATAAGTTTGCAAACACCAATTTGGATGGGAGTGTTGATCTGCTTGAGGGTAGGATGGCTCTACGCAGGAACATGGACAGGTTGGATTGATGGGCCGAGGCCAATGGTATGAGGTTCAATAAGGCCAAGTGCTGGGTCCTGCTCTTGGGTCATAACAACCCCATGCAGCATTACAGGCTTGTGGAAGAGTGGCTGGAAAGCTGCCTGGTGGAAAAGGACTTGGGGGTGTTGGCTGACACATGACTGAATATAAGCCATCAGTGTGCCCAGGTGGCCAAGAAGGCCAACAGCATCCTGGCCTGTATCAGAAATAGTGTGACCAGCAGGACTAGAGAAATAATTGTTCCTTTGTACTTGGCACTGGTGAGACCACACCTCAAATACTGTGTTCAGTGTTGGGCCCCTCACTACAGGAAAGACATTGAGGTGCTGGGGAAGGTCCAGAGAATGGCAACAAAGCTGGTGAGGTGTCTGGAGCACAGGTCCTATAAGGAGTTGCTGAGGGAACTGGGGTTGTTTAGCCTGGAGAAGAGGAGGCTGAGGGTAGACCTTATCGCTTGCTACAACTACCTGAAAGGAGGTTGTAGCAAGGTGGGTGTTGGTCTCTTTTCCTAGGTAACGGGATAGGACAAGAGGAAATGGCCTCAAGTTGCACCAAAGGAGGCTTACATTGGGTATTAGGAGAAATTTCTTTACTGAAAGGGTTATTAAGCAATGGAACAGGTTGTCCAGGGAAATGGTTGAATCACCATCCCTGAGGGTATTTAGAAAACGTGTAGATATGGTGCTGAGGGACATGGTTTAGTGGTGGACTTGACAACATTAGGTTAATGGTGTTAGGATAAGGGTCTTTTCCAACCTAAATATTTCTATGATTCTATGATTTTTGTTAAGTAGCATTAAGTGCTGTGTTGTGGTGAATAGATTTACTGTCAGCATCAGATATGAAAATGAACATTTAGTTTGATGCCATCAGTATTTCTGGATTTTCAAGTAGATGTCCCAAAATCGGCCAAATCTTAGACTCTCAGAACTGAGTCTTATCAGGGCATTTCCATCTCCTGTCTGTCTCTATATTTTATTTGATGTTCTTGCAGTTGTAGGAATGGATATACCATCCTCTTTGGTGTATTAGAGTTGGTTTGGATGAGTGGGTATTTTAGGAAGAGTGTCTGGGGAGAGTGCATTAGCAAGAGCTCGGGTTGAAACCAGCAAAAATATGAATAATTAATCAGTTACTGAATACCATCTGGTTTGTTGGTCTTTAGTGAAGCAAAACTGAAACAGGGGTTATGTCTAATTGTGATTGCCCTTTGTAATGACATAGTAATGTCATTTATTGCTCAAATGGCCTACTTTTTGCCATGACTAATTAGCAAGGTAATCAATGTTAATGCTGACTTTATCAGTTACAGTAACTCACTGCTGATTTTAGGACTAATTAGTGCAAACCTTATTAGAGAAAATGCTAATAATTGGCAGTTAATAAATTTCAGACTTTTCAATAGATCTAGCAGCACAGTAACCTAGCAGAAGTTGTTCATGTTAAGGCCAATGGGGTCAAAAAAAGTTAAAGAGAAACTGTAACAGCTTGATAAGCTCAGAGGGGTGCAAAATGATAGGTCCATTACAACGCATTGGTAAAGTACAGAAAGAAATTGACTTTTAATTAAATTCTGATTTGAATAAAATGTATTTGAACCAAATCCTTAAATTTCTGGGAAGTGTGTATTAAAGGTAATATTTCAGGGTATCCAACACATTATTTGGGTGAGATGGCATAACTTTTTTTCCATCAAAATATACTGGTAATGCATGTGTAGGGATAGACAAATAAAATCTATGTGACTCAGATCCCAATCCATTTAAGGTCACCAAGACTTTCCCTTGGCTGTGGTATACTTGGAGGTGCCACTGTGTGATACATGGGCTGCATTTTTGTTTAGGGCTTTCTGGGTTGCTACTGAGGCCACAATGTTCAAGTGGCATGCTCCTGCAGGCTATTTATCTGTGATTGATCCAGACTGCAGGATTCCAGAGGCTGAACCACCAAGTGGGTGGAGTGGGCAGCATCAGAACAGGTGGAAGATGTTATGGAGAACTGAACAGTGGAACGAGTGCTGAGACACTTTTCTACATGTTGCTGTGTTCCTGATTCACTGTTCCCTTCGTACCTATGCACGGTTTGACACAGACCCAGGGCTGCGGCTGTTAAGATGTAATGCCCAGGAAGTTAACAGACTGTTTCCAAACTGGAAGGCAGTTCTTAGTAGTTCTTCCATCCGTTTGGCTTTCCCCTCCACTAATTCTGACCTTTCTCCCTGACCTGCAAGGTAGGGAAGAAACTCTAATGTGGATGATGTCAAGGGAGTAGACAAAGTAGCTCAGAAGATATGAGAGCAAGCCAGGGCCCTGCTTTTTGAATGTTTGCTTTCACAACCAAGATTCCACAGTCAGGAGCATGTTATTGAAGGTAGTGTGGGAAACACTGTAACTGTGCTGCCCCTGTATTTTCTGAGGAAATCAGAATGACATTATCAAAATGCTTCTGATGACTGTCACCAACATAAGGCTTAAACTCTCAATTATGTTTGAATGATCATGGCAGATATGAGAGGTGCCTGAGGACTGGAGGAAAGCAAATGTCACTCCTGTCTTGAAAAAGGCAAGAAGGGCACAGGGAACTACCTACAGGTCAGTCTGCCTCACCTCGATCCCTGGGAAGGTGACAGAGTAAATGATCTGCAGACAACTTCCAGGCACATGATAGACAAGAAGGTAGACATGAGTATTCAGCATGGATTCATCAAGGGGAAGTCTTGCTTGACAAAACCTGTAATCTTTTATGATGAAATGACTGGCCTGGTAGATGAGGGGAGTGCGGTGGATGTTGTGTACCTGGACTTCAAGAAGGCTTTTCACGCTGTCTCCCATAAAATCCTCATACAGAAGCTGATGAAGTATGGGACAGAGGAGCTGACAGTGAAGTGAATTGAAAACTGGCTGAACGGCTAAGCTCAAGAGGGTTGGAATCAGTGAGACAAAGTCTAGTTGGAGGCCAGTGGTGGTGTACAACAGGGATCATTACTGTGTCCCATACCATTTAGCATCCTAATTGTTGATCTGTATGACGAGGCAGAGTGCACCC
The DNA here is from genome assembly GCF_000708025.1 of Charadrius vociferus. Classification (NCBI taxonomy): domain Eukaryota; kingdom Metazoa; phylum Chordata; class Aves; order Charadriiformes; family Charadriidae; genus Charadrius; species Charadrius vociferus. The sequence continues at coordinate 1,743,303 of NW_009647211.1, forward strand.
TCAGCAAGTTTGCAGATGACACAGAACTAGGAGGAGCAGCTGATACATCAGAGTCTCATTTTAAGTTCCTGTGGTTGCTATTTATCCATGGAGCAAATCTTTGATATTAATTATGTCTACAAACACAGAGTACTACATTATCTGCGACTATTCATCAGAAGTTCTTCACTACAAACAGTGGGACTCCAAGAGCAGAAGCTTGAGTAACTCTTTTTTGAAAAGTTGCTGCTTAATACAAACCATTTGTGTCATAAAGTGATTCCACCATTTATCTTCTTCCCATTCACGGACATTTTGCAAGGGAGCAAAACCACATCCCACAGCAGGTAGTGCATTTTAGTCAAGAACTTTGGCACCAACTCCATTGCATCTTAATTGTCTAACAATGTGTGTGGACTCTTACTTCTATGGAAGAAAGTTACAAATGGGTGGATCCAAAGTAAAAATCCTACAATGGTAAAGAACATTTGTGCAGACTCCTAATTCTATTAGGTTCACTCACATTTCATCTTGTTTAGAGAGGTGAAGGGAAAAGTGACTCTGTCCTGCAAGTCTACGCTCTCTCACTGGAACTAGACTGGTTTGCAACAGCTGAGTCCCTGGCCTACAGCCTTTGAATCCTTTTGCATTTATTTCAGGGGAGGCTAAAAAAACTATACAGGTCCCTGAATAAACCCACTAGTTTTCATGAAGGAAATATTCAGCACTATATGGAGAATGATAATGGGTGATCACCAAACACAAAAGACTTTCACCTAAATTCCTGAAGATACTCAGGCAGACTTGCTGTTGTTAATTCTTTCCAAGATAAGCTTTCCCATTTCTGCCAACACTGGCTTTTATCTGCGTTGTATACTGAGGTGAGTTTAAATTTTAACATATATTTCATGCAAATAGAAGGTGTGGTTTGGGCATTGTCTTCCTCAGCAAATCTGAGTACATTATATAGGGCTTCCCAGCCAGGCATAAATAGTCATTCTGAATTCGTAGTACATTTTTTATGCTCAACGTTTCCTGTCAGTATTCTCTGAATGTATTTCAGGAATCATATTTAACTGCAGAAGAAAATTATCCCAGTGACAGTTAACTGGCCAAAGTCTGCCACCTTTTTTCTGGAGACTGATGAGGATATTGTGGTTTTGCCTACAGAAAGCAGAAAAATGGCTTTCCTGCTACTTCTAATTAGTTGTTAGAATGAATGGTAAGTGTAACTCCTTAAAGTGGTGGGATTGAGAGCATACAAAGAAATTCAGAGCTATATTTACAAATAAGGCATACTAGAAGAGCAATGCAGGATGAATTTCATTTTTGTTCTTTGAAACTAATTATCCCTTGCACAGCATAATATAAATTTGTCGTGTAAGAGCAGAAAGGAAGTAAAATTAATGACTTTTCGTGTAACATAGAGGATAAGTGGTCGCCCACACCATTTGTAATGGCCTACACGAATTCAGACCTTCAGTGGCTTACAAGCAATTTAGTGTATCTTTCCCTGAAAGAAAAGATGAGAGGTTTTCAAGTGCAAACTAAACTTCACAAGACTGATTTAGCAATAATTGGCATCCTAATTCATGCATTGTTTAGAGTGGATTAAAGAACCTTGATATGCCAAGTTCTTGCCTGAGGAAAGGTTGAGTTTGATAATATTCTTGTCAATGCAGGAAGGGGAAATATTATTTACATTCAGGGACATCTTTGTGTGTGAGCCATTTCATAGATGATAGGTACTGGTAGACATACTGCTGATTGATAGATATCCTTACATATATTTTTCTGTGACTGTATGCAGTGTTTGATCAGTGGAGTATCTGAAGAAAAAGAAACCAATGTTCAAAACGAGAAGATATATCTGATCAAAATGGTTTCTAGTAAGCAGCTCCACAGCATGAAATCCTACACGTCAAATATTAACTAGTCAGCTGCTAGTGGTCTAACATGGTAATTGACACTTTGTTTATGTCACTTGATTATAAATGGCCATTAAAAGCAGACTGAGTATGAATCATGCTTGAAACAAAAAATCACCAGATTTCACAGAGGTGGATGAAGTCATAACAGTAAATCAAAGTACTGTGGACAGTTAATTTAGAGAAATTTAAACATACATGGTCTCCTAACTTTTGGGTTATTCAAAACCTTGAACTTCAAGAACTCAACTGAAATAGAGGTATTCCTCTGCATCTTTGGGGCTGATGTGTGGTGGGAAGAGGGCAGAAAATGCATTGGAGAGGTGAGTGAAAGATACCAATTAAAATCAAAGCTGAGTACAAAAAAGGAAAAAAGAAAAGTTCTTCAGGCAGCAAGCACACCTCCTTGATATTATTCTGAACTTTTTGTTTACTTACTGATTGATTAGAGTGGTCCTCAATCCATCTGTACTCTGTCTGGCAGTTTGATTTACTTTGTTTTTTACATTTTACCTATTACCCTTCACAACCTATTTCAGCTGTCATTCAAATAAATATAAGTTTGTGTAAAAAATAAAGGCAATTGCAAGCAATTTCCTTTTTTTTTTTCCCTTTTGGGTGTTAGTCTAGAAATCTGGAGACTGGGGCACCACTTTAGCAGTGTTTCAGTGATGACATTTGGCACTGGGGAGTCATTCCTTACCCATCCATGCTTCCTGAATTAACATACATCCATACATCCAGCTTTTTAGTATCAGAAAAGTCTAGGGTGATTTTCACTTCAAAGAGAGCTTGTCTTTATGCTGTTGTCAGTTCATAACTTAAATTTGCAGAATAACGTGCAATTTGTACCCTGATGGTGTTCTGTAAAGCTGGCGCTGGCCTGATGGTTAAAAATGGGTTTACTCTTTACAAGCAGAAAATATCCTAGAAGTTATTTTCTCAGGAACAGAGAATGGGTGTCTAGTTCATTTTAGAATTTCCAGTTTATACTTAAAAATATTCATAGAATTACGCCGTGTCCTTCAAAGATGTTTTGGGATGATGCAGAAATAAGACATTCGGACTGCATCTTCAGTAAGCATATACCTTAAGAACACCTGTTGTTTGCTGTAACAGGAAAGTAAAGAAAATGAAGACTTAGTACACACTGAATACATATTAGTGGTTTTTTATGACCAAAAAAGACCACCCTCAAACACCTTGATAAGGCAAGGTCTTGCTTCTGATTTCTCCAGCATGGCTGAATCCCTGGAAAGGGAATGGGCAGCTTTGCTGAAGTCATGTGGCCCCTGCTATAGCTCACTGAGCAGTACTGGATAATGTACAATTTATTGACTGTTTGGAGGCTCCTGAGGTCTTGAAACCTGTTTAATAGGCATCTCAAAGCAGCAGCTCTAACATAATAATATTGCTGTAACACAGCTACAATACTGCAGAGTGCTATTGCTGTAATGATGTATTATGGAAAACGTGATGCTGGCCAGAAAATTACCAAGGGAACTCATAAAGTGTTATTTAACCTTTTGTTAATTTAAAGGCTCCAATATTATCTAATTTATTTATTATGTGAAGAAAGGAGCTGAAGTCAATTACACAGTGGACTGTAAGATCTGTATATGAGCTTCACTTCTGCAATGAATTATGGATGTTGAAAGGCAGAGATTTAAGCTTTAAAACCTGCACCTAAAAGCGGACAAGGTATAGCATAATTTGTATCACTGACAGGTATTGCTGTTCAAATGAAAAAAACCACACATTGAAGTCATGGTCATTCCCACTGCAAAATCTATTTAGGAATTGTGGGTCTAAGTCTTTGGGTTTTCATTAGCAAATCCCAGAGAAGCCTATTGGAATTTTCACAAAAATTACTCTTTCTGTTTATATTTTTTGAAGTATTTTAAAACAAATCATTTCAACAAATATAGTGTTTTGCACAGTATAATGGGATATTACAGTAGGTACAAGCTACCTTAGCAAGCGTGAACTATTTAAGTCTGTCGAAGTCAGTTGCACTGGCCTACTCTATAGAAGCTGAGGATCAAATCTAGAATGGCTGAAGAGAAAAGATTGTTCCTTGGGCAAGAGCTTTCAAAGGCGCAGAGAGACTGCAGTGGATAGTCTTTTGTATGAGAAATCAGTTACAGCATTAAATATATCAGGAAGTGTGAGTGACGGGGAATTTGAGTACTTGGCCCATGACTATCAGGAATTAGTAGCTGCTACAAAGCATTGAACTGTCAAGCCCACTTATTTTGCTGGCATATGAGCTGCGCATGATCTTGTAGCCCAGTGGGCAGTTTCCTGCTGGTCAAAGTACAGTCGCAGGTTTACTTACAGTAAAATGAGGGAAATCAACAGAGGGGTTTTGTTTGTTTGCTTGTATATTTTGTGGAGAAAGGGTGCGCGCTTTGGGTGCAATTCACCCTTGTGCAAATAAGTGTTTGAATTGCACAGATCACTTACCTGACTGGATGACTGAAACTTTCTATGCAAAAGAAAAACTCATACAGATTTCCATCCTTGCTGTGAATGACATCCCATATGCACTATCAGTGAAAAGAAGAGTGAGCCACAGGCACGTGGAAGGGCAGTACTGTATGTGATATCTCAGTAGCCTTCAATCACCTCCACTTTAAATGTATTAATTAAATACACCTGTTTTTATGTATTTTCATTGTAATTACAACTTCAGATGAATTGCTGTTAGGTGAATAAGACAACTCAGAATTAAACTCCATCTTTTCAGCCAATGTTAAAAAGACTTGGTGTCTGAACCTGGGCCGTTCAGAAGATCTCAAGTTCACATGAGATGTCCTTCACAGATACCCATATCAGTCCACTGAGATGATAGGAGTTATTTCTAACTACAGAGACTTAAGCGAGGACAAGATCTGTCCTGTCTACTGTGTGTCCTTTTTTGCCTGTATCTAAGTGCATGCTCTGTGCTGCATCCTCATCTCCATCGTTTTTCCTCCAGTCACCTGGAGTAGGAGGTGTGATGGCATACACCACAGCTCCCTCCCTCCTCGCCCTCCTGGATTTCCTTCCAGGAGAAACTATGATGAATCACGAATACCCAAAATACAGAACTCATTCTAGCATGTGGTCTTCATGTCTAGTCTCAGGATGGGAATTGCAAAGTGCCCCAGCTTCCGCAGTTTAGATGAAGCCTTAGTTTATCAAACATCTGCTGTGCACATAGCACTTGTACACAGGCAGCTGTGTTTCCCTAAACATCGTAGTATTTACACCCGTTTGCCCTGGAACCATTGCCCTTGGCAACTCCTGTAATTATTTGGGAATTAGTTAATACATTATATTTGACCTCATAGGTTGGCAGTTAATAAGGGACAGATTCTGACACCTCCAGCATGCCTAGTGAGAGGGTGTGGAGTTCAAAACAGGACTGCTCCCTTTATGTGTACTTCTCTGAGAGCAGCTCAGTAAGGATGCTCCCTGCGGGCCCTGGGGATTTGTCACATGGCCGAGATCCCCTGCACAAAAGGAACATGGCTAGTTAGGGCACGGCTTTATCCCACATCCACTTCCATTTCAGAGCCAGTACTGAGGCTAGAATAAAGAAAGCCTTTATTCCCTCTGTTCCTCAGAAAGCACTCTGCCTGCTTGTTTTGTCTATAAGCAGAATTCTGCTGGGAACTCCCTGGGGTATGGTGCTGCTCTGAAACTCTCTGCAGTTACCATTCAGCCCTGTAAGTTAGTGTCTAGCAAGTATATTCAATGATACAGTTTTATACCTTGCAGACTTAGTGGCTGCACAGATGCTTCTCTCATTCTCTCTTTCCATGCCCTAAAAATATCTGTCTCTGTACATTGGGAATGGTAGATACCAATCTTTCCTGGCTCAGCTGTTTCCTCTTTCCAGAGGAAAAGCAACCCACCCAATTATACACACTCATAAATTATCTTGACAGCCCACCTACTGGAACTGCCGTGCCTTCCTGAGCTGTTTTAATTGTTCATGAGTTCTGAGTTCCTGCAAGTAGAGGCCAGAAAGGAACATTACAAGCCCCTATGGAAACTCTGTTTCTTCTTTATTTTTCAGGCTTACTGGCAACACACTTGTGAAGGTGATTGTTATGAGCTTGTCTTTCTCAGTGGAGTCATTATGCTAAAGAAGCCTCCTGTGCTCTCTCATATAAACATATTCTTAGTAAGATAGTTGAGATCGCTGCTGGATCGTTCATCATGTTGATAAAAGTTGCTGGATATAGAGGTTTGAAGACTGTTGAATTTTACAGTTGAAAATAGGGAGGATATTTCTCCCCCCTTCTCTTCTTCAACCTTCTTGCTCCCTGGCATCTAAAGCATGAAAAGAGAAAGATTTGGGTAAATTAGGTCTACTGGTTACTCCCACAAATACGAATTTTAATCTTTAGGGTGTGCTGAAAGAGTGCAAGGAAACAGAGGACAGTTAGCATCTTGTCCAGCTTGGGTTGCCTACAACCTGATTCTACCCTGCTCTAAACACCTGTCTCCTTTTCACGTTGTCATGCCTTGGAAACAGAAAATCTTCTCAGAAATATCCCACTCTCGTTGATATACCCTATCAGTTCCCACCTCCTTGTGCTTTGTCACATGTATCTTGGTATTCTTCCTTTTAGAAGATTTTACTTCACACTTTATGTGGACAATTCATTTCTTGAAGGCTGAATACATGCAGAGTGCAGAGTGCAATATGTCATTTCTAGCTCTGATTCCGGGGCACATATGGGTGGGCTGAGTTATATTTTCCTGACTTCAGATACTCTCTTCAGATTCTCTCCTTGGTCACGCTGTTACACCTGTCTTACTGGAGAGCCTCTGGGAGAGACACGCATTGAAGAACTCAGATATTTTTATGTAGAAAATCCCCTTAGTATTTTTGTGAATGGTCTGTTTACCCTGAATTTATCCAGCTGCAGAAAGTCCCCTGTGCTGTTGTCCTACTGCAGTTCCCCAGTTTTGAAAAGCTATGCCACTATTTGCATTGATGTTGCTTAACTCAGCATGGTGCCGGGGGTAGGAAGCACCAGCACAGGTTTACTGAAGGCTGAAATTAGGGCAAGCCCTCAGGGGCTGAAAACACCTTGGTCTTTGCACCAGGAAGGTCCTCCACGTAGAATGCACCCACAGCACAGTTGTAGACCATGGAGCTACACTGACCCTGCGAGCTGCAAGACACCCCTTCAGTGTCACATTTGGATTCACAGAAGTGGCTCACTGCCTGATGACATGGTTTGTTCATTCATGCTTGCTTGTGTACAGGGAGAACACCTATTGCTTTGCCTTGTATAATACATAAACAATAATTACTCTTTCTTCACACAGCAGAGTGATCAGATCTCTTTTCTTCTCAGCACCATATATACGCTTCGAAATATGTGGGTTTTTTTTCCTAAATGTCTAAAAAAAAACTTGTTCAAAATCTATAAACCTCTGCAGTTTATAGCATAGAGTGTTTCTGACTTTTTATATGAACCTGATTTTTTACGTGAGCCTGATTTTTTACAAAGTCCCTGAGACACAACCATTGCTTGGTGTGAAGTTGCTGAGTCAATAAACACAATAAACAAAAGGGGGATGGGCGTTCATTTATTCTAATTTTACAGTTGAAGAACTAGAAAGTTGTCATTGGCTGGCATTTTTAGATAGCCTCTTTACAGATAATCCTTTCATTTAGCCAAGATGTGAATTGTGGTGTTAAAAAATAGTGCAGTGTCAGTTATTCTTTCCTCAAAAAACTACCCCATAAAAAAATTCTGCTACTTTTTTTCAGTCCTTTGTTCATGTGTTAACCTTTTAAGAAAACTAATGGGAATGGCACAACTTACTGCTTTCATTTCTAGTTTGAAAATCTCCTGCTCCATCTTAATTCTGAGGAATGGTAAAAATCATAATTTGAAAGAATGTTGGCACCATATATGTGAAGATCAGACATTGATTTTTAGAATAAAACTCAGTGCTTCACAAGTTGGAAATCTGTAGTCTATATATGTTGAAATCTTTAGCCAATGTTTCTTTGAATATCGATGCTGCCTCAAACCCAGACCAGGCATGTTTGAGAAAAAGGGCACAGCTGCTGCTGCCGTCACCTCGTAGTAGCAAATTTTGGAAATCATACAACTGTATGAGGCAAGCAAAAAAAAAGAAATAGATAGGTAAATGGATAGATAGATAGATATGTCTGCAATTAGGGCAGTTGCTAAGAAAATAACACAGCGCTTTGCTTCCTGGGTAGTGCATAAGCTGCTTCACAGTTTTCACAATGTGAGCTGTAGAACCGAGAACTTGGCTTGAAAGCCATTGTATTGCCGTTACAGCTTCATTTAAAAAGCTGTGACTTGTATTATTTGCCTCATTTCAATGATAGCTCTAAATCATAACGATCTAAAATGAGTTTACCGTTTCAGCCACTGTGCTCCTAATTTGCCTACAAGCTTACTTCCAGACTGCAGCTCCTCGACCCTCGGCTGACTCTGAGAATGGCATCGGCTCTGCTGACAGAGCCCAACTGTTTACACATCCTGATGAACTGAAACTGAGGGAGCACATCTGCTGCGGATTTTCAGAGCTACACCCTCGATATTGCAGGAGGCTGAGCCAATCAGTAGGCAATTGGAAATGCTTCTCAGTAATTCTGTGGTTTTAGCAAATGCAAGTGAAGGACGCGATCCTATAAACTCATGGGAGTAGCTGCTGCGTGTGCAGCAGTCACAGTGTACTGAAACTTTGCCATCCCGGCATAGATAAGAGCCAAGCTTTCTTCCAGGTTAGGCAATTAGGCCCAAAATGTAAAGAATCACACAGAGACTTCACCATTAATAAGTCATGACAGGGAGAACTTGGTACAATGCTTTGGAACATAGTTTGTAAAACAAAGAACAAACAGCATTAAATTTCAAATGTGTTTCTTTTTATTTATAATATCTAGACTACATAATATTCTATTTATTTGCTAATACGACCAACATGGCTAAGTGTATTTAGTGCAACCCTCCCTCGATACAGTACTGCTACTGGGAGTCAGAGCAACATATCAGGAGGAAGGTTGCAAGCAGGATCTGAAATGTTTTTGTTTGGAAACTAAGTGACGCCCGAGGTAAAACTGCACAGTGTTAAAGCAACGATAATTGGCTCCTCCTGGCTTTCCCCACTGAAAGAAATTGAAATTCAATTGACTTTCAGTGGGAATAGTAGTGGAGCAGCAATTGTCATTGCTGTGACATTGTGTATTTCTGTATCAGGCGGTTCTCAGAAGCCAAGAGAAAATGTCGTAAATTAGAATATGATCTAAGAATGCATTTCATGGGGGGAGGACAGCACATGTGATGAATATCATATGCTCAGTAGTAGGCTTATGCTGAATGGTGTTGTGCAGGCTGTGCGTATATAGTACAAAGGACACAGGAGTAAACTGCTCTGCCAGGTGCAGTGATACTTGGATGATAGCTTCCTCTTTGCAGCATAATAACAGTATCCGCAGCAGTAAATCAGAGGCTGAGGCATTTAGTATGCTAGGAGATGGATATTTAAAAGGTATTTGGAGATTTTAGGGGTACGTGTTCTGGCCTGATTTTAAATGATAGAGAGCTCATTAGCCCAAGGCAGATTGTATAACAATCTCCTTAGTCAAACTGTTCCAGCTGTTAGCTATACTCACTGTTCGAAAGCTTTCCCCAGTCTCTGATCTAAATACCTGCAACATAAGCCCATTTCATTCCCAGAAGCCACAATGAAGAATTTATTCCCTTATTCCTTGCTGAATGGTCTTCAAATATTTTTTGACTATTTAAAGCTTTTTTTGTCCCTTCAGCCTTCTTTTCTATAGGCTAAAGATCCCAATGAGTTAAATGTTTCTACATTTCAGAGAGCCATTTTTTTGTCCAACCGATCAGCAGTTTTCTTGACTCAGAGTACCCCACGCTGCACAGGGCTCGGCTTAGGTATTAGCAATACAGACCAAAGTGGGAGTACCTGGGTATTTACCTGTCTTCCTGATAATACTCCGGTTTATATTTCCCTCTATGGTGAATAGTTTTTCACAAAAATTGCAACTACTTCATCAACTTGTTTTCCACGAGATCTTTTTCTACAGATCTAGTTCTCTGTACCATCATGTCCCACCCTCCTTCCAGCCATATTATTCCTCCCTACAACTTTACCAATTTTGGGCATTCCCTTGTTGAATTAAATAGTATTTTTAAAAGTGGTTCTACAATTTCTAAATGCAGCTTTGTGCTCCAGTACGTGTGAATTCACACCACACTGAAAAATTTCATGTCCAGTTTTTCATTATCAATGTTTATACTGATAAAGCAACATAGTGATTAGCATAGGGTGAGTGGCAGCAGTAATCTGTTTAATGAGTCCTTGCAGTGTTGTGGTGCACCACTGATAGCTTCTGTATGTGCTTTAGACCAATGACTGCTTTATAGTAGTTTTGTACAAGCCATATTTCCCTTGGAAGCATCTTATATCTTTTCTGTCAGTGAAAGTTAAGCAGATCATCTATAGCTTCCTGACTCCTCTTTCTGTCTTTTTAAGGACAGAAAATACAACTGTGATACTCAAATCTGCTGGACTGTCTCCTGTCTCCATGAGAAAATAAAGGAAACTGCCATTAACTCCTGCGTCGACAGCCAGTTCTCTGTAGTTGAACTCTTCCTCAGTACTCAAAGACTGTTTCAGGCTAAGAACTTACATCTCCCTCCTGTCACAGTCTACAGATATTTTATTGAAGATGAGAGTTAAAAAGATACCAAACACTCTGGCTTTCAGTGTTGTGTCAGTAACTCTCACTCTTCAGCAAGAAGCATATAAACTCTTTGGTGTTCTTAGTATTAATGGACTTGCAAAATGTTTTGGGGTTTTTTTGGAGCTGCTTATATTCCTCTGGCAGCTCTGTGCCCTGTATGCCAGCCTAACTAACGGTATATTGTAGCTTTATTTTTCTGAACTGCTGGGAAAATGGCCTTTGAGGATGGCAGCACATGTATCTTCACCCTAGGAATATCCTCCTGCTGTTAAATACCGAATGGTTTAATTCAAATCCTATAATACACTCACAGTGTAAGTTGTAATGCAGTTAAATTTTGTTGCCCCCATGGTGACAAGTCATAATATACTACCAGAGGACTTTGTGCCCCGCATTCTATAGCCAGGGAGTGCAGGTGTTTGCTTATACCTCTGCAAGAAATTTTGCCTGGCGTTACAGAGAAGGGCTACAAAGCTGGTGAGGGGTCTGGAGGACAAGCCTTATGAGTAACGACTGAGGAAACTGAGATTGTTTAGTCTGGAGAAGAGGAGGCTGAGGGGAGACCTTATCACCCTCTACAACTACCTTAAAGGAGGTTGTAGAGAGGTGGGGGCTGACCTCTTCTCCCTGGTGACAAGTGATAGGACGAGAGGAAATGGGTTCACATTATGCCAGGCGAGGTTTAGATTGGGTATCAGGAAACATTTTTTCACTGAAAGGGTTATTAAACATTGGAATAGGCTGCCCAGGGAGGTGGTGGATTCACCATCCCTGGAGGTGTTTAAAAAAAAGGTAGATGTGGTACTTGGGGACATGGTTTAGAAGTGGTTTTGTTAGGGTATGTTGATGGCTTGGCTTGATGATCTTAAAGGTCCCTTCCAACATCAGCGATTCTATGATTCTATCTATGATTCTATGACATCTTTTTCTGGTGTCTGGAAACACAACCTTTCCTACTTATTACAGCTAGGACTACTGGGGTCAGCTTTGGGTGAATTTCATAGAGGACATCTACTGCTGTAGCTTGCTCTATCCCAGTTTTCTGGTGCAGCTTCCCTAACTAGGCAGTTAAATTTGTCATAGCAACAGAAAATATCTGCATATTCCTGTGACACTTAGCCACCTGCAAAGAATGAGTGCGAAGGTAGGAAGAACAGTAATTGAGGCATCAGCATCATTAATGGAGGGAGCTGTTTTTTCCTCGTTACTCAACTTTTGCTGTGTTATCTCTATGTATAGGAGGGAGGAAAATCCTGTTTCTGCTCAAGTTGTGATGAACAGCACGTTGCACAAAAGGTAGAGTCTGCATGTGTTCACCTCATCCCAAGCTGGGGAATGTTTCTCTCAAACTTGGTGAGATAATAGAATATCACAGAAATTACACTGTTTGGCTCCATGTGGAAAAAAGATATTTCAGGTGAAGCTTTTCGGAACATTTTTCACTATCACATTTTTCCTGTGTTTCGCATAGGAAGGTAGGAGTTTCCTGAGTGGACCCGATAAGCTGTTCAGTTAGTCTGGCAAGGTTCTATGCTTGGGAAGAAGAGTCTGCAAAACTTCTAGTAGGCATAGATTCACTATGGGCAAAAAATTTTCTTCTCTGGAACATGGTGCTTAAGCCTGGAAGCAGAGGATGTCTTCGGGAACTCTTTTAAAATACTTTTTACCATCACAGCTCTAAAATATTTGCATTGCTTGCTTTTCTGTTACAAACTTATAAGCTCTTGATTTCATTCATATCTTTCGGCAAACACTGGGGAAAAGAAGCAGAACAGTGGTCAGGCCCTGCAGTTTCTTCAGTGGTTTAGCTACCTGTTTTCCGTATTCCTCTTGGAGCACTCAAAATCAATGGGAGGGATATTTTTTGCTATTTATAAGGAGCCTAAGTATGAAATTTGATAGAAGCATATTTTTGGTGTGGGTTTTTTTGTTTTTTCCCCTGTCCTTGAACTGATGAACAGGCTCACAATGTGAACTGTTTTATTTGCACAGTTTTCCGTCTTGCACTTCTGTGCAGCCCAGGGTAAACCTTCAATCAGCATGTTCTTTGGAAAGAGCTTGAAACATTTGTTCTATATTTTATATTGAGCTTGGGCTCCTGTCTGCTGCTGACAAATGGCTTGTTAACATATTGTTTCTGAAGCACAATTTGCATTTCTGTGAACCAGGGATTAAGGACTGTGTGTAGATTAGGAATAATTTATGTCTAATTAATAATAGATGTTTTTTTTCTCTTCTGCTTCAGATTTTGTTTTGCATGAGAACAGCAGAGTGCTCCCTGGTGATGACAAAGGAGAGCATTTCTCAAGTGCAAATAACATGAACACACTTAAATTGGAAGCAATTTATGGTTTAACCACTTGCTTACTGACCAGTAAATTAGTTCTGACCATGTAATGTGCTCTCTTTTGGAGACTTGAACATAGTTGGATGTTATGTTCAAGCTCATCTAAGTGAGTATGCTTCCAAGCTTATGAGAAGTAGTTTAGCTTAGCAAAAGTACGTTGGCATAGTAAACATTTAGCTATATGACATTCGTATTGATAGGACTTGTATTTAAACGTGTTAGTAATGACCTGTACTGAAATGTAGTCTGTAAGAACAATGTAATACGCATTTTAATGAAATTCTTATCCTTACAATCTGTTTTACCCTTAATTTTTACAATACATAGAAAAAAAACCCAGAACTGTACAATAATAGGACCATTAGTTAGTTTTGGTATCTAAGTATTTGATTATGCCTTTCTTCATTGTTTAACTGCTTTGTAGCTGTAGGCAGAAAGAAACCTTTTATTGTGAATGTCTTATTTAGGTTGGTGATCTTTATTTAGTGAGCTTTGCTATAAATAATTTCAATCATTTTAACGTCAACTTTGCAATCAGAGAGAAGACAAGAACAAATAGTATGCATTTGATGACACAGATCCTCTTTGAAATAAATATTCTTTCTCCCCTTCATTAAGGAAGAAATGGATTATGAAGTGAATTAATGAAGAAAACCTTCCTGCAGTCTGAGTATGCTTTGCTGAAAAGAATTGCTATTTAAATGAGGTGTTAAACCTAGGTCACTTCTGCCCATCAGTAGCATCTGTATAGAAAATCTCTCTGTCGTCATAAACCCATCTTTTCCCATTAGAATGCCTTCTAGTTTCCAGACTGCAAATTGTTTATGAGCATCATGGGCAAAATCCAATACTTGCTGAACTCAAGAAAATAATCCTTTTGGCTTGAGTGAGCAAGGAACCGTCACCACACAGGATTTTATCATTGCTGCACAATTCAAAAGCAATGAGAGTTGTGCATGTAAAGTCCAAGCAGTTCAAAGTCTTTCTGAGTTGCTTTACTTATCACTACAGTAACAAACCAAGCATCTGTTGCACAAAAGAGCATCTGTGTGTGATGCTGCTGAGGAAGGGAGTGCCATAAGAAAGGAAAAGATGTGTGTCTGCTGTTTCTATCTCCTCTACAAATCTAAGCCGAATCAGGAAGGTGGGGGCACTGAAATGAGGACAGTGTCTATCCTTAGTCACACCAGTTGTAGCAGCTCCAAATGTAAGTTTGTACTTGATAGGCTGTATGGCAGATGTGTTTTTTAGAATGCTGGTGTGTCTGCTTTCCTTTTTCCTTGCGGAGATTGGTAACTATGTCTGGGGAGACAGGAAGGAGTTCCTCATTAGCGTGGCCTGGAAATAGCCCTTATGCGAAAGCTCTGCAGAAGTAAAGGAAGATGGTTGTGTTTAATAAAAAAGAAGAAAAGTAGATATTACTGTATAGCACTTAAAAGAACATTAAAATTTTGACATGCTTTTGGGGACATCTTATAGGATAATAAATCTCTGCTGAGTTCTATGTGACGGCACTAAACACCTTGTAGAAAGACTAGAGTGTTTATCAAGCAGTTAATTCCTGCACATTTCCAGCCTCTGCTTCCTACTTCGGTCATCCTCTTTTTTCTACCTATATTCCTGTCAACTTACACAGATGCAGGGACGTATTTTCTGACTTAATTATAACAAGTCATCACTCCTTTGCTGTGTTGCAGCGCTGTTAGGTGGGCAGCCGTCTCTGTAGAACACTGAAGTGCTTGAATGGTTGAGAACATGGGCTGATTTTCTGTCATCACGAGACAGAGCTGCCTGCTGCATTATGGATGCTTTTCAGTGCATTACCTGCTCAAAGACCTACCCACGAAACACTTGATTGTTAGAATTATCAACTTCCATGTGATCTTTCTTGTCTAGCATGAAAGGCTTTCTTTTACAGATGAGCAGTGACATTTGCTCTAAGGAGCAAGTGAGTCTTCACGGGACAAATAAGGATCTAGAATTATACATGGCACACATATCTAGAAGTGAATTTATCACCAAGCGAAGTATTTGGACCTAAAATATTGGCCCAAACAAATGCACGTTTTCTGTTAGAGGGCTTTGTTTTATTAAAGTCAACCCGAGGTTCTAATTTATGGGTTTTTTTCCCCTCAAAGACAGGCTACTGAATACTTCTACAGCTATGATCTATAAGTGTGGCTGATGTAGAGATACATTTTACTGCAGATTGCTGAGCAAGAGTCATAGATGCTGTTGTGCAAGGCTAAAATCCTGCTGTAGTAGACATTCATGTTAGATGATAGCACAGGGATGCTTGATTTGTTTGAAAATCTTCTTGTGACTCACCATCTTTTTTAGCATGGAGTAGTGTTCCATGTTGTATGGGATTATAAAACACTCACTCTTAGAGTGGAGTGCTTCAGTCAATAGGGAAAAACATGGATTTTCCTTATTTTCAAGCACCTTCTGCATACCTCTTTTATGTTGAAAAATGTGAAATCTATATAATATTCTACACAAAAAGAACATGATTTATCAATGCTTTAAACCAGAACAAAGTGAAAATACACATTTTTTTAACTTAAATAACATCTATGTAACTATAAAATGTGTCAATCGAGTATAATGCATATATGTTTCAACACTGCCGAGCTCCAGTTGGTGGAATTATTTTTAAATGCATATAAACAGCTATCTTATCTTGAGAGCCCCCTTAGACAGGCTGCTTTTTTAATTTTCTTTTTTTGTTTCCTCCCTTCCTCAACTCCGTTTTCAGTGATAGATTTGGTTCTGGTAAAATTTAGTAGACTGAAAGCTCATAATAAAAAACAAATTCCTCTCCTCCCTCCAGAATAAGCAACAACAGTGCTCCTGTCAGCTATTTTTGAGATTTGTATGTGTGGAACAACTTGTGGAGGTGACAGGTAATTCACTAACTCCATCTCATCAGTCTGACTTCTTTGCTGAAGCTCTACCAGAAGTGTTGTTGCATACACCTGTGTGGTTTTGTCCTCGGAGCATCCCTCCAGGCACAGATCTCATGGTGTCTGCCTTCACAAGGTGCCTGGGAGGCAAGGAAGTGTTATTCCTGCTCTTGAGCTGGAGGTGATGAGAAGCGCAAGGTGGTAAATAGTTTGTCCAAGATTGCATGAGATGGTTTTCGTCTGCAGAGTCTGCCCCCTAAAATATGAAGTCCCAGGTTTGTTTCTTCTTCTCCTTTGTCCTCTTCGTACAACAAATCCATGAGATGGATGGTGGCCATCACTTTTCACTGTAGAATTTTAGCCATTACTTTCTTTTTCCTATTCAGACTGATTTCCTGGGAGTGCAGGTTCCTTATACCTCTGAGCATGGACAGAATTGTCACAGCTGCAAAGAGAAAAAGCATGCCACAAACTTCATAGAATAATAGCTACTTAGCAGAGGAATTAAAAAGGACATTTCCATATGTGGATTGGATCTGCATTCCAGTGCCACAAGTCCTTACTTTTTTCTTTGCCTATCAAATATTTTTTTTTTTCTTTTTCCCATATGTCTCTTGATTGAGATGCGAGGATGGTCTTTTTCAGTATCAGTGTATGTCTAGCTCTGCTGCTATATAGTTGAATATGAATACTTGCTCCTCACAGCTACACCCAGCCCTTCTCCAAGCCGGAGTAGAAACTCAAAAGCAATGGACAGAATTACCAAAGTGGACTGGAAATCTTCCTGCATGAAATGGATTTACGAGACTTGCAGCATAGGGCACCTATTCTGTTATGTATTTTACTGCACTGCACACGCAATGTGCTTAAATACTGTGTGGTTTTAGAGCCAAAATCACTGCAGTACAAATGCATAAGAAAAGGGAACTGTTGGCTCTGTAAGTGAGGGAACAGTAGCAGGACTCTTCTCAGGACAACAGTGAAACAGCACAACTGTTGCATGCCTGAAATACCTGTTAAATGGAAGATAGATTAGTTTGTATGCCTTTGCAATTCTTTATTTAGAGCCACAGGAAAAGCAGATTCTGTGCAAACACATATTAAAGTTCCAGTGTGTATTTCTTTATTTATAATCATTTCCTTTGACTTGTAAATCCATGGCTCTGCTTAAAGACAGCACGTCATAGCTAATAAAGAATCACCCATACATGGAAAAGTATGTGACATTCCAAAATATTAACTCAATATATACCCTTCAGTTAGGGGTTAATAGAAATCTGGAGTGAATTCTTATTTTATCTAGGTCACTTAATTCATGCGTCTCTTATGTATGATTCAGAGGGGAATACAGCAATTGCTTGGCATTTAAAGATGTATAGAAAATGTATTAATCTTGGCTAAAGAATGGGTGATTTTTCTTTCCTGGCAGGTAGTCTCCTGCTGTACTTTTCCAGCAAGAAGAATTCGCGTTCATAATCCTTAAATCTCCTTGTTCTCCAAAATCTGTCTTCAAAACCCCTCTCTCTCATAGCGCATGGTAAATGGAAAGCATTTACTGTGACTGACTAGAGAAGCCTTCCAACTCCCTATTATTTACATTTTTTTTAACTCCGTCTTCTTTTCCCTGTCCCTTTCTTACCCTATGATCTTCACGCTACTCCATTTGTGTGTTTAATTTGCTTTTTAAATCTATCTCAAGCTGCCCAGCCTCCTCAGAGAAGGGCTTCTCAGTCTGTTATGTTGTACTGCACCTAGTGCAGTAGATCCCACCTACCCATTCCGTGCTACTGTGGTATTTATACTAAATGATATTATGCTAATAAGCAGATTATTGCTTTCTGTGTGACATCACGGAAGTAGCAATATTGAGACTTTAACACTAATTGCAGCCCCGCTGAGAACCCTTTCTCTATTCAGGTGGAGGCAGACATCCTGTGAGACATTTCAGCACCCAAAATATTTTGTCCTTTTTTTTTTTTCCCCACCAGCTTTCTGAATCTGTGCTCAATACCATGCAAATATTAAGCTCAGACAGCTTAAGGAGATAATCCAACTACCAAAGAATAAGGGAATTTTTAGCTTCCATTGTAAAATTATAGAAAAGAAATGAACAAATAAAAAACTCAGTGTACTGATGGCACTGTGTGAGATCTACCAAATGCTACATAAAAGTTATAAAAACAGATGGCTCTTATTTGAAAGTCTTTCCCAGATGAAAAGTCAGTGGTTTAATCAACGTGCATGTGATGTACATATTGTAATGCTGAGAATGGCCAGTTGTGCTTTGCACTTTGATCACTTTTCCTTAATAAAACTGGAGCTGAAATTAGTTAATTCGCTCATGAATCACCAGGGCTTCAAAATGCAAGGAAAGAAATAACGGCTTTTAAAGAAGTTGTGCTAGAGAAATAAAAGAAAAAAGGTTTAACATTCCTCTATATTCTCTTTTATGAACACACAAAGATTGCCAAAATTACAATACACAGCATGGACTAGTATGTGAGCCTAAGTACTGAGAAATTACTTTAGTTGTCGTTGATGATTTTCACAGCAAATAGGCAACTTCGAGAAGACCTGAGTATCTCTGTAAAAACAAAACAGTGTTACTTTCCATTTACCATATAGCACAAATAATCTGCAGGTTTTTCCTTCTCCAGGTGTTTCTAAATAGCTGGAATTATCCTGGCCATGTACTGTCTAATTTCTTCTCTCTTCATCTTGCTATCCACATTGTTTCTTTGACAAACACAGCTCAAAGAGTCCTTTTGTTTCTTTAGTCTCCACCTGGGTTAATTATGGCAAACTGTTAATATTTAGTTTTTTTAGCAGACTGTAGAATAACAAAATATATGCCAAACATCTTGAGACCTGACTTAAATACTTTTGGTTTCTACTGATTACTCTTTATCTAATTGTATTGAAATCCATGACGTTACTCTTGATGGTGTTGATACTGATGTGAGCAAAGCCTGCAACTGTACCAGCTTAAAGGATAAAATTTACCACATATAAGTAAGAAAATTTGGTTATTAAAGATTTAGTCATGACATGACTGTGTGAAAGTTGCATCAGTGTGGACTGGCCTGTTGATCTGAGTACTTTCGGGTTTTCTGCCAGCAACCCTGATTTTCAGTTAGTCAGCTGGTCTTAACTAGCGTTGAAGTGGTAGGCTGAAGTGCTCTTGTGGATCTGGCTGGAAGTTTTAAAAGTCCCTAGGGGCAACATGGTGTAACTGGCAGTGTAGTGTTGTTTAATGCAGAAAAGGCTAGTTTAAATTCATTTCAGAGGTAGCAGCAAGATCTGTTATGTCTCATCAGCTGTTTGGCTGCTAATCCCCAGCTAAGTGGCAATAATGAATTGAAAAGGTGATAGCATACCTGCAGCAAGATCTATGAAATATTTTTTCCCTTATTCCCAAACCACCAGTGCAATACCACAGAATCACAGAATGGTTTATGTTTGAAGGGACCTTAAAGATCATCTAGTTCCAACACCCCTGCCACGGGCAGGGACACCTTCCACCAGAGGCAGGGACACCTTCCACCAGAGGCAGGGACACCTTCCAGTAGAAGGTGCAATATGCAGTGTGTTGTCTTCTTACCCCTAATAACCACCCCATTGCATCTTAAAACATTAAAGAACAAAACGGTTCTACATCAGAAAATTGAGAACTTTTGCTGTCCTCTGTAAGCCTAAAATGGACTCTGCTTCCATGGCCAAAAGAAGTTTTTAAGCAATGTAGGATGTAATATGGCAAGAAAGGCATTACAAGGTCTCATCTCCATGCTGCACAAAGAGCATGCTTTCCAAGTCTTTAAATTAGTCACATTTACTCTACTGATAATATATTGATTAACATAAATTAAATAAAAGGTAAGAAACTATTTGGAAGGCTGGCATAACATCAGTTTTCAATCAACCAGTATAAGGTGATTGAGACTTTAAAATTTTTAACACTCTGCTCAAAAGAGTCTAGATATAGTGGCATATCTCTGTTCTTACTAGAGAAAATAGCTAATGGAGGCTAGATGTATTCTTTGAACTTTAAATGAAACAAATAGTTCCCATTATTTTTTGTGATGTCCATTGCACTGGAGCATAAGTTTTCTATGAATTCTTTAAAGGAAGTCAATCCAAGTTCAAATGCATTTGTTAAAAGGAAAGCCTTTATTTTGAATGAATTTTCATGGCAAGGAAATACCTGTTCTCAGGGTAATTCACCTTTTCACATGCACTACAGATTTTTTTAAAGCACAAGTTTCTGTGGACTACATGGAGATGATAGATCAAGCCTACTACAAATAGGTCTCTGGCAAAAGTGCTGCACTGAATGTCACGGTAGATCCTGTCTTCGAGGAGCTTATAAAAGTGGCTAGACAAGAAGGCATTTAGGTCTATATTTATTGCAAATCCCGTGCTAGTCTTATTGCACAGTGGAATTTGCTTTCATGCTATGAATTTTCATGGGGTCTTAGATTGTCAAAGAAAGTATTTCCCTTTGAGATGATGGGTGTTTGGATGGCCCCCAAAAAGTACATTTTGAAGGAGTTAATCTCTGGTGTTCTGGAGGTGTATTCCACACCAGTTGCATGTAAATTACTTTGAGGAAGAATGGGGATATGTTGAGGACATAGCTACAACATTTGCCAGCCTGATGGTACTGTAATCACTAATAATTCAGCAGGGATGCAGAACTGCTTTGCCAGCTTAAAATCATAGATAGTTGATATGGATGTCTATGCTCTGTTTTCTTGGCTGGCTGTTTATAAATCTTATCTTGGCAATGCATAGGACAAAAGGGATCAGCTGCATCTCAAATAGTTATTATATGCCTATGACAGCAACAAAAGGGCAAGCATGAATCTGAAGATACATACAGAAATGACAACATGCAGAAGATGTTGCAAACTTTTTTGCCAAATCAAAATCAAAATACATTCAACCATGTGTTTCACTGGTATGTAGAGCTGTTGAAAAGTTACAGGGTTGGAGAGCTGCATCCTCAAAAGTTTGACTGTCTGATGTGTAATTTCTTGTACTTTTACTGTGTTGAGTTTTTCATTCTCTCCTTAATTACCACTGTTCTGCCTACACAAGCAACGAAAGACTGAGGTTTCAAAATAGCATTAAAAATAATCTATAATAAGTGAATACACTTTTCTTCTTAGCATAAACTAATTCTGTCTGAATCTGAAATACATTTGGATTGAAATGTCAGAGCAGTGAATTTTCTAAAATTAATATTACTATATTTTCATCTTTTTTGTATTAAATAATCTGGAGTTCTGCAGTTTTGTAGATGAGGCAGAGCAGCCAGTCTCTCCACGATTTAGACAAATGTTAATGCAAGGGCTTATTTTCAGTGGTGAGGACAGGACTTCATGACAGGCCCACAGAATTGCTCACACACCACAAAGTTTTAGCTCCTGAATAGGCAGCAGGCAACAGTATTCACCAAGACCATAACATGGCACACAAGGTGGCATTTTTTGTAGAAAGCAGCAAGATCACAGTCAAGGATAGAGTGGATCTTCTTCCCAAACCACGGGATTTGTTTAGAAGTGTTGCTAAGAAATGTGACTGGGGTCCTGAGCTGAGCCTGGTTGCTTCTACATGGACTTGTTCAAAAAGAGGGATGAACAGGACAAGCTTTCATATGATACTGCAAACCAGACATCTGGGACACGGAATGACCTTGTTTCTTGTGAAAGTAAACAGTCATTGGTGCTCAGCAGATTGTTGAAGATAGTTACAGGGAAAAGAAAAAGGAAAGCCATCATATCTGGATATCAAAAAGGTAATTCTGGAGGTGGAGAGGAGACAATGGGACAAGGGGCTCTATAACTACTTCATGTTCACATATGGCTACAACAAAAATATCCACTCTAGTTAATGCAGAGATTTAGGTTTATTTTGATGTCTTGAATCAGGATCATATCCATTTCATAGAGATATAATTTTTCTGAAATGTCATCTTCTTCCAGTAGCTCTGACTATGGTGTCAGCCTGGAATCCAGGCTGGTAGAGATCTGATCTGCACACTCATTTTGGAAGGGCACAAAAGAAATCTTGCAGAAAATGTAGGAGGGATTTGTGAGCGGAAAATAAGAAATCTTATAATTCTTTCACAAACCTTAGGCAAAAATAATTCGTGCTCGGTAAACATGAAGAATCGATGAATGCTCTATCCAGTGCTTGTTTATATACAAATAATAAATAATGTTGCTCCACAAATCAAAGCAGCCACTAGTTCTGAACAATTCTCCACTATACTAGAGGGCAAATGCAGCTCTTGAAGTCTGCATTTGGGAATCCTGAGAGTAGACTTCAAAGCCTGTTGGTTAATGCTCCTGGTAGTCTAAAAGTGTTAGATTCACTCTGTGACTTTTTGTTAACTGGGGTTGCATGATGATAAATTTAATAACCTAGAGTACTTACAGGTAATTTACAAGATCTATAAAATATTGAATATATAAGAATATCGTACTAATATTACTGTGTGAGAGAGTTGATGGGAATAACAATTAACTGATGTTTGTGAATCTTTGACATACTTGTATGAAAGGTGCTATATACAGCAAGTGCCAAATCTGATGATTATCATCAGCAATATCTTTCTGACTCTAATTAGATGATTGAAGGGCAAGCCCTTGAACAATGCTGCACAGGACAAGCTGTTCTTCATCATTGAATCTCTTAAAATTTTCTTTTTATTAGCGTGTTAAATGAATTAAGGGAACAGCTATGTACTGTGTTTTCTGTCTTGCTTAGATATTTTTTCTCTAATGTAATTGCAGTGAAACCTGCCTTGGGATTGGTTTTGCTTCAATTTATCTCAAAATTACTTGCTCTGAAGGAGTGTAGATTTTCTCTGTGAGCAGAAATAGTGATTGATGATCCTTCCTTATTGTAGTCCATCCCAGCACTCAGGAGTATAAATACAGCTAATGTTTGCACATAGTTTTAGTCTGGGCACAGGCTTACTGGCTGCATGGTATTTCTCTAAGATTTTTTGTGGTAAATTGCAAAGACTACAGAAGCTCAAAATAGTCTAACAGACTAATACCACATATTGTCTTGAGCCTCACCTAGGATTTCCTGTCATCTGTCTGCACCTGTGATACTTAAGGATTATTAATCACAGTGCTCATACAAGTGATATATACTTAAAAAATGAGTTGTGGCTTTAGTCATATGCTCTGAAGCAAACCTTATGTGTTCAATTCTTATGATAAAATCGCTTAACACAGAGACAAAGTCTGTTCTCCTTCCCTCCCTAACAATGTACTTTGAAGAACAGCTCCACCTGAGGAATTGCTCAGGGATAAATGAAAAGGCTTTTATTTCAGCTTTTGAACAAAGTCCACATTCACCTCAGAGGTTTCAGCTTGGCAGTAAAGATGATGGGCAATCTGTGATATCCCAGTGTTTGAAGATGACATGTGACCTCTTGGAGAATTGTTCTTTCATATTCTAATGTAAAATCAACATATATATGCGTGTGTATGCTCACACATGTGAGTCTGAGAAGGGGGCCATCAACAATATCGCCTTCAAAGTGAGTCTTAAAACATTAGACACGCTAGCAGAAAATGTTTTTATAATAGCAGATAACAGTGGTCTCCTACAGATATCGAGGCTTTTGTCCAGGTCTTCAAGGTCTTCAATAAGCAGAGAACTCTACTTTGTAATGCAGGGAGGTAGTTTCAGACCAGGTGTCCTGGTTCCGGCAGGGATGGGGTTCATCTCCCCAAGAGCCGGCAGGGGGCAGGTCGTCCATCCCACGTGACCCATGCCCGGGCTATAAGAGGCGCGAGCCGGGGCGAGGAGAGGAGTCGCCACTCGGGGGTGGGCTACGGCGGTGCGGGTCTGGTCGGTGCGCTTCGCGGTGGGACTGTAATCGCGTTTTCGTCTTTCCTTTTGCTGTTCTGTTAAATTGCATTCTTTTAACCCACGAGTTTTGCCCTGACGATTTCTTTTTCCACGACTGTGGGAGTTGTGCGAGCGGCTGCGTGGTTCTTTGTTGCTGGCTGAGGCCAAACCACGACACCAGGGCAGCTTTTTTTTTTTTTTTTTTCTTTTTCTGTATGCGTTTTCTACACTCTACTGGTTTCTACTGCCAAAATACTGACATAATACTCAGCTGGTAACCTAGTCACAGTTTGTGTTCTTCATTAAGAGTGAAGAAACGGGAAAGAACTATCAAAGGAAATCTTGGTTTATCTGCTTGTGTCATGCATCACTGAAACTGTTTATCTGTGTAGATGCAGCTGGTAAGATGTGATGTTGTTGAGTGTAATCTTTCCGCCTGTCAGACTGATGCGAAGAAGCCCTGATGTAGTAGCACACGTTATCTCTTCACTGTGCAGCAAACCTTTGCTCCAGGCTCAGTGGCGTGAGGGCCATGCTGTTCGCAGGAGTTGTGTGCAAGTGTGCCACTGATTCTCTTGAGCTTTCTAATAAGGCTAATAGGCATATCCATGTCCTCTGGATAAGAAGGGTTACAGTCTTGCCCTGGCGTAGCACTACAGGTGAAATGGGCCAAGCAAGAGTATGTATGAACATGCTGGATAATGACACTGAGCTCGTGTCGCCTCCTCTGTCTGCTCCTGAAATAGCGTGTCGCAACAACGGAGCTGCAGCTAGGTCATTTGGAGTGGTGGCTTTCTGACACACAGAGATTCATTGTGCTACATCTCCTGTGCAGATCACTCTGAGTATAGATAAGAAAAGACCTCCTTTTCAAGACTTTTTTCTTTATTCTGAAGTAACATATGACCCCTCTCCCTCTGCTATATGTCTACAAGGGAGGAACTAACTTGCTCACTAGCTATATATATTTTGGATGTGTCATAATTCGGAGAGCTTAGTACTTTCTCTATTTGAGCACTGACTTTTTTTTTTTCCATCATATTATTAGCCTGATGGTATCTGTATGCATCTGGAAATAGAATTATCAAGTCTTTCTCTCTTTTCCTTTCTTGCTCTGTTTCCCTACTGCATTGTGTTTATTGATGTAGGTATGTACATGCTTATGTAAATATAAATTCTTATCATTTTGCCTTTCTTTATTGGAAAGAAGGCTTATTTTATGGTCAAAACAGTTAGGAATCTCTGTGTATGAAACTGTTATCTGACTGACTTCAACATAAAAGATATTATGGTAATGTTCCCTAAATATATAGGATTTCCATATGAAAGCTTTTAATTAATATTTTCAGTAAATATAGTTTGGAGTTACTTTCTTCCACATTTCCTAATGGTGAAAACTAACATGTTTCATATTTTTAGGAGGAGAGTGAGATCAGTCCTTCTCTTCCTCCAATATTACGTCCTTTTGACTCTGCTGATATGCGTAGTGCTGCTGCTTCTGTTAGTGGTACTCTACTTTCTGTGAAGAATAGAAGAGTACTGGGCTCCTGGGTGTTTGTTTAGCGAAAATTCAGGGTTCCTTGTCTGACCATTGTCTCAAGAATCCTTAGTACAGCACTGATACCTTAGATCAAATGTCTTAATTTAATTATCCAAATATGACATTTACAAACTGATTTCAAGATCCGAATGCAGTTTTTCTATTGTGTGCTGGGGACTTAAGTACAGTGGAAATTCTTGGACGGTAGTAGACAAATCAAGGTCCTTCACTGTGCCCTGTCAAGGTACCTCAAGGCTCATCTATACTAGACGTAACCAGCACTGGGAGAAAAGGCCATTTTATTCTCCATGTCTTTATTCATGGTCTTCTTAGCTACCCTGGCTACTGTGGAAGTGAACTGAAGTCATTTTTCCAAGTATCAGCCACTTTCCCACCATACATTGTTAGGCTGTGCCCTGTCACTTTAAATGGCTAGCCAACTGACAGACCCAGTACAAAACTGACCTTATAAATCCTAGCATGGATATTGCTGCACTGTAAGTAGAAACGGATTGCAGTCATTTCACACAAGCTTCTTTGATGCTGGCAACGTACATTCAATTCCTGCTACTCCAGCTGTGTTGTTCCCTCTTTTACAATACTGTATAAAAATTCTGTATACAGACCCATGTAAGCTGCAAATACTGGGTCTAATGTTTGAGCTTTACTGTCACAAAATAGAGTTTATCTGTACAAATACTCTGGTGGTACAAGCTATTTTCATGAGATATTACATTAATATACTTGATCTGCTTCTATTGCATTGAATTATTCACAATTGTAGACTTAGCTACTGTCCCCTGTCTTGTTTCTTGACTACATTTTATCATTAATTCAAAGTCTGAGGTATGGAAACTAGTTTTTAAATTCAACAGAAAATTTCAGTCTCCAAAATCTCCTGCTTGGGCAGACAACTTCTTACTTAGTCTTACTGATCTATGGCTATGAAGGCTTTTGTTTTCATATTGTATCCTGCATTTTCAGATATATACCCTTTATTGTGCCTAGTCATTTTTCCAAGTATCAGCCACTTTCCCACCATGCATTGTTAGGCTGTGCCCTGTCACTTTAAATGGCTAGCCAACCGACAGACCCAATACAAAACTGACCTTATAAATCCTAGCAGCATTAAATTTTTTTACAAAATTAATGTAAGGCAAAATTTCATTTGCCACAACTTACTTTTTTTTTTTTTTTTCTGCAAAGGCATGGGGACATTTCAGCAGGGTCAACTGACACTGATTTTATATGTCTAAATAGATAATTCATCCATATTGAACTTGTCTCCACCATCATGACAGTGCTTAGCTATGATTTAATTTGCAATCTTTCCTTTCTCCCCCCTCCCGAAGCACTAATGCTTGAACAGAGGAAATCTGAAGGTTATAGGGGGTCATGCATTTTAATCAGTATCTCTATAGAAAGCAAGCCCAGAAATATTTCCCACAGCAGACATTTTTTGTCTCCTTTTGCTTCATTAATCTGCATTGACTTGTGGTGACATTGAGGTATTGAAGAAGGAAATGATCTTTTATGAGAGAACAAAGCAGAGAGATTACTTTACTTGATTCCTCTTCTGTGCTAATACAAAGGCTCCTTTGATAGGGCATTGAGTTCAGTAAGGAGGCTCCACAGTCATTTAAAGTCAAGCAGCAATGAAACCATGTTGTAATACCTGACATTACTTCTACAGTAGATCACAGTAGGTTGCCATGCAGAGACAACGCAACTGAGGTAAGAAGGAACTTATTGCTGTCTTGGGTGGGCTTGGAGTCTGATCCATGGCTTTTCCCACTTCATAGCAGGAAATACATTATTTTTATAACTGAGAAATATTTAATGTTTGCTTCATCCATTTCATACAACTTTGACTAGAGAATCAAGCTTGTTCTTCACAGACTCTGGAAACAGACTGGAGAGAAGTAACTTAAAAATTGAACCCTTTTTCTTGTGTGCCAGAATATGATAGATGACACAGACAGGTAGCAGTGCTCCATGCCACCATCCTCTGTAGGTTTGTAGAGTAGTATTAAGTAGTTCTTCTACTCAGTCATGCACTGCAGTACCTGGTGCTCACATTAATGTCCCACAGAGAATGCCTTTTTAACTCTTTGGAGTAATTTGAACCTTTGGGTTTTGCCAGCAAACTGTATCATGTACCTTACCCAGCATCCAGGATTTAGAAAAATCTTCACAATTAATTCAAGCATTGTCTTTTAGTGACCCTCTTTGAATTTATCAGGAGCTGTTTCTGTGGAACTCTTTTATTTCTTCCTTGTGTCTTCCTTGTAACCTTTGAATCATATGAAGGCAATACAAAATAACCTAATCTAGTCGTACGGCAACTGTCCCTGTTGCCAGCTTCCATATGTTTTTACAGATCAGCCCAAAGTTCTTTGTGACACTTCAGTGAATCCTGAACATTTCATACTACAAAATTGTGTAGAGAGGAAGAGTGTAACTGCATTTTCCAATTACATTGAGATAACCAGTCATTTGTTAGGACTTACAAAGAGTGTTTAGCTACTTTATGTTTAGTGACACAGATTTTAAAGAACCATTCAAGAAGGAAGAAATAAATACCCAATTGATATCTCTGTGATGAGTTTGCTTGGGTTCCTCAAAAGAAAAAAGGCATTTCATAAATTAATAGCTCCAGGGACCTATTCACCTTACCTAATTGAGTGTTATAGCCATTTACAGTATTATACAGCAATTGGATTACTCAGGCAGGGCACAAATAGAGATTACAAAAAAAAGGAATGATGCAATAGTTAATGAGTACTCTTATTAAATATTTTTATTCTTACATGCAGATAGAAATCCCATTGTTCTGTGAACCCTGGAAATACATAGATTGTTATGGTCCACAAATTCTCAATTTAACAATACAAAATTGAAACCATAAGTATGTTTCCTTCTTTTTCCTCTTAGATTCTTGTTTTATCATGTATCAAATCAATTCAGGCATTGCATTCTTGTTTAAAAGGCAACTTCAATGAAGATTTAGACTTGATGGCAATTTCTCTATTGATTCCTCGCTGTCAGTGTAGGTGAATTTTTTTTTTTTTTTTTTTTTACAGATTTAAAGTATGACAATTCCCAATTAGAAGAAATATCCACCATTTTGGTAGAATTGGTTAACCAGAACATGCTGCTGGATCATGTATTCAGTATGAGTGAAAAATATCTTTTTTTAGAAATTAGAAGTTCAAGAGTTTCTGACAAGAATATAACTATAGCAATTATTCAATGAGAAATGGTTTTGAAGTCTGTTAAAGTCAATGAAAGGTTTTGGATTGCTTTTTTTTTTTTTTTCCCCACATGGACTTCAGTGATTTAGGTTAAGCTATATGGACCTTGGGGTGTGTGTGTCACAGTAGAAACCATGCCAGTGTCCTCCAGGAGCTGGCCTCAACCTACAGAGACATCTGTGATTTGGGATTGTGTCCTGCTGGAGTCCCTTTGAGTCAGTGGAATCTTAGGACAATTTGAGAGATGTTTGCTTGTGCTGTCCCAACAGTTTGGTTCAAATTAGACCCCTTAACAAAATCCATTTGAGGAGTTGTTCAGAGGTATGTAAGTCTTTCCTTGAAGGTATATTTCAGTAGCAGCTTGGATGGATTTATTTTCAGGAACACAATTTTAGTAGTAAACACAACCTTGAATAGAGTGTAAATGTGTAAAGCTGACTAAAATACAAATGTATCATATTTTTTGTGTTAAAAAGCATTGCATTCTTACTTGGGTCTCACTTTTATGAGACAAATAGGCTAATTTTTTCATCTAACTTCAACTTGAAAAAAAAAAAAAAATTTCAATGGGTGTATTAACTGCTATGATATTTTACCAGGTTCAGTATCTATGATTTTTGGGTGTTGCAAGTTTCAAGAATTAGACAAAAGCAATAAGGAAAACAATCCTGTAATATAGTTTTAGTTTCTAAGCCATGCTTTCTTAATACTACCAAGAGATTTTGTAAATTTATGTGTAGCTTTTATCATAAAGTCTTAAATTTATTAGCTCCTAAATTTCAGCAAAAGGTTGTTTCTTCATAGATTCTAACTGAATTCTACACTTAAATTTTTTAATATTACAAGTACCTTAGCCGCTGTTCACTACAATAGTACTTTCTAAATGAAATGGTTGAAAGTACTGAAATATCTCTAGTGCCCCAATCTGTAAAGTAAAAATATACAAAACTAAGCATCAGATCCATTTTAGCTCTGCACCACACAAGAGCTCAGAATTATAAAATACATTAATTTTGTTTCCCATCAGTCCCAAAATACATAAATAAATCGGCGATAGGTTGACCCACTGATTTCCACGGCCAAATTTATTTTTCAATGGTCTTTTTCTCCCTCCACCTTGCCTTTTACCCTGCTGTGTTAACTTTTTCCTTGAGATTCACTCTGTTCTGCACTCACATGCACACAAATACACCCTTTGAAAATAGTTCAAATTCCGGCTAAACATAGTCTCTTGTGCTCCTAATTGCATATGGAATATGGGGCACTTTGAAGTCTTCTGCTATCTGAAACGGGAGGAATTCAACAAAGGTTTCCCCAAGGGCATAAAAAGAACACTTGCTACTCTGAAAAAGAAAAGGGTCCTTTCCTAAAGGCTATATTTTGTTAATCAAAACGACATATGCTTACAGAAATAAATCACAACGTTGACTGACTGATGTGTCAAGTGATCCGTAATCCTTTTCATGGAAAAACTGCTAGGTAAGCATCACTCCTGAGGGAGACAACTGTGTCTGTATTGCATCATGCAGGTTAACATTATTCATGCCAGACTTGGACTCCAGACGTTGAGCTCTATACATTATGGGGAAGATGTGTAGGGGTGCTTGTT
The DNA here is from genome assembly GCF_000708025.1 of Charadrius vociferus. NCBI lineage: Eukaryota > Metazoa > Chordata > Aves > Charadriiformes > Charadriidae > Charadrius > Charadrius vociferus. The sequence continues at coordinate 1,773,496 of NW_009647211.1, forward strand.
TTGCTTTGTGGGTTGTTTTCTTTTTTTTTTTCCTTTGAGAAAAAAAAAAAAAAGAATCAAACAGGAAATCTTTAAATTAACTTTATACTTTGAGTCCCTTACAAATTCCTCATGGAGGCATTTTTCTTTTGAGATATATATTGCTGAAACTTTCATCATTTTTGAAAACACTTTAACTTGTTAGTCATATACATCTGATTCATATTTGTGCAAATGACTATTGGTGCTCTGGATAACATGAAGGATATGTAAGTTCATGCAAGTGCATCTGGCTTCGCGTTTCTAGTGACACTATTGCTTACTATGGAAAATGCTGAGTTTCTTGATTAGGGCCTTTTAATTTCATTATTATATACATCAGTGTTTTAATTGTTTTGGCCTGAGTTTGCATGAACATATGAGAAATCAAAAGTGAACTTATAACAATATTCATCTAGTCCTACATTCTGTGAGTATGTATTATAGAACTCCTGAACTCTAGGGTGCAAAAACCCTTTGCATAGAAAAAAAACCTGCATTGATGCATTGAGAATGGTTTTCGAGTATAATTTCAGTAGGACCCAATATCTGCAAACTATGTTGCATTGTTGCACCATTCCACTATGATTGTTAATGAAAACTGGGGTGTGGTTTTTTTTTTTCATGTCATTAACATATTTTCTTGTAATGGCATGTGTCCTGTAAAGATATATAAAAAAATAATCATTGCTGGACCCAATGGTATTGAGATGCTACTTAAATGGTGCTACTTCTCATTATCCAAGATGTGTAGGTAAGCTAGGTACTGTAGGTAGCATCCAGTATTATTTACATATTGAGCCAAATTCTACACCTACATAGATACACAGAAGCATGTGAGAAGTTAGCAGGGTGGGATATGCTTATCTAGCTTATTTTGGCTTAAGAGACCTTTTTTTTTTTTTTAATGTTGAACAATATCCCAATTTCTCTTTGTTGTTTATTTTTTTGTTCCAAAGAAAACATTCTTGTCAACTTTACTTATACAGTGGGACAGAAGACCAGACTTTAGTGGAAACTATCCAAAATAATTTTGTTTTGAAGCATTTTAAGCAAAAAATGGAGCTCACCTGCAGATACAATTGAGTTTCTTTATATTTATGCATTAATTATTTTCCAGCTGAGACATACTTAATATCTAAGTATGCAAACATAATGTACTTCTTCAAATGTAAGATTAAAAAAGCTATCTAGGGATATTCAATCTCTAATTTCCGGTGATACTCTTTTTTAATTACAATAAATAACATAGCTTTCAGAGAGACAAAAAATAAATGTTTATCTTGCTAGACACAT
>NW_009647211.1:1774836-1850234 GCF_000708025.1 Charadrius vociferus
TCCCTACAAGTCTTAAAGCAAAAACGAACAATTAACCATTCATATATTGAAATTTAACTTCCTACTATATCATCAGTGTAATATAAACACAATTCAGAGGATCATTTAATTCCAGCAAGACAATGCAACCACATTGACTAGACAAATAAAGCTTTTGCTGAAGTTTGATCTGCTTATACAAATTAGAGAGCAGACAGTGCTAGCTCGTGACTCCAGTAAAAATCATGACTAAAGATAAATAGCAGACTTCTGAACAGGCATGAAAAATGTATCCAGAATAATAATTTAGTTCAGTTTTAGGGAGGTCATGCATACCTATCACCCTGGTCATATCTGCTCCTTACAGTCAGTGCAGGACTGTCAGTCCCTGAAAGACTGCTTTTGGGTAGGAAAAAGTCAAAGGTTTTCATCCATCTTACTTTTGGACTTTTCAGACAGCAGACGCAAAGATCTTCAGTTTTGCCTGGACCTTTATGAAATTCAAAGATGCTCTCTCATGTTGAATCTCTCTTTAGATAAACTGTCAAAGTATAAAATCTTATTAAGCAGAGGGATCAGAAAAAAATTGTTCTACTTATTGCTGAAAATTTAAGCATTTTTGGACTGACTCCTTGTGAAATGCTGTGGCTGTATCAAAGCTGGAAGACGTTCAGGGAATAGTGTCACAATGGAAAACATTAACACGTTAGGACATTATCCCAAAAGGGCTTTATTCCCTTCAATTAAATTGAAATAACAGAAGCAGGATTTTTTACAAATCGCACTTGTATGGAATTGTATGAAATCAAAGGTCCAAATATTTCAGTGTAAAGTTTCTGTAAACTATCAATTGTTGCAGATAGAGTTGTAAGACATTCCCTTTGTAATGTTAAAAATAGATTGAAGATTTCACTGCTCAGTAGTTAGGAAGTGTTAAATCTCTTCCCCAAAAAGAAGTCTTTCTGTACTTGGTGGTGGCTGTTTTAATCCTTAATGTTTTGTCTCTGCTTTTTCTTATTATGTTCAGTTCTTCAGTGACCTGCTAAGTTCTTGAGTGTGGTAGTGACCTGTGCAATGACTGCCACCAGCTAATTGAATGTTGCTGGGAATAAGCAATTGATTAGATTTAAATACAGACAGTACAGTCTAGCTGCATTCAAAATTTACGATTTATTGAATGAGGAAGTGAAACAAAGCCTCCCTTTTCTTTTTACATACCATTTTATTGTTTTGAACAACTTATACTTCCTTTCCAGTTCAATTTCTCCAAAGGTCAGTTCTCTTTCCCATTTCTCTTCTATAGATTTTCTTCTCTATCTCTAAGCACATCTGTCTCCTGCTGCCAGAACTTCCTAATTTCTACTGCATACTTTCTGTGAAGGGGAAGCTGATTCTGAAGTTGAGAGTTTAAGGGATAAGGTATTATTACTTTCATTAGCCACTTGTATCAGTTAATTACCTCTGTCATTCCTCTGGGTTTTATATTTTGTCACTTGGTTTCCTTTGCCACTGTCCTTTTCACAAGTGCACTCTTTACTAAATCCATCAGTAAGTATATTTAATGTAATTCTCAGTATGGAAACTCAGCAGCCTAACTACCAGCATTTTCTCATGATGAAAACAAACAATTACATGAACCATATGTTTGATCATTAGTAGTATTTTAACAGCTTGAGTCCCTGTGCTTTATTCAGAGCTGTGTATAAGACCCTATCAAAAGCCTTTTGGGAAGTCATATATACTGCCAACTTACTCTTAGTTGCACTTTCCTATTGCACAGAATTCCAGAGGACAGATAAAGATAGAATCATAGAATGGTTTGGAAGGGACCTTAAAGATCATCTAATTCCACCCCCCCTGCCATGGGCAGGGAGACCTCCCACTAGACCAGGTTGCTCAATGCCCCATCCAGCCTGGCCTTGATGGGGCATCCACAACTTCTCTGGGCAACCTGTTCCAGTGTCTCACCACCCACACAATAAAGAATGTCTTCCTAATGTCTTACTTGAATCTATCCTCTTTCGGTTACCCCTCATCCTGTCACTACCCTCCCTGATCAAGAGTGCCTCCCCAGCTTTCCTGTACGCCCCCTTTAAGTGCTGGAAGGCTGCTGTAAGGTCTCCCTGGAGCATTCTCTTCTCCAGGCTGAGCAACCCCAACTCTCTCAGCCTGTCTTCACAGGAGAGGTGCTCCAGCCCTCTGATCATCTTCGTGGCCCTACTTTGGACTTTCTCCAACAGGTCCATGTCTTTCTTATGTTGGGGGCTCCAGAGCTGGATGCAGTCTTCCAGGTGGGGTCTCACAAGAGTGGAGTAGGAGCGCAGAATCACCTCCCTCAACCTGCTTGCCACACTTCTAATGCATTCCAGGATGTGATTGGTTTTCTGGGCTGCAAACACGCATTGTCTTCTTCCTCCTTGTAAAAACCTTTCTGATTAGACCACATTTCAATTAACTGGCTGGATTTTCATGATTCAACATCACTCTTTGCACTTACTCTGTCCCTTGCCCCCACTGTACCCTCTGTGCTGCAAGAGCAAGGTTCTGCCAATATGTATGAAATAGAGCTGAAGGGTTGTAGGCACAAGACCACCAACATCAAAGGGCTTCTTCTGACCCTGCTTGAGCAGCGCAGAAGGACAGTCCTCATACTGTGTCCAAGCACGCTCTGGAAAGGAGAATGTAACTGTTTCCTATTTAACCAGTATGATATTTCTTTTTCCTCAGCCCTTTGGAGTTCTTCACTATTATGTGCAGTGTTGCACAGTTCAGTCCATGCTGCTGTTTTCAGATATATTTCCTAGAAGAAAAAGAAAAAGAGGCTTTGAGAATTCAGGAGAGATGAGGAGCTTCTTTCTTTTTATTTGTGTTATGATGAGTTTAATTCATTTTGAAATAAATCACTTTTCTTCTTGGCTGCCCCAAGGATACCTATGTGTCTATAAATGCTTCATGTATTGGATTACAATGATGGAGGGTAATGTACACTTCATTTCGAGTAGTCCCAGAATTGCACCATTAAAAGCCTTGCCAATGCACTTTATTTGAGATGCTGCACAAATGGTGTTACTTCGCATTCTTTTAGTTCTTCTAGCAAAATAGGGGACCTTTACTGTAAATGAAACGTTTGCTGTTGTCATCGAATAAGTTGTGCTCTAGGCTGCACATAGATCCAGAAAACACTGTTGAAAGCTTACAGACCTGCTGAAAAGGGGGAACCTGAGCTCTGCTACATGCCTGTTTTTGCTCGGTGTTACAAGGCTGTGATATCTTTGAGTTCATTCAGCCATGGCAGGGCCACTGTTCTGCATATTTTCTCATATTTCTGAACTAGGAATCTGTACATGAAATACCACATACATCTTCTTCAGTCCAGCAGATTTAGTCCATAAGGAATACCCCTTCGAAACTCCCTATGAAATAGTTCTCCATTTTAGAGTAATTATTGCAGAAAGGGAGCTAGCCAATAACTCTCTGTGCTCAGGTAGTTCCTAGATGATGGAAATAAGGATACAGACATAATGTAGCGCAGCCTCAGGGCTGCACTGCCATACGCTAAAAGCTGAACTGGCATTTTGGCAACTATTAAAGTAATAAGTTGACAGGATTTCGCCTGCTAAATACTCAGTCCTAAGGGACCAGGATGGGTCCTTTGCTTGGGGCCTAAACGTGACACATACAGAATTTGCCGTGAGAGATGCTGCTATTTTTCTTTCTTTGCTCTTGGGTATCTGCCTGAGTATCAAAGGAATGTCCTACTGGCTTCTTTATACGTATAACCTTCTGTTCCTCAGTCTGACCTTGGGCTCAGTCCCTCAGCTGATACCATATGAAGCATGTGAGATGAAACAGTCACTTCTGAGCCAGCTTTAGAGTGGTCTTCTACCTGTTCAGTAAATTTCCATTACACGGGCTCATATGAAAATGTTTGTAAAGACATAGTGGTCCACAGCAGGGGACAAAGCAAGTTAATGTCACATAAGAGCTTCCACACAAGCATGCTTCTTCTTCCATCACTTTCAGAGCTGCTCTGTTTCCTTCCTTATATTTAAAAATCTCCTGTTGTTTTAAGAGGGACAGGTTAACAGAGTATTTCTATGTAGAAATATTGAATTTCCACCATTTATATGAATTATACTGTATTTCCAGTGTGCTGATAAAATAAAATCAGTCTTTGCAAACCATTACACACAGAAGGAGTAGCTTTCAAAGTCTGTGGCTACTGACCATGAAGAAGTGCTTGGAGCTAATAGCTCATACTCTTTTGAAATCACTTTTGTAAGGTAAAAATACTGATTTAGTATTCTGAACGCTCTTTAAAGTTTACACTCTCGTCTGCAGGTGTGTTTAGCTCCTTAATCCCAGTAGGAGCTGCTGAATTCAGGTGAAATGAGAAGACAGTGACTCCCTCGGGAGTAATTTATGTAAAAAGTAGAAGGAAGTTTTCTAAGTTAAATTATAGTGCATAAATTGCTTCAGAGACACAGTTTTAATACAGAGATAGCAGTGTTGGACAAGGCCGTGGCTTGTTTTACACAGGAGTTGTAAGGCAGTCTTGTGCCATGGGTACAAGAGCAAGAGAAGGAACACCATCTGTGAGAGGATAGGGCAGAGCTGCGTGCTCAGAGGAAGACTCACACTGCATGAAGAAGAGATCTGCCTGGAGTAAAAGGTTTCTCTTCAGTCCAGTTCACATCCCTAGTTAAGAGCTCAGCACTGAAATCTAAAAAATGTCTGAGCTATAGAAGCCTGGAGATACCTGAATGCACCTTCAACAGCCAACACTGAATAAGGGTGCTGAGTAAGGGCATCCGTCAACCCTCAGGTTTACTAATCAACCGTCCATAAAAGTCGTAAAGCTGGAGCACCTAAAATGAGAATCTCCTTATGAAAGTTGGGTTGCTGTGATGTGTATAAGGTCACACAGGGGAAAAACAGGTGTGGAGACTGAATAAGTCTTCTGAACGAGGAGCACAGACTCCTTGAAATTGCTGGACCTGATGAATACAGTACACCTCAGATATTGTTATATATCCTGCAGACAGATTTTACTGTGTAGGGTCCTGATAAGTTTGCAGCCTAATCCCAGTTGCATTATTTTTTGCTGTTTATTTCTTTCTTACAGACCATCACTGATGACAGCATATTTTCGTGATGCTATCACATTTATATTATTTTAAATGTTAAAGCATTAAAAAGAAAAAAAAAAGAGTAATATAAAGGCTTATAATAATCTGGACAGGAAAGAACTGTATTCCATTAAAAAGCCCCCCTGCCGCCTGGTTATGCTAATGTAGTTAAGTATTATGAACACAGTGTGTATATCAAAATAATGTCAGGGAAAAAGCAGAACTCTTCCTCAGAGATACTGCAGATCAATCCATAATAGATTTTAAGGGAGATTAAACCTATTATGAAAGTTCAGTGTTTACACAAGCATTAATATATTCAATAATATTGGATGCAGTGATGAAAATAAATTATTAAAGACATAGTCACCAATATTTCTGAAGGAATAGTGACTGTGCCATTTTGTTAGTGTTTCTAAAGGGCAAATTTGGCCATTAAAAGACAAAATAAATCATTCTGAATTCAAGAAAGATTTAAAAATCTTCCTGGAACACAGTTCCAGAAATGTGTCATGTCAAATCATGTCAAATATAAAAAGTATCTCAACATACTTGTCATAAACTTTCCTGAACAGGAAACCAGAGTTACGCTTTGAGTCTAAGTAACAGACCCAGAAGATGACAGAACCAGCAATAAATGCACTGTGCAGAAAATGCCTGCTGAAGGGAGCAGTCACCTCTCCACTTGGCAATGCTGCTCGGTACCCACGAGTTACACTCCATGGAAGTGCCAGCAGTTGGCGTCCTGCTGTCCAGCACTTGATCGCCTGGTTCAGTGACTCACAGTGAAGATATAATGTGGTTAGCAGTCTATTTAGAGACAGCTACATGGGTCACTGATAGAATTGCAATTGTTGGAAGCACCTGAAGACATGTTTGTTGTCTATTAATGATACTGTTCCTTTATGGAGGACGGCAAGGGGAGAATTAGGACTGGCCTGCATATTCCAGAATAATCTTGTGTGAACAATTGAGTTTTAAATGGGTGTTATTTTAGTTTTCAATATGTTTTTCTGTTTTGGCTTTGTTCTGATTGTTTATTATGTGTTGCCTGTACCATTACTTGCACACTATATAGCAATCCATGTTTGGCTTCATCCTGAATAACTGTGGACTTAAGGTCTTCACCCATCTGTGTACAGAATTCATTTTCTTAAACGTATAATATCACCTTTCTCCTCACTCTGGAAACATTTACTTAGTAATACTCTCCTTTCTTATTTACCCTCTTCCCACATGTGTACATAGGTGTAGAGTCTTTCTTATAATTCTTTGTCTCTTCACAGCTAATAAGTCTTATATATGTTTGCTTATGTTACTATGACTAATCAAGGTTTGGGGGTTTTAAATGATCTTCGATGCTCCTTATTATCACATGATTTGAGTGAAGATTTATTGAGGGTTAAAATGTGACAATTACTTAAGAAGCATGGCTAGAAAGGCTGTGTATGACAAACAAATGAACATCAGTTAATTATTATTTTTTATAAAGGCAGATACACTGATGAATCAAAGGTAGAAAAAACACCTGGATTAAACAAACTATTCTATGTTCAACATCACAAACTGAATTGCCTTACCTGAATGCTTAACCTGGATAATCTGAATGGATTTAGTTAAGAGAAAACCAAGCAAAGCAATAAAATTTGTGTTTCAGAGCTCAGTGAATATATTTGAGCTCTGTAGAAATCACCGGTATTTATATGCATTTATATAAATGTAATTAACATCAACTACCTCCAAATTCATTGTTTCCATTATAGTTTACATAGTTAACATCATTTCTTATTTAAATTCTCAGTCACTAAGCTGATGCTTGGATGCTGTTCTTGAATACAATAAAAATGTTGATGGACATCTTACATTTTCAGAAATTACTCAATAATAACATGTTTTACTGTTCGTATGAAAAGGCTGTTCCATCACTATGCAAACCCACAGTTGCTGCTAATCTTTAATCTGGTGTGGGACAGGGGTATGAAAGCAAGTCCACCTGTAGCTTGAGTCCACCTACATGGCTGTTGAATCATGACTGGGAATAGACAGTGTATGGCAAGGCTGAGTGTGTGAAACAAACTGTGCCTTAGTCTGTGGCCTAAGTCTGTGGGCTGTTTGGTCAGGAAGCAGTGTATGTTCTCCACTTCCCAGATGAAGGATCCCCTTTTCCATATGAAACAGTGCCTTTATTTCTTGTGATATCTTTCTAAGGTAAACACTTTTAAAGCAGACCCAAACTTCTATAGCCTTTCTGATGCTCGTGTATTTCTTCCCTTTAAATCAGCTTCACATCGAGCCTCTTTGCATAACACCTGAGGAGCCAGACCATTACTTCTTTTTAGGGTGACAATTATTCACCAAATGGTGGGCAATCAAAAAGTCTTGTTACTGTAAGGCTTAGCATGTCATTAATATTTCCTAGACCTACGTTGAGCACAAGCTGTACATACTCTGTTACGTGAGAGTGTGTGGTGACCACTGATCTCTAACAGTTTCTGAGTATCTTGTTTCCTAAAAACATGTCAAAATGGGTGCTTGAAAGAAGAGTTAGAGTGGCTCTAAGTGGAAATAAAAAATAGAAATAAATATTTATTTCTTTAAACAATGACCACTCTGCAATGTAAACATTCTCCCAGAGATTTGTAGGAAGGACATATTCACAGCATTTGAAAACAAAGTAATAAACATAGGCAGCCAAAATCTCTGCCCTAATAAAGTGTCCTCATCGTGACATATGTGTGATTCTCCCTCTCTGCTCTGCTCTGGTGAGACCCCATCTGGAGTACTGCCTCCAGCTCTGGAGCCCCCAACATAAGAAAGACATGGACCTGCTCAAGTGGGTTCAGATGACGGTCACAAAGAAAGTTAGACGGCTGAAGCACCTCTCCTATGAGGACAGGGTGAGAGAGTTGGGGTTGTTCAGCCTGGAGAAGAGAAGGCTCCAGGGAGACCTTAAAGCGGCCTTTCACCACTGACAGGGGGCCTACGGAAAAGTTGGGGAGGGACTCTTTATCAGTCAGCATAGTGATAGGACGAGGGGTAAGGGTTTTAAACTGAAAGAGAGAAGATTTAGGTTAGATATTAGGAAGAAATTCTTTACTTTGAGAGTGGTGAGACTCTGGAACAAATTGTCCAGGGAATTTGAGGACACCCCATCCCTGGAAGTGTTCAAGGCCAGGTTGGATGGGGCTTTGAGCAACCTGGTCTGGTGGGAGGTGTGCCTGCCTATGGCAGGGGGTTGGGACTAGATGATTTTCAAGGTGCTTTCCAACTCTAACCATTCTATGATTCTATGATATTTGCAGCCATGCAAAGGAAATGGGAAGAATATCTGACCCATAATCAAATTTAGTACCATAGGAAACACCAAAGGTACAGATGTTTAGATCTTTAAACTGAATCAGATTATGTGTACTATTTAACATTGATAGCAACAAAAGCTAAAGCTAAAATAAGGAGATAATCACATTTGTTCTTCAGGGAGCAAGCAAATCGATGCTACAGGTGAGGAAGGAATTCCTTCCCCCTCTGTATGGTATTGCAGTCTGTAGGTTCACCATCTTTCCGTGACACTATATGCGCAATCAGGATGAATATACAGATAGCTGGTCTGTTATCTACCATGTTTGAAAATTGATTGATATTTTGAATTGGTGGCACAAGTATTAATTCATTTTCCCAGAAACTGACTTGGAATAACTCAATAAATACCCTTCAGTCTGACATTTTTTCTGCATACAGTTAATCTTTTGAAGGTGATAACATGAAAAGTTCACAGGCTGATACAACCTCTATCCAGTATCCTCAGCTGTAGAAATCGATACTCACTTTGTCATGTTGGTGTTCTGCACCAGCAGTGATGCCTCACACTAGTACCATAAATATTGTGCTTCCTGTAAAATTTTTATTTGAAAATTGCTTAGCATACATACATATATGGAACTCACTATTTACTGAACAACTGTAGTTGTTCTGCTCTGATGAAGCCAGGGATTTTTTTTTCCATTTTAAAAAATAAATTTCTTTGGGAGTTCCCTCTATGTGAACTAGTTGGATAGGCAGAAATCTTTATATTCCCCCAGCCCACACTGAGAATTGTGTAATAAAAACCGATTCGCCATCAATCCCATATGTTCTCTTATGCACATTGGGCAAAAAGCAAATATAGCAGCAGCGAAGTTGCCGTTAGAGCAGTAGTTAGGTGAAAGCCTTAAGTCACTACCTGTAAAAGCAGTTTGACATAAATTTTAAGATATAGGAGGCAGCATCGAAATCGGGGTATTTCAGCTGTAGTTCGTCATCAAATAAACCTGCTGTAAATCTACACTGTATATGTTTATGTCACAGGGAAGGCAGTTCCATTTACAGCATATATGCACCTTTATTTCCAGGTGATTCACTCAGACGCACAAATCTGTTCAGAGGTAAGACTGGAGGATATAAAACCATCATGGAAGAAAATTCAGTAAAGAGTATTATATATGCCAGGGTACATTTATTTTGGGCATATGGAAACCATTGCACATTAAAATGATGGTGGAAATCAGTCCCAGAGAGATGCCAACATCAACTTTTTTGATACCATATAGTCAGCACAGAACCATAGCTGTTTCCTTGCTCCCTGAAGAGCTGAAATTTCTCATACCTTTTTACACCTGTAAATACAGAATTCTCTGAGTCTTGTGCATAGTGAAAGAAATATGGAAGAAATTAAGAAAGACTGAAGAAGAGTGCGATGCACGATATTTTTTTACCTCGGTTGTGGCTTCTCAAGATTGTTTCCATCCAAAACTCTCTTAATTAGGTACATATAGCCATATATGCATAGTGCAAATAACTGAAATCAATCCAACATGTGAAGACCCATGGGATACCTTCTTTGGGGTCATGGGCAGGTGTCATTTTCTTCTGAAATTCCTTAGTCTAAGGAACAAGAATTCTAATAAGCAGGATCAAAAAGGGGAAAAAAGGCAAAAAGCCAACTCCTCCCTTCCCCCCCCCCAAAAAAAAAACCCAACCCAAAATAGGAAAAAAGGAAAACAAATCAACGTTTACTAGGCCTGAAACTCAGACTTCAGTCTGTATTTAATGAGACTTAGAAACACATGTTCTCTGGGAGCAGTTTATTCTAGAGCTAATAAACTTCTCTGCAGCAGTTTCTGCTGGCTCGTGCTGGAGATGAAGACAGACTGCTTTTGGTGCAATATGGTAACTTACTTGGAAGTTCCAGAAAATTATTTACACATTTCTCTAGTTCTTTCACATTTCTGTTTCCATTCTTCCTCAGCTGGTTGCAATAAAAATAGCATTCACACGTTGATCCCAGTTACTCCACTGTAAACTTGAATTGTTGTCCTCAATGAAAATTACTCTAAATTTATGCCAGTGCAACTGAATATAACAAAATCTAGCAGTGCAGTAAAAAAATTGTAGTATAGAATAAAGCATGTTGCTCACAAAGCGGTATATTTTTATGACTTAACTCTGGTGCTGGGAGTAATATACTGTTGCATTAGATCTGTTTATATATATATATGTTTCTCTTCTTTTTTAACAAAAGATGATTGCTAAGAACCCAGTCAAAATTTTTTTCTTCAGTTCTCTGCTAAGTATATATTATATGGTATACGGTATGTGGTATGTGGTATATGGTATATAGTATAAACCAGTGCTGATGATCTAACAATATCCCAGAAAATGCTTGACTGATGTGACTTTTGGATTTTTGGTTTTTTTTTTTTTAGTATCTATGTGTGTACAAGGACATGTACACAAAATATTTGATAGCTCCATTCACCATTTCTTCCTTGAGTTCAATTTTTATTCTTCATAGTGCCATCTTCATACAAGCAGTCAGTTTTCCCTAGCAATGTCTTCCTTCAACCTAAAATAAATCTAAAAGCTCTATGTTCCTGATAAAAAATTGGAACGAATCTGTTATGCAGTGAAGAACATATGCCACACTTCAGAGAGCTGAAGGTTGGGTGTTTTTTTCAGTTGGATGTGTTATAATGAATCTCACCAACCTGCCTGTGGTTTTAATTATCAAGGTTTTTGTTAGTAAAAGTGTTTCATTACTAAGAATTAAAGCAACACCAATTTGGCAAAGAAGAATACTCCAAAACAAAAATTAAAAGTAAAAAAATTTACTTTCTCAGTTATGTAAACCTGGGGATTAGTTTCCTCTGTGGTGACCTCGGAGATTGTTTCGTCACAGGTACTCTCTTCTCAGTCATACCTCTTCCAATGATAAGACCCAGCCTGATCTAACTGGACAGACCAGACTGGGAAGCTGGTGAGGAAGCTCTTAAAGGAAGTCCTGTTGGCACCCAGTTCTTTAGGCAACAGCAAAATCTCTTGTTACTGGTCTGGGACCATGCTCGAATAAATTCTGCATTTATTAAGATGAACCTCAACACAACGTTCCACCTCAAAATCTCATTACTATACAAGAAAATAAAATATACTAAGAAATTTATCTGCTTCTGTTCAGATTATATTGCCAGGCATCGTGTACAGCTTACATTAGGAGTGTTCTGGTTTCAGCTAACTCCTGTTACTATTAATTGGCAGTACCATAGGGGTTACTAATAATAACACCACTATCATGTGCAATTTGTTTTATAATGACTCCATGATCCCAATCAGTTAGCTCTTCCTACATCTGACCAAATTATCTGGCACAGTTCATGCTTTCTTTCCAAAAGTGAATGCCCTTAAACTCCATGCAATTACTTTACATGACAATACATTTGTCAAGCTACATTAAAACTAGAGTCTTGGGATCTATTTCGGTAACTCTTAAATATATATTTTAAAATGGAAAAGTAAAATGCCCCAGAAGAACCATGAAATAGGTTGAAATAAGAATATTGGCTACCTGTTTTGCTAACACAAAACACTGCTTTTAAACCACTGTGTTGCTTTTGGCAACAAATTTCTCAACCTCTTTTTTTTTGTTAGCAATGGATATTCTCTAAGGGGCTTGGATAAGCACTGAAGGTTAGGGTTTTTATCCAACAATGTGTTGAATATCCTGAATCTCTAAACATGTACTAAAAATGTCACAAGAACAGACTCTCATGTAAGCTTTGTTTTTCTTCTTTTTTTCTTTATTCATTTTTTTTTTATCAGGTCAGAAATATCACACTATCTTTTTTTCCTTTCCTGGCTACAGATGACACTGAATTAACCAAACTGAGAAAAAAATTTTTTTCCCTCCCAGGTCTCTGGAAGGGGTGCATTCAGGCTCTGTTAAGGCTGTGCTCTGAGTATTCCGGGAACAGAAGCAGCTCCTCTCTCAATTAAACTGTTTCACCCAGTTCGGTTCTATTGTTTTGCATTGCTGGGGGAAAGAAAGATTTAAACCATGTGGAGACCCTTTTCTGTTGGCAATAAGCCAGAGGTCTTTTACGTTGCTATTAGACTTACAAAGTCAGTAAGGATGATTAACATCTTCAATCAGCTGTAACTTTCTAGTGACTTTCCATTGGTTTGAAGAGGCTTTATTTACCTGGTTATCAGATGATCTTTTTTTTTCTGTCCTGACATGGCCCTAACCATAAGTCTTTCCTCTTTCTTCTGCAGAAGGCTTCTGTTTCTCCAAATGTGGAAATCCTTGGTACTTGTGAGTCCATGCTTCTCCTATGCCATTCTATAACTCCCTTACCTCCTTTCTCCCTCCTTTTTAGGTGCTAGAACAATTTTAAGAATACTAATTCAGTCAAACTTGGAAGTCAATTTTTTGGTGCTTCATGATATTAAAGGCAGAACTTGGACTCTTTCAGCTGGGAAATTTTATATTGCTGTTTTGTTGGTTTGAGAAAGACCAACTTTTCTGTGGAAACATGCCTTTGGTCTGTTCTGTGATAACTGACAAGGCCTCATGCTCTAGAATAACTGGTAAATACTTCTTTAAATGTTTGCTATACAAATGTGGGTATTTAAAAAAAAATTGTTAGAATATCTTCAACACAGGGAGACTTAGCTGTGCGTTTGAACATACCTGAATGTGTGGGATATTGTGCATATTCACAGCGTAGAAGTGCCTGCATTAGCTCCATAAAGGGTCAAGCTTGATTTAAATCTGTCTTTTCAGAAGAAAAACCGGTTGCACATTTTTAGCAAGTAAATTATGGTAACAAGATTTCTCATGGTGCTTCTAATAAGTCAAACATTTTTCATGGTTTCAATTTTACCCAGCTTTCGCAGAGAAGAAGGACCAACCCATATTACTCAAGTCCCATTTCTGAGAGCTGGCCAATCTGTAGCTGTCACAAAGGTGAGAATGTGAGGAGGTGAGGTATATGAAGAGTGCAGAATTCTAAAGAAAAGCCCAACCCATGATTTAATCTTTTTAAATATCTATAGAGTCTTTGGGAGTACAATTCCCACAAATGATTTTTATATTGTTTCAAAGTTTGACTATACTATATACATTTTTTGGCCGCACAATACTGCAATGGAACTACAAATGTAAAGAATTTTTGCCTTACTTTGATGAGATCCCTATTGCTATAGAAATCGCTCAAAGATTGGTCTTCAATTGAGAACAGAACAAGATGTCACTCATTTATTTTACAGCATTATAGTTACACCATTCCTAACATGACTGCAAAGGGTGAGAAGCTGCTCTAAGGACAGAAATGAGGATCTCTACTACTCTACTACTGAGCAGGCAATACTAAGGACTGAAGAGTCCTGCAAAGCTGTATGGAACATTTTTACTTTTCCCGTCCCTGTTTGTCCTCATTGTAAAGAGGGTAGGGGGACTAGAACGTGTCCATCCTCAGCCACTGACTTCCATGTCCTTCTAGTAGCATAGGCTGAAAATGACAGTGGTTTATTTTGATACATCAGGCTGAGAGCTGTGGCGTCTGGTGACCTTGACTCACAGTTTCTGTCAGGCTGGAGGAGTAGCTAGCTTCAGGTGCCAGAGCTATGTCAAGCTGTGTCATGGTTTGTAATGAGAGGTATCTTACTTTCTAAGAAGCTCAGTTTGCCATGAAATAAGGTTTTAATCCATAGGAACAGGGCAACTGTGTAAGTCAAAGTAGCAAAATGTGGTGCTGAAGCCTCAAAGGACTAATTGTACATTTTGTGTACAAAAAAACAGAGATGAAAATCATTTGAATGCATGCTTAAAGAACCCAAAGCAAAATTATGCTATCTGATCAGTCATAAGTAACATAACTTGGGTTTGAGTATTTAAAAAGATGCCATTGGGAACCCACACTTAATCCATGGGTAAATTCAAATACTGAACACGTTCAAGGGAATCGGGATTTTTATATAAATATTCACTGAGCTGAAAAACATGTTAACTTCATTCAATAAATTATTCATTCTTACTAACTTTTTCAGCTCTAAAGCTAAACAATCAGAAAATATTTTTAAAATCTGCGTCTGAAAGTCAAATCAGATAAATCATACCAGCTCGAAGCACTCAGTCCTTCAAAATGAAAAAAAGCCACCTATATTACCAGCATTCCTAGCACTTATTACTTGGCTTTGTCTTCTGTGCCTATAAAAGTTAGGTGCAAACACCCCTAATGCAGTTGCTAAAGCGTGTGTCATAGTATCAGATTTTCAAGTAGCGTACAAAGTTGATTACTTAAATAATATGCCTCATATTTATTTAAAAGGCCATTTGTAACTCTGCAGTGTAAAAAACAGTAAAAGAACAAAAAAAACCCGAAGAAAGTTCATGATGCAACATACTGACATATACCGGGTTTGATCACCAAACAAGAGAGACAGGGCAGCATTTCTATTAATCAGTGGAGCTGCTCTGTTTCCAAATAGTAGGGTAGCAATGCAGTAAGTTTCAGGTACAACTCAATCAGTGCTGGAATGGGCTCTTGCAGAGTCACACAATTTTTAGCAGAGCTGCCATTTCCACCACAAAGTTCATTGTTCATGATATAGGCCTGGGTTATTTTAAGTTCTCCCCAGTTTTGAGTCCGACACGCGACTGGGTTACATCCAAGGCACAGGTGTAAGGAAGGTTCATTACCCACTGCCACAACAGGACAAAAACTAAATACAGATTAATGCATGGTTAGTTTAACGGTTTAAGTTTCCACACCGTTATTGACAATTAGGTTTTTAAAAAAAGCCCCACATCTCCTTTAAAACCGTTCTGCAAGTCCCTGTAATAAAGATATGACAGTTGGGAACATCAGCAAGAGAGGACCTTTATTTTCTCGTCCTGTCTCACACAGTTAGTAAAAGGTTACTGCCTGTCACTTGGCAAGGACAAGTCACTACTCATTTCACTGCAAATTGCTAAATTCTCCTCTTTCTTCATTTCATTGCATTGGAAATACAATGCAATTTCTTACCTAAAACACAATCGGTGTGTAGTGTGCTAATTAGTAAAACAGCAAGAATGACACAGGGGTTGAGATTTGAGCCTGCTGATACTACCCTGCCCTTTGCTGGCCATGCCAGTTACTCCATTCTTCTGGTAACACGCTGTGTGTAAAATCACATCATGGCTACGTACACAGAGAAGGCAGAAAGCAACCAAAAACCAATGTGGTGGTGACTATTGTTCTTCAAGGAAGGCAAAAGAGGAGAAAGGAAGGAGGGGAGGAAAAGTAACATAGAAGTGGTGTATGAAGATGGCGCAAATGAAAGTAGGGTTGCAACTAGGGTGCATTATCTTTTAGTACAGGCTGGTGCATCAGAGTAGAAAATAGGAAACAGGCATGTATGCGCTGGCAAAGCAGACTGTTACCAGTGTTACCATGACAAAATGTGGCAGTCTTGTCTGCTTAAGTACTTGGGTACAACTTCCTGCATGCTAATGACTGGTTTTCAGCCCTTGTCTAACTTCGTCTAGTTTGTGTCCACTGTGCTTATGGGTACAGGTCTGGTCATAGTGATAAATCTGTAAGCGATATTAGGATGCACGTTGACAGACAGAAGACTCAGAGTTGGCTTCAGCATATGCTAAAAATGAAAGATTGATTCCATAGCTTCTATTTATGATACAGTCTTCATGCATATATAGAGCATACATTTTTAAAGTACATATTTATTATTAATTAAGAAGATTATTGAGGGGGAGGTGTTGTAAAATTTGATTGCTGGGTTAAATCCAGTAAGAGATAAGTTTTTCTAAAATGTTTGGAATCTTTTCTGTAAGCTTGGATTCGAAATCAAGTTTTTCTAAAATGTTTGGAATCTTTTCTGTAAGCTTGGATTCGAAATCCATACATCTATGTAACTGTAGCGGGGACAAAATGTCAGTGTAGATTAATTTTAAGTGTCTTTATTAATTCCATGTGCTCATTCACTGTGATCCAGTTTAAAAGTTTGTTGTGAAGCAAGCCAAGCAGTATAGCAGTAATATTACTCGCTTTCTTTTAAGTTGCTGTTTTTAAACTATGTTTCTACGTAGCAAATAAAAAAATCCATATACCTCAGTATGTGAAATTTTCCCTTTTTTGCATATGTATTTGTTTGCTTTTTGAAATTTTTAAGCAATACCCAACTGTGAACGTACACACCTTTGCAGCACAGACACTGCTATTGGGAGTTCAGAATGGAGGATCTCTTGTTTCTAAGGCTGCTGTTTGCTTATGTATTTTGCTTGGTCTGAGGATATTTAAGTGCGTGCTCAATTTAAAAGTAAGTCCTGCTTGCTGTTGTGGTTCTCATATGTTTGAAAGAGATTAGGAATGCTTTTATGCTGTCTTGATCGTTTCCCGTTAATCAGATAAAAGGCAAAAAACAATACCTAGAATTCAGATCTCAGTTTTGGATTACTGCCGGCTGCATTTTAATGCTTACATTAAAACCTCCATTCAGCCAGAATGTAAATATACAAATAAATTCATAATTTCCACTTGCTTGGCTATTTCAACTCAACAGATCATGAGGGATGTATCATTTTAAAGCCAAAACATCATCAGTCTTACACATGACTGCATTACAGACTCCAGTCCCCCAAGAATGTGTTTTAAAAGCATATGCCACCTGTCATTGCACAGAGTCTGGGACATGAATGGAAGAAGCTATTTAAAAAATCTGTTTTACAATGGCATTTCCATTTGTGGAAAATTCAGCCTCCAAGTTTTCATCTCACTTTTCCCCATTTGGACTACAATTTAGAGTGCTGTTATTAAAGTGTTATATAGAGAAGTGACACTTTTCTTTAATAAAGGAGGCTGAAACTTCCCTCTTGATAAATTAAGCTGCACAATGGCAGTACTCATCTGAGGATGTTACAGACAAAGTAGTTCACAACGGTGGGTTTTGCCTGTATTTCACCTCTTTCTGGGTGTGAAGTACCACTGGGCAGATTGCCATCTTCTCATATTCTTTTTGCAAATATTTAACTTTTTGTTTTGTTTTAAATGCCTCTTCCTCTCAGTCTCAATATTACAGAGCAGGTGCTGTTTAGTTGCGAGCAATCACATGTGCCACATGCTGTTGTTTCTTTTCCTGCTTTGTGCTAATGCTATCTGATAGCTTCTGAAAAATAAAATAAAATAAAATGGCTTGCACTTCTGAAGAGAAAATTCTTCTTTCCACAAACATCCATGTTAATAACATCTAGCGTTTCAGACCTGAGGTACAAATCCAGTGGAAGGAGTGTGAAGTACAAAGTATGAGCAAATATTCAAAGAAATGCTTTCTTGCAGGGAGGTCCCAAGGCACTCCTTTTCTTGTGGGAAAAAAAAATAAAATATACAATTTATCAGGGATAGATTTTACAGGCTGATAATCTTGGTGCAGTCGAGCAAGTGAGTCTAGCCTGTTTTGCTATTGTAACAATATTTATATTCCAAACATGCAGGTGCTGGTGTTGTGTTGCTGGATTTGGAGCTGGAACATGCCTGGTGCTATGCCAGAGCTCCCAAAAGTCCAGTTTTGCTTTGAGTTTTGTTCTGTTCTGAGCCTGCATCCACGAAATCGGGGCAAGAACATTTCCAGTGAAAAGTATCAAGAAGTGGAATAACCCACTGTTTGGTACTTAGAATTATATTGCTACCAAATTTTCCCTGCTGCTTCTCTAAATTGGCCATGAAGTTTAACTGTTTTTGATGAATGGTAACTCACATCCAACCTATGCATATTTACGGTACATTTTTTTCTCACTAAGTTTAGATTGGAATCCACAGCAGCCTCAGAAAATGTATAAATTTAAACAAAAGACATCAGGTGCTGAAAAGAGGGAAAGCAAAAGATCCTATTTATCATGTGCCTGCAATCACTGCTGAGTGATGCATAGTGATTACAATTTTTTTTTTTTTTTAATTGGCAGGCTTCTGAGACTGCAAAGGAAATTGGTGACAAGATGATGGATCAGTTTCACCATATTGGCTTGTTGATCCAACAAAAATAAAGTGGATATTGGCATTTGTCATTCAGCTTTGGACCCCTACAGACTCCTGCTGCTGATTAGTCAAATACTTCACCTCCTTGTAATTATTGTTTCAACAGCAGAGGCTCCAAGTGATTCTCAGGGGAACAAACCTTTACTGCGTAACTGCAAAGAAGTGCTACTTAGTGCTGGTTAAGTGAGAAGAAGTAAGCATATGGGAAAAGGGAAGAAATCAATGACAGCGTTTGAACAGCTTAACCCTGTTGGCCCTTGCATGTTAATAGATTATTTATGCATCACCTCCCCAGTAGGAGGAAATTAGTATGATTAGCATTTTCTCTTTATCGACTGCAAATCACAAATTGGAAAAATGTTTGCGTGCATTTTTGTTTATTCCCTTGAAAAGCTGTGACAGTGGCTGTGAGGCTAGTTCAACCTTTATTGTCACCTGTGCTTAGTTCCTAGGCTTTACTTCCAGAGAGAAGTTTTCTTATCAGCTACAGGCAGCCTGCTTTATAGAAGTTAAAAGGAGCCGAGTAAGGTAAAGAAGGTAAAATAAAAACATCTTTTTTCTAACAAAATTGCAGCACACTGAAATGCGTCAGGTCCTTCCAAAATGGTATTTCACTACTAATATCTGAGTCTTCCGTGGCTACAGCTGTGATTGCATAGGAATGTGACATTGATTGCAATGTAGCAGGTTTTGGGATGTTTGTGATACAGTGGCTGGGATGTCCTGAAATGAGCTGGGTGAAAGTTAAGGTCTGTGTGACTTGTAGGTTATGCAAGGCAGAAGTGTGTGAGATTTTGTTATACGTGAGATTATTTGTTGTGATATGGCCTGAAAGAAAATAGAAAGTAGATATCTGTTCTCTTCCTATAAAAGGACTTCCTTAGGCCACAGAAATTCATAGTATAGAATACATTTCTTAAACATTCCCAAGAAGAGAAGTCATTATGTTGTCAAGAATATGAATTAGCTCCATCTACAGATTATATCACAAAAAGAGCCAGATCAAAATAGCAGACCTGTAGAGCTTAAATTTGAGATGCTGCCTTTTATGCTGGGTGCAACATGAGTGCCTTAGCCAAAGCCTAAAACAGAGTTGCTGAATCATGGTGCTTCTCTAAGGAAAGGAAAAATCTTCATACAATGAGTGGATAAGTAAGACAGTTTGTGTTATTTGGAGGGTGGTGTATTTTTTCTTTCTATTTTTTGAGATATGATAAATCCCAGGTTTCTTGCTATGAGAAATATTGCTCAATATTTTGCCCAGAGCTCTCCCAGTAATACAAATAACTGACCTGTTCACAACTCGGCAGAAAGAGAAAACAAAGGTGGAAAGCTCAACTATGTGAGGGGAGCTGCATAAGAAAGAGAAGAAAAGAAACGAAAAATTCAACATAAGAGTAAAGTACATGCAGTGTATATCACAAAATGCAGAAGATCTCATTTAGCTCCAGACAGATCGTACATGGCATTTATGTAAGTGTGCTGGGAAGCATCATCTAGATGGTTAGACTAGATACCCATATTGGATAAATTGCCAGTCACTGACTCTGAGAAGGGGTGGCTGTATTAAAAAGGAAGGTTCATCAGAGACTGTGGGACTGTGTAGAGAGAGGGGTACTCATTTATGATGATCTGAGATAGCTCTAGCCTGGCTTTGCTGTCCTCTTAAGAAAGAAGAAATCGTCTTAGGAAGTCAGAACTTACAGCACTGGTGGAGGGAAAAAAAAAAAGCTATCTACTGTGACAGTTCCTGATCTAAATGATTGATATGGCTTCTGCTACAGTAAGTAATCTTAATAAAATACAGTTATTATTCACATATTCCATATGCATACAACTTTACTTTATGATTAAAATTAAATCTACCATTATAATGAAGAATGACCTTTGAAAAGAATGAGCTTAAAAGACCTAGCTAGAAGGCATTTCACAAAGATATTTCTTCAAGAATACAGATCTTAGAGATTTAAACTTGTACAGCAACAAAACTTCCTTTCTCCTATTCAGGCCCCTACCCTTTCCCCAGAAACTTTCCCTTCCTTACACATGGAGGCATACGTTACGTTTATATCTGAGCAGAAAAAGATTCACAGTCATTCTAGCAACCTGACCTTTTGGCCTTTTTTTTTTTTTTTTTTTTTTTAAACCCTGCTAATACTGCTAGAGATATCCAGGCTCTGCATTTTCTGCTTAAAAAATGCAGCATTTTTGCCCACATAGATGTGCTTTTTTGGGGTTACTGTGGCTTGGGGAAAGTTTGCTATTGCTGCTGATATCTCAGACAGCCTGATATCTCTGTGGTAATACAGCAAATAATAGTTATTTAGAAGTAATTCTAATTGGGTGGGGTTAAAAGGGGGTGTAAGCATTAAAAAAAAAAGTTATTATTTTTGGTTTCAATTTTTAGTGCCTGTTTTTTTTCCTCCCTACTTTTTTTTCAGAGCTTCTTATTTGGGTCCTTTGTTTGGCTTCTTCCCCACCTCCTCTCCTCCCCCTCCAGGATCTCTTGATTGTTTTCAGCAGTGAAAGTCAAGAAAAGGGGACAAGCGGAAGAAAGAAAAAATCAGGAATTTTTAATCTTTCACAAAAATCACCCCAATACTGGCAATCAAACTACTTTGGGTAAGGCTGACTAGCAAATTCTTCCTTTCCAAGCACAAATATATGTGCACGTTCTTCCCAGTAGTTTTCTCTGTGATAATGGAAACTTTTTTTTTTTTTTTACTGTTAGCTGACACAAGTCCTTTACCTTCCTCATGCAGCCTTGCTCAAAATTCTTTCTCAGCTTGGCCCACGTGTTGTTTCTGAGCATAATTTAATTCAGCCAACTAGTTGCCAAATGACAAACTTCCTTTGAGCTAGGAACGATCCAGTCATGTTTTTTCCCCAGGGCCTAATTCTGTTACCCGCTGATTTTCATGTGTGCCGCCACACAAATCTTCCCATTCTCAGGAAATTACCTCCAGAAAGGATTTGTGGTTGTGTCAGCTGCCTGAGTTCTTGAGAAGTCCAGCACAAAACGGGAAAGAAATCCATGTCAGAAACACATGCCTTTCTTCAACACATAAATCTGTACATGTGCAAGCAGCGTGAAAATAGTCTGTTAAGATGAGATACTTGAGTAGACCATTAGTATGATTTCACTAAGAAAACACCTACTGGTGAAGACTGCATTGTACCTGTCACAACATATATGAAAGAAGGTGGTAGAGAAGTAAATTTGTGACATACAGGTTCATTTGGACCTCGCTTTTGTGATGAACACCTGCAGGGTGCAACAGAGATTTTCAAAATAAACATCAAAATTTAAGT
The DNA here is from genome assembly GCF_000708025.1 of Charadrius vociferus. Taxonomy (NCBI): domain Eukaryota; kingdom Metazoa; phylum Chordata; class Aves; order Charadriiformes; family Charadriidae; genus Charadrius; species Charadrius vociferus. The sequence goes on from NW_009647211.1 coordinate 1,796,603, forward strand.
GCATCTTTTCCACGCCTCTCAGTTCCCGCACGTTGTTTCATAAAGATAAATCATATTCTATTCTCACCAAACTACTTCTGAACCATCCTGTGCCTCAGTAGGTAACTTGACAGCTGACATCTCAAGTGAGGCTTTCTCTATATTCTCCTGTTCTGGGAAGGTAGACCAGAGCTATCAAAACTGACCACATTTGCCACATACATATACTAAGTGTATGTTCTAATCCAGCTTTCTATTAGCCTAAATGAAATGGGTTCTTTTAATTAATTCTCAGGGAGAGAGTCTGCACATAGGTAACATATATAAAACCATTGTTTTAAAAACAGAAGAATGCCCCACACACACACACACCAGGTGAGGGAAGATACTAGCTGTTGTCTGAGTCAAAACTCACTGAAGAACAAAGTGTGGATAAATGGTAACACCCCACAATACGTCTTGTGGGTATGAGTGGAATCTGTCTAAGAGGATTACCCAGAATTACAGTGCGTGGGGGGAGTTACACAACAAATCTGGTATGATAAAGGTAAATTTCTGCTGAAGAGTTTTAAGTAGTTCATGTTGATTATTTGCAATTCAAAGCCATAATACAGAACTACAGAATTGTACACTAAGGGTCTGACGGCTTGGAGTTCATAAAATATTCCCACCAATTAAAATATGCTTTAGATCAGGCTCTAGTGTAATTCTCATGTTTTATCTCATAAGATCTATTTTCAAGGTTTGTCTCTGAGGCGGAGAAGTTAATTACCATCATGCAGACACCAGGTTTGAAGTTAACATTTCTTTGAAATGTCTCTTTGAGAGCATCGGCTGCGAAATAGTAAAATTATGGATGCTTTATGAGTCAAAGTGTAATGTGTTGAGAACAGTGAGATTAGAAGGATTTTTCCTATTATTGTGAACAATTTTATTAATGTTTCATATTAAAAAAAATATTTAAAGAATGTATGCTGAAGCAATAGAAAATGTCCATGCTTGTTAAGATTAAAACAGAACAGACTTGAAGTTTTGGAAAGAAAGATAAATAAACAAACTTTTTCATTGTCTAAAACAGAATTATAATTTTTGTTTGTTTTTAAAGGATTTTTATTTGTTAATGAGGTTGTTTCGGGCTCTTAGAAGGGTATCCATGAATGCAAAGATGTGGTTTAAGGACACAAACCTGAACTTTCGGGGAGGAGACTTGGTTCAAGTAGGTCCCTACACACTGCTGCAATGATAGGGCTAAACACGAAGTCTTCCTTCACCCATCATCTGTGCTGGATGGTCTTTTCTGTGGCAGCCTGTAGCAAGCAACACACTGGAAGAGCTCAGGGCGCAGAGAGAGGTAAGCAGCTCTGCCACAGCACTGCCATTTGTCAGTGGCAAATACTGTTCATCACCAAAATGCAAGAGGCTGCAGTAGGCCACAGCTCAGATCATGGTGCAGGTAGGAATGGTCTCCAGTGACCTGCTGGGAGATGGGAAGGGCACTAAGCAGGGCTTTTCTGTACAGTGCCATAGGAGGCCAAAAGTATATTTCTCTATATTTGCATGCTCCAGGTTTCTCAATGGCCAAGAAATGGGTAAAAGTCACGAAGAAAATATTTTCAATGTGCATAAATTCAGTAGCAGAAGTTTTACATCTAAAGTTGTGAGAATCTGAACCTGACCCTCAAAAGAAGCACCAGAGGTCTAAAATTCGTTTGGTAAGTGGAGCAGTTGCTTTTCTCACCTAAGATGCCGTAGAGGTTCACCACTCACAGAGTCACAGAACGGTCAGTGTTGAAAGGGACCTCTGGAGATCATCTAGTCCAATCCCCGACACTGTTCTTGTGACCAATTAAACCTCAAGCCCCAATTTGCTTCCCGTCAGTGGGAATCAACTCTTCTTCCCCCAGCAACTCTCCCTGACAACCACAGGACCTTGAGCCTATGCGGCTGGTCAATAGCCAGGGCTATTTGGCATTAGGGCTATTTCCTTCAGGATGCCTTAAGGGAACAGAAATGGACTATGGGACAACTTGCTGCAGCATGAGGCAGCGCTCTCCATTTTCAAAGGAGAAGGGAGCTTGAGGTCATCTGTGAATTCACTCTGTCATGGGATAGCACGAAAAGAGGCTGCTTTGGGTCTAGCAGTGCCTTACTTCTCTGTTGTTGTCCTGCTGTAGCAAATCCAGAGAGCAAGAGGACCTTCCAATGGGTCAGACCCATAATAAGCGATGCTTTTTTACCATGCACAGAGGGTATGCCAAGCTGATAAAATTGCTGAAGCATTCCTCTGTTATATAGACTCAAATGACTCGGTCCAATGATCAAGATAGGGTTCCATTATCATTAGTGTGCTGATGGTACACTATGTTTAGAAATTATCTTGCCAATTACTTTGACTAATATGGAAAAGGGGAGATGTTCCTAGCCACTGCAGCTATTGAAATGCTAGTGTTGACAATATGGTGCGTTATTGTCATTACTCATCAGTTTGTGTCTCATTGGTAGCCCTTGAACCGCAGGAGAGAAGACCCAATATCCACACCTGCCTTACTACCAAATAATATAAAATGTAATTATTTCAAAAGGGAGGAAAAAAAAAAAAGCAGTGTGGGAAAGTAAAACAAATGGAGGAAAAATAAACTAAAAACTAAGAAAAACTTAAATTGTAGTGAAAAATAAAATATATTCATAGAAGAGATTGCTTACGCTTATGTGGTCAAGAAAATATTGTTCATATAAAATATTTGAAATCTTGAGATGATTTCTTCTGAAACACAATGAGTTGGGTGAGAGGCATAAATGAAAAGGGAGGATGAGGGAAACACGACGTAGTTTTTTGATCAAAAGAGTTAGCAGTAGGCAAACCATTTGGTTTGGATGGGCACAAGGTTAAAAATATGAAAATGGAATAATAAGACAGAGAGCCAAATTTAGGAATAAGAAGCAAGTTACTAAGGGAAGTGTAAGCATTGGGGTGTAAGTTGACCTGTGATTTAGGAGGTCAAAAGAGTAAGCTGACAGAGAAAACAACATGGTATCCTAGTCAATGGCTTCTGAAGTCAGCAAGGGTCCTTCCATTGATGTCAGCGGGAATTAAGTCCAGGTCTCAAACAAAAAGACAAAGAAAACAAAATCAAAAAGAACATACGACCAGAAAAAAAAAGTTGGACAGGAAAAAAACAGAGCAGATGGTGTTTGGAGTACACAATGCACTAGTAAATGGACATGTCTGTGTCTTTGCCTCTGACAGGCACTCTTATCTTAAATGATATGCTTAAATGATATACTGAAATGACTGATTATTTTCTTGATAAGAGTAATTTCTGTAGTCTAAAGAAATTTAAGACAATTTCTGTTAACACTACTTAGATGTTCAAGGGTCTTCCTGAGCACACTAGGTAGTCACATCAAATGCATAAAGGTTTCAAACTAATTGCTATATGAATCCTCATTTTTCTTTTACTTTTCTTTTTTTTTTAGTTTGTTTTTGTTTAACTAAGCACAGAGACTTAAATATAAATACAGGCTAATTATTTGATCTCCGATTTCAAATCACATTTGGCCTTTAGCTTGTTCATAATGTTTTTTTAATGAATGACCACTAAGTTACAGGCAAATTCCTAAAGAAATTTATATTTCATTTATAAAATTACAAATATGCCTATGATAATTATTGTTGCTACAATACGTACCTTTGGACGTAATGTATTATGAACATTAATCACACCAGCCACATGATGTGCTAGTTATTTGTAAGTGCTGCTAGCATATTGTTAATTCTAAGCTGCCCCAAAATCAAATCTTTGCCCAAAGTATAAGTGCTGGTTCCCTCATGTTTATAAATAGCACTAAAACAAGAATAAAGCCCAGTGGCATGTTTCCCTCCAAAATCAAAAGTAAATTCATGCTATCTGTGATTTTACTTAGTGAGCAAGGAGGATGATACTCCTAGTATTTGTCATCCTTTGAAAATACTGTATAAAAAGACATTTCACAGCAGCTGATGCATTGCTGTGGCCCACTGTGTTCATTGGTGCTTCACGGAGGCAGATAGCCTCTCCACGTGACAAAAGTTGCAGAGCTGAGACCAGAAAACCAAACAGAAAAGAAAAAAAAAAAGAAACAGAGCTTCCTGATATCAGTAGTTTCCATGGTTTCTAAACCAGTTCTAAAAAGGCTAAATAGTCTCTGAATTAAAGAGGAGTTTGTAGTTACATGGGAACTGGAAGCTGGGTTATTAAATCTGTTCTTCGTGTTCTGCGGTAGTTTTATCCCTTAAAAGAATATTAACTCATGCATTTTAAGAACATTCTGCGTAGCATTTACGTTCAAGTAACAAGATTCTATGTTTTATGTTTATGTCTATTATTTAAACAGACTGGTGCTTTAATTTATCTTACATTTTAAACGAATACAAGAACTGTTACTGCAATTTAAGATTTTGAGGTTAAAAATGAGAAAACTCCAAATATGAAGTTAGCACTGATGAAGTTAACTAGCTTATGCTGCTTTACATTCTGCATATTTTATGAATACGTATGAATAATAAACTGCAGTAAGACAGTGGCTACATTTAAATTAGGAAGAAAAATAGAACTGTGTTTGGTGTATGACCAAATTATTCTTGCCAAATTTACCTTTCAGAGATGATCGAAGTTCACTGATGTTGGATTATCACCAAAGAGAATTCTGTTCCTCCATTTTCCTGAATCTTTTCAACAGCAAGAAAATGCTAGGGAAGAAAGGTGATCAAACTAAATGAAGGAAATGTACTCTGAAGACAAATGAAATGTGCCGTTTATGCTTCAAAACTTTTAATTCATTTTATTAATGACTGTGCCTCTGGTTGGATGACTGTTCAGGTCTCCAAGTGGAGTTACGTATGCTTATACATATACTTGCAGGTTGGCAGTATTTATAGAATCATAGAATCATGGAATGGTTTAGGTTGGAAGAGACCTTGAAGATCATCCAGTTCCAACCCCCCTGCCGTAGGCAGAGACACCTCCCACTAGACCAGGTTGCCCAAGGCCACGTCCAGCCTGGCCTTGAACACCTCCAGGGATGGGGCCTCAACAACCTCTCTGGGCAACCTGTGCCAGTGCCTCACCACCCTCAAAGTGAAAAACTTCTTCCTAATGTTTAATCTAAACCTGCCCTCTTCCAGTTTAAAGCCATTCCCCCTCATCCTACCACTACATGCCCTAGTAAAAAGTCCTTCCCCAGCTCTCTCTTTAGGCACTGGAAGGCCGCAATAAGGTCTCCCTGGAGCCTTCTCTTCTCCAGGCTGAACAGCCCCAACTCTCTCAGCCTCTCCTCGTAGGATAGGTGCTCCATTCCTCTAATCATCCTCGTGGCCCTCCTCTGGGCACTCTCCAGCAGGTCCATGTCCTTCTTATGTTGAGGACTCCAGAGCTGGATGCAGTACTCCAGGTGGGGTCTCACCAGAGTGGAGTAGAGGGGCAGAATCACCTCCTTTGACCTGCTGTGCTGTTTGTAGTAAATTGGATGTGTAACAGCAGCTACTGGTGCCTCATGCACAGTAGTGACAGAGCTGGGGGCCTGATATTTATCGTTGTTGTAGCCCTGGCAAAGCAAAAAGAGAGTCTTAAGTGTTCACCTGAGCGTGCTTGGGATTGCCCCGACCCAGATGTAGGACCTTGCACTTGGCCTTGTTGAACTGCATGAGGTTGGCTTGGACCTGTCCACGTCCCTCTGGATGGCATCCCTCCCCTCCAGCGTGTCTACCTTGCCAAACAGCTTGGTATCATCAGCAAACTTGCTGAGGGTGCACTCGACCCCACTATCCATATCCGCGACAAAAATGTTGAACAGTACAGGTCCCAGTACTGACACCTAAGAACGCCAGTCATCACTGGTTTCCACTTGGACATTGAGCTGTTGACTGTAACTCTTTGAGTGCGACTGTCCAGCCAGTTCTTTATCCACCGAGTGATCCATTTGTCGAATCCAAGTCTCTCCAATTTAGAGACCAGGATATCATGTGGGATGGTGTCAAACACTTTGCACAAGTCCAGGTAGATGACATTGGTTGCTTATACTTGGTTGGTGTACTTTACATGTTTATGTCTCTAACTTTAAGAACTTTTTAATTTACTGCAATACATAAATGAGAACTGCATTTGTATCAAGTTGTATAGAAAAGAGAATCTGCAAGAAGATGTAGGCATAAAAATACTGGCTTGTGAAGTTTGACAGCTTTATGGTGAGACGCATAATCTCTTGCCACCATGCTTCCTCTGGCACACCTTGACACACATCTCTTGACATGTGTCCCTTCCTTGATTTTCACCAGTTCCTCTCAGGACAGGCTTTTCCTGCTTACCTCCAGTTAGGGTGACGTCAGATTATATTGAAGATTAATTATAAGATTAATATTCTCATTTATTTTCTATAGGTTAACTTTTACCCCATATTCACAGTTTTGTGGGTTGGTTGGTTTTGTTTGTTTTTTTTTGAGTAGAGCTCCTGAGCAGCCTACTGGTACCACAATGCAGAGCTACCCATCATGGCCCAGCTCAGCCCTCCACTACACTTGGAGTTAGCTGAACACTCAGCGTGATGCTTTTTTGCTCCAGCACACTGCAGCCTGGAAAGTCACTATGTTTCACTGAAAAAAATCCAACAACCTCCCTTCCAAAAATTGCCCCCCCCTTTTTTTTTTTTTCGGCAGCTGGGCATCAACATCAATAACATTTCATGATGGTTTCTATTACAGAAATGAATGTGCAGTACACTCTGCCACTGTTTTGTGTATTGGAGATCTGGCTGTAAACCAAGAGATTGTTGTGTGGTACAATAGAGATTTACATTGCATTTTACTCACAGAAGCATGATAGTTACCTCCACATTTCAATTATAAGTGCCTTCTAGCTGTATGTTCACAGACCAAGCAAAATAATGATTCAGCAATAACTTTTAGTGCAGAAAGTACCTGGGAATAATAAATTGCTACTTCATTTCCATTATTAATTCTTAGGTGAACACAACTTCCCATATACTCACCATATACTTACCTTATCATGTGAGGTAATGGGCTACAGAGCATTTCTCATATAGACCACAGGGTCAGTCGTTCAAATCTTGCCTAACCAGGACCATCCACTGTTGTTTGGTGACTGGATGAGACTCTAAGGACATGAAAACATGCAGAAATCATAGAATCATAGAATTGCTGAGGTTGGAAGGGACCTTTAAGATCATCAACTCCAACCATTAACCTACCCTGACAAAACCACTTCTAAACCATGTCCCCAAGTACCACGTCTACCTTTTTTTTAAACACCTCCAGGGATGGTGAATCCACCACCTCCCTGGGCAGCCTATTCCAACATTTAATAACCCTTTCAGTGAAAAAACGTTTCCTGATACCCAATCTAAACCTCGCCTGGCATAATGTGAACCCATTTCCTCTTGTCCTATCACTTTTCACCAGGGAGAAGAGGTCAGGCCCCACCTCTCTACAACCTCCTTTCAGGTAGTTGTAGAGGGTGATAAGGTGTCCCCTCAGCCTCCTCTTCTCCAGGCTAAACAACCCCAGTTCCCGCAGTCGTTCCTCATAGGACTTGTCCTCCAGACCCCTCACCAGCTTTGTAGTCCTTCTCTGGACACGGTCCAACACCTCAATGTCCTTCTTGTAGTGAGGGACCCAAAAATGAACACACTGCTCGAGGTGGGGCCTCACCAGTGCCCAGTACAGGGGGAAAATCACTGCCCTAGTCCTGCTTACCACACTATTCCTGATACAGGCTAGGATGCTCTTGGCCTTGTTGGCCACCTGGGCACACTGACGACTCATATTCATCCGGCTGTCCACCAACACCCCCATTGTCCTTTTCTGCTGGGCAGCTTTTGAGCCACTCCGCCCCAAGCCTGTAGCACTGCATGGGGTTGTTGTGACCCATGTGCAGGACCTGGCACTTGGCCTTGATGAACCTCATACTGTTGGCATCAGCCCATCGGTCCAGCCTGAAATCCATCATCAAATCTGGTATATTTATGTTCACATTGTTATCATGGGTAGACTCCAGAGCCCCTTAACTTTGGAATTAAGTCTTTGTGTATAATAGCTTGTAATTTTAGGTACCTCATATAAACAGTGATAGCAGAGGACAATTACTGAAAAAACAGGGGAAACAGTGATGTGGTCTAGATATGGTAAATAAACCCCAAAGCTATCATCCTTCTTTAAAGGGCAACTGCAAAACCATGACACAGACCTATGGAACTGTTACAGAGGACGGCAACAGAGGCAAGCCAAGTGCTAGAGAACTGGTTAATGCAGTCCTTCCTACAAGGTAACAGATCGTGAAAATCCCAAAAGAGCTGTGTTGGTTATGTCTCCTCTCCTCCGTTGTTGGGTGTACTACAACTTACCACAGATCAAAGAGAAGAGGAGCAAGGTTAACCAGCAAAGATTTAGCTAATCTACATGAAGAAAACATCAAAGAGATTGTGCTTTTCCCAGATTCATTTTATTACATAATTATTATTTTAACTTTTTAATAAACCCTTATTTCCAGAAAGGCATGTGAAGCAAAATGCTTCATTTTAGGCTTTTGCAAGAACTCTGGGACAAGCGTGTGATATGCCTCTAAAGAATTCATTATGTAAGTGGCCAAAGAAACTCCTTACGTGTTCTCCAGTATCACTTTATTTTTAAATGTTATCATGCTGCTTTTGAAAGTACATTACAACCCTGAATGAAGCTGAGTCCACAGACTGCATTTTCTCATCCTTTCTGTACTTCAACACATGAGACTTCTGCTTATAAAGCTCATGACACAACATGTCAAGCCAGCCCTAATGGCCCTGAGAGAGTTTTCATTGAGTTCTTCACTCTTCTCAGCTGTTACTTCTTTCTTCCAAATACCTCCTCTATATGCCATAGTATTCTTGTCCATACAGTACTCATTTTGTTGCCACTTTTACTTTGTGGCTTCAGATCAGGAGACATCCTTCAGAAACTGTCATTAGGAGAAACAAACCAACGGCAAATCCCATGTTTCTGTGTGTGTGCTAAAAATATTCTACCCAACGGTAAGAACAGAAAAAGTTGAAGTTGTTTCCGCATATCATGAAGGAACAGAAAAGGTGCGGGAGCTTCCAGGGGACTCCTTGCAGTGTTTGATTCCAAAGTGACAGGTTGCTATTGATCTTATACAAAACCACAATTTTTAAATGATAAAAAATCCTTTCAATCATGAAACATATTTAACACCAAAGGGAATCAAAGAAGAGGAAAGTTATTGTCAAGAGAAACTACAAAGATGACCCAAGCATGACTCAGACTTTAGCAACATCAAATTAACAAAGAACTGGTTATTCTGGTTGTTTCACTTCAGGTGAGAGGGACTTATTTGCTCAGTGATGCCTGCATCTGTCCTCCCATAGAATCCTCCAAAACACCCTTTTGTGATTATTGAAATAAGTATGTGCAGTTGAATGGATTACACTAGGCACTCTGAATTTGTCCTGCTCTGCACCCTTCTGGTCGCTTGTTTCTGTTCTTTGCCTTTTATCTACTTCTGCTCCAAATCCATTAATCCCCGCTTTTTTCTCCTCTTCTCAAAATCTGCCTTTCCTGGTGTCAAATTTCTGCTTCACATACAGGCGTTTAGTTATGAATTTGCATAGACCACCCCTATTTTGAGGTACATCTCTTGCAGAGTGCAAGGTCTGTCCAAACCTAAACTGTTCTGTGTGATTAGGCAGAACTTTACACAAAATGAAACCACCAAATCTTCCAAACATCCTTACCTGCTTACACAGACAGTGCTTGGCTATGCATGGGGCTTATATATCCTTTAGTGATAGCCACTGCTGCTGCCCTGAGGAGTATGCAGATCTTAATGGTTCTGATTTTGAACACTTGATGTGATTAAAGGTCTTGAAAATAAGTTACATTTGCCTGACCACCATCCTCACTTTGAGGAACAGGATTTTCACATACTCCTCAGGAACTTTGGTTCCTCTGCATACTGGCTGATACTTGATAATCCTTCCCGGTTTCACTTAGATACACAGGAACAAGAGTTTTAGGATCTTGTTCTTATTCCATATAAAGAGACCATATGGTTAGGATAAGTAATATGAAGACTATTCGTCTGTTCAGTCCTTACACACAGGGTACGTATTTCTGGAAAACTGCTATAAGCTATGTGTATGTAGCTCTTCCTAAATATACCACCCAGCAGAATTCAAAATCAGATTATTTTTTTTTCTTTCATTTTGAACCTATAAAATATTAAGGTAGTCGTGCTGTTGAAAGAGAAGTGTGTCCTTCAAAGGAAAGAAAGATTTCAACCCTGTTATTTCTAAGTTTATGGGGCTGACATTTTTCTCTCCTTGGAGTTTTATAACAGTATGACTCAGTTAATTGGGTTGAAAGCCAAGGGCTGTCACAACTCAGATACAGAAATAAAGCGCTACATTCATATACATTTGCAGAGACAGACAAAGATATTTATTACTACGACACTTTAAAAAAGTACTCTCTGTACAGGGAGCTTAATGCTCAGTGCAGAAGTAGGTTTAGATACAGAAAAAGCAACCATCAGATAGTTTTGTTTTCAGACCTTCCTGTGTGTAAAAATATCACAGTTGCATAATATTAAAGTACCTCTTTCTCCTATGCATATTACAGTGCAAATTTAGTTCAGATAAAAACGGTCCAACACATCCAATCACATATTTGTTCAGCTGTCAGAAAAATTTTTATTTGAACAGTGACTGCCTACCTTGAACTATCCATCCATTCTCCTCTCCTTGGAATCTGCTGAAAATGTAAAAGAACCCTATAAATTCAAAAATAAATTACTTTTTGAGTATTGCTGTTTTACTTTGCAGAAAAGTGTTAGTTACAATACCTTTAATCCATGTACTTTTGTCAAGATGTAATGACCCAGTTGCAGAACATATTTCCAAATTTAAGACCAAAAGAGTTATCTAAAATATCTAAAGCAGAAATGCTATGCAACAGAACAATAGAAGATCATCTGTTATTCTGACTATTGAACTCCAGCAGCTGCATATATAACACAGGAGTTAGGGAGTCAAAGCTGTAAGAAAGTAAGAGATTTTGGATTTTCTGTCTTTCAGAGTAAATGAATATGAAGCCTGTGCTAGTTTTTAGCAATGTTTTCTAATTGCATCCATATGACTAGGTGGTTTTCTTACATTTTATAATACAGTCTGGGGTCCCCAAACTTAGTGCAACAAAATGTAACTTTGCATACAGTAGAAGGCAAATATAAGACTCACTACTCAATAAATGAATGTGACAGCAATTTGCAAGAATAATTGCCCTGAGAGGTCCTACATTTAAATACGCCACAACAAATCGTATGTTCACACAAGATGAAACCTACATTCTACAGTGAAAACATGGTCTACAGTAGTGAAGTATTCCTACCCTCACAGCCTTTTTCTTAACATACTGAACAGAAAACTGTATGGACACTAACAATTAATTATCTTTTACATCGCAAAGTACTTTAACATACATTTTACTTTCAGATAGTAGCATACATCTCACACTGTCTTTGGGAACCAATGTCTTGCATGCACCAAAAGGTAAGCTGTGAGGCAACAGATTTGCTGAAGATAATGTTCAGTTTAGAAAGATAATGGAATTAGAGAATCGTTATGGTTGGAAGAGACCTTTAAGATCATCAAGTCCAACTGTTAACCTAGCACTGCCAAGTTACTACTAAACCATGTCCCTCAGCACCACATCTATGTGTCTTTTAAACACTTCCAGGGATGTTGCCTCAATCACTTCCCTAGGCAGCATGTTTCAATGCTTGATAACCCTTTTCAGTAAAGAAATTGTTCTTAATATCCAATCGAAACCTCTCCTGGTGCAACTTGAGGCCATTTCCTTTCATCCTATCATTTGTCACTTAGGAGAAGACACTGACTCCCTCCTTGCTACACCATCCATTCAGGAGGCTGTAGAGAGCGATGAGGTCTCCCCTCAGCCTCCTCTTCTCCAGGCTAAACAACCCCTCTTCCCTCAGTCATTCCTCATAGGACTTGTGCTCTAGACTCTTCACCAACTTCTTTGCCCTTCTCAGAACACAATCCAGCAGCTCAATGTCTTTCTTGTAGTGAGGGGCCCAACACTGAACATAGTACTCGAGGTACAGCCTCACCAGTGCCCAGTACAGGGGGACAATCACTGCCCTAGTCCTGCTGGCCGCACTATTTCTGATACAAGCCAGGATGCTGTGGGCCTTCTTGGACACCTGGGCACACTGCTGTCTCATATTCAGCATCTCTAAATTTTCTCAGTGTGACACATGGTGGACTTGGAGGAATAAACATCTCCAGAGCTGCTATTCAATAATTTTTGTCAGTGGTGTACGTGAACTGTGTCAGAAAATGTTAGGGTATGTTGGTTAATGGTTGTTTCTTACAATTGTAAGAGTGTGGTTTGGTGAGGGTGAAGGAGCCTTAGGAAAAGGAAGCCATATGGACACTCCTAAGCAATATGCTCTTGAAAAACAATAGGAGAAAATCCTCCAGCTACTCCCTTTGGGCCTCCTGTGTTGTTACTCATCAGTATTTATCTTCACGGTGATTTAAGCTGAGATACTTTGAGGAAGACTGAAAACACATTTGTGGCCATTTACCACCAGTCTAATATTCCAGTAACTTTGCTATGATGATTTGGATGCTTGCAGTTCTTGTTGGTATCTTAATATCAGGGGAATGAAGGTAAAGTAAGGTCTGATTGAAGAGTGAAAGAATCAGGCAGTAATCTTGAGGGACTTTAATTGGCTTGGGATCAGAGAAAGCACTCTCTCAAACAGTTCGAAAGGGGTCCAAAGTGCAACCACTCTAGTTCCCATGATGCAATCAAGTTGCAAAAGAATGAAGTATTGATCCCTCATCACACCATGATCTTAAGATAACCTTGTGATAGCTGCTGCAGATAATTTATATGCATATGTATATGTCAACTTTATGGGCTTTTGTACATGCCCACGAGGAGTAAAAGATCTCTGCTGTCCATGAGGTTCTTCTGCAGGATGAATAAGGTATTGGCGAGCTTTTCAGTGGAGCCAGATTGCTGCTAAAACTACAGGCACAGGGTTTAGTGCCTTTTATTGTACCTTCCTGCAGTAGTACTAAATTGTGTGTACCCTTCTTTCTGCTGCATTCAGCTGCAGTCAGGGGATTTCTGGGATCTCTGTCTGTGGCATAAACCTCCTATTACAGTGCTTTTCAGAGCTCTGAGAGGAAGACTTTTTCTTCTGCTCTGTAACTTTCTTTTCCTCACCTTTAACTTCCTGATTTTAAATCAGGTAGGAGGAAAACAAGCAAATTAAGTCTTTTAGTATCAACACATGCAGTATACTATGATGAGGCAGGCTTGATTTTCAGTGAATCTTAAGTTGTTAAATACTTTCATTCTGTAAAGCCCAAAACATATGAGCTTTCTATCATTTCAGGTTTCTTTACAGAAGTACTGCACAGCATGGAGCTATTTACTTTATAGAGTGTTTGTGTTAAGAGAGGGGAGATGTAAGGAAAAAGAAAACTACATGTAATCGCTTAGTACTTTTTTTCATAAAAGGAAGGAAATTGAAAAATGATCTTAATAAAAATCATCATACAATCTGAAAATATAATCATAAATTACCCCCCAAAACACAGACACATTTAAGCTGCAAATTACTTTTAAAGTCATCTAAAAGTAATTTGCTACTCAGATCTTAATAAATGAAATTTTCACAACATTAAAGAGAGCAGCAGATGTTGGTTTTAATATTTATTGAAAAACAGTTGTGGTGTTGCAATGCAATCCACTCTGACTGACCTTTTTTTCCTCTCTGTTTCATTAAAAGCTCTTATCACCAAATTATTTTTCGTAACAACCTGGGATCATGGTAGCTTCCAATGACTGAAGTGTCCAGATAGTGATAAAGACCTACATGTGTCAAATGCCAAAGTAGCACTTAGCAGAACTACAATAAAGCAAGAGAAAGCAAAGCCAAAAAAACAGTAAGAGTTTTCTTTCTGGTTTTTTTTTTTTTTTTCCTAAATAAAACAAGAATTTTCCTTGAATGTAGTTTAAAAATAAAGCAAGATATACTAGACTAAAACCTAGCAGTATTTCTGTGCAATACTTTGACAGGTCCCGGAATTTTTTAAAATTTACTCTTGTTATTAGTGAGAGCTTTACCACTGAATTCAGTGAGGGCAAAGTTAGGCTGAAACTGTGTTGGTTTTATGTTTTTTTCATTGCATTTCAAATAGACTGTATGGGTGAGGATCACCTGCTTTGGTCCCATCTTCATATATAAAGATTTTAAAATAACCCGAGCCAACGTAGCACCATTAAGTGTACTGACCTAAGAGCTTTTGAGAAAGTGGAAACACACAGCATTTGAGTTGAGCCTGGAAAGTGAACGGGCACAAGCTCTATGGCTGAGGTGCCTAACATGCAGTGCGGAAGACCCTTTAGAGAAACTACCCACCTGGCGGCTTCCTGGTGGTTCTGCTGGGCATGCACCAGCCATAGCATTCAAGATATTCTCACCTGTGGCAGCATGAGGAAATTTCATCTATCAGGTAGCTGCTTACCAGCTTGACAGGTTCACGGCTTGAAAGGTTAAATTGTTATTTCACCCAGGAGGTTATTGGAAGCCAGTTCAGCCCTGAATGCAATGCTCTTTTGTTCTCAGCATTGACACCATTTAGAAAAGATACTGCAGTGAGTAAGAGGTGCCAGGAATACCAGGACTGCGTCCCACACACTAGAGCTGCCTAATTGTGGTGCAGCTGATGGTTGGATAATTTCAACAGGACTGATAATGCAGGAGAAATGAATTATTCGCCTTCTCGGGTGCAGATTGGCAAAAAGATTTTGACAGTCTCTACCCCGGGACAGGGCAGGCTGAGGAGAGCAGGGACAGTCCAATGTGGGTAGGTTCATGTGTGGTTCAGAGCACTGAAACAGCTTAGGATGGCTTTTGGGCATGCCAAGTGCATAGTCAAGTCTAACAAAAAAAAAAGTGAGGAAGCTGTGGCTGGCTTCTGAGGAGCAAAAAGCAGTTAATCTGGATAATAAATAGTGAAGCTCTTCCTTCCCCAGAGAGTTTCAAAGAAGTGTTCTTGCATTTTAGAAAAGTCTAAGCCAACTCCAAACCCCAAATCTGTGCACAGAATTACAAATAAACATGCTGCTATTATCTAGAAAAACTGCATTGGGATATCTTGCCAGCACAGTGAATTGTTTAGAAATGAAAGAGCAGCACCCAAGAAAAAGCTTGATACTCCAACTATGTGCACATACCCACAAGTTTCAAGAAACAAGCATAATATTTGAGGAAGCCTTCTCTAAGATACCTCCACAGTCGCTGACTGCCCAGGGAGGCAGAAGTGGGCAGATGTGGGGTCTTTACATGTCTCCCACTGTCCAGGCCCCCATCTTGTATTCTGATTCACACTATACTCTCAAAAATCCAGCAGGGTCTTTTGGGAGTGGGCAGTGGTTCCAGTCATCATCAAAACAGCACTTGATGAACAGCAAGGGCCTGATCTAAGCTATGTGGAGGTGCAAGGGAGGAAAGAAAAGTTCCAGCATAGCCTGAATTCCCACCAGAAACATTACATTCTTTTCCTTGTGGACTGGCAATTTCTGTCTCTCTGTGCAACACAGCGGATGAAATCATGTACAATCTCTCATCTGATTTTCTTTTGCTCTCTTGGATTATTTAAAGACAGTGAATTCTCTGAGCTCCAGGCAATAGGGCTAAAAGTGTTTTAACAAAGCTTGTATCGGGATGATAACGTAATTAGTATAGTTGAGAAAACTCCTCTACAGCTAAAAGGCAAAAAAAGATTGAAACCTCACAGACACCGCATCTGGGCTTTTCTTGTCAGCAAATCCTTGGGGCTGATTCTCTGTTCCTGTCAAGCAGTGTAATGAGTTGCAAATTTCATCTAGCTGAAAACATGGGGAAAAGTAACTGCCAAACACCTTCAACGCTGCTCAGTAACTATGCCACGGGGGAAGATAAATTAATGCAAGACAAATAAAGCTAGGCTACATGGGAGTTGGGAGATTCCCTGAGAAATAAGATGGGCAAACTCAAAAGATGCTTTGTTTGGATTGAGTCTGGATACTGATGCAGACTATTTATATTTCTCAACTCTATAATGGTAATATTTTGCCTCCTAACAGAGATCTTTTCTCTACTTTACATAACTAAAAGGCGCACATGGAGTCCTGGAGAAGGTATATGGGATTAAGAATTGGATTCATACCAAAGAATGGAGAGGAGCACTGAGAAGATGCAGTGTTTAAGTCTTCACAGTTCTGAAACTTGTATGGTTGTTTAATCCTGTGCAAATTGGTATGAATTCTGCAGAATGACTGTGGTCCCATTAACTTTGTCATTTATGAAAGTCAGTGTGTCTTTTCTGTGTCCTCTTTCCTACTGTTCTCCAATAAAATAATGGGGTTTTGGCCAGGAATGGCTTTTTCCTATCTTTTCAGTGCTTAGCTCACTTCTCTTTGTGGGCTTACTTAGCTGACAACTGCAATATAGTTATAAGTAATACTATGTCCTCCAGAAATAGGATGCAGAATGATCTCTCATCAGCAGTGTAATTACAGTGTTTGAGAAGAATATATCCCCTTCTTGTTTTCTTTGAAGAACAAACGGTACGGCTATATACCCTGCAATTCACAGGAAAAGAATGTCAACAGAGCCCTACAGCCACTGCACTACGGCTTCATGAAGTCCTAGAAAAGTCCAGCAGCCCTAGGTTATGAGGGCTGCCATCGAGTTACCAGTGCAGCCACTGAGTGCCACCCTTGCAGACCCAAATATGGTGCATTTGTAGACTCTGGATGGTCTATGTATCTATTTCTTAATTCATATAATGCCAGCTGAACTATATTTATGTTATGTCCAATGGGAAAATAAAATTTTCATGATAAAGTGTTTACATAATTCCTAAGTGCATGGAGAATATGGACTTAGTGGTAAGAGGGAACAGAGGTCTTCTCAGACATGTGCAGCAGTTACACTCAACAGTTTTTAACCATGACAGAAACGTGGTAAGCAAGCTTAGGGGTATTACCCCCCCATGTCATGTTTCAATGTGAATACCTTTTGTGTCCTTCCCTTAATGTCATTCCAGAGCTGATGACTTTTTAACAAAACACACAACCCCCAAAAAAATCCTAAATAATCACTGCAAACATTGTCTTCTTTTTTTTTTTTTTCTTTTTTTTTTTTTTTTTCACAAATAAGAAAACTATCACAGCACAAGATACCAGATAGTTGTGTCTGCTTTTGGGAAAAGGAAATGAACTAAATGACCTCTCCAAGTCTCTAAACTCTCTTTTTCAAAAGAGACTCTGTCTTCAAAAGTGGAGTCTAAAGCCATTGTTGCAGCAAAAGGTTTTACTGTCCTCAGCAGACATGACTTGTGCCCTGAAAGATTCTGTGTGCTGCCTGTTCCCAGTTAGTAAAAAACCAGAAGGAAGCTAAGGTGGTTGTCTCGCTGTGATCTCTGCCCCTTCAAAACCAGCTTTGCTTTGTCTTCTTTGCTCCTGAGCGGTCAGTTAGGAATTCCTGGGCATTCAATACAATATGTACACTAAGGAAGTCTTCTCATAAACAAATAAAAGTTGGCAACAACAAAATATCTTGCATACCAATAGCCTTTGAAATAATTTTTTAGGCAGTTCTAATGCAAATATTTTGATTTTTTAGCTTAAGACTATTTTTTTTACAATAGTTTGTACTACATTTATAATTAAAAAATATTTTAGAATGTTGAAAGAAACAAAAATATTTTCACTTGCTTAAAGATTTTTCAAGTGAAAGTGACTTTTTTCCGTTTTTCAACAATTCGAAAAAGAAATGTTTTGGAGGAATTGACAAAATATTTATTCACTTTTTGTTTTTTAAAGGGCCTGCAACCTTGAAAATGTTCCAGAAAGCAAAGAGCAGTTGCTTTCCTCTCCATCACCAAGCTGACACCAATCTCTCTATCACAGGACAAAAAAAGCTGTAATTTGCAATTTCAGTCTGATTTTCATAAGAGATTTAAGTGCTGAACTACTGTATTCCATTGAAATATCAACATCTGTCCAGAGAATAAAGCATGTGAGGAACACATATCCTCCGTGAATGGGTCCTCTAAGAAATCATTTTGATAATTTTTTGAGCATTAAATCTATCATGCAGCAACAAGTGTGGCTACATTTAAACTGCAATGAATAAGAGTCAGTGTTCTAACTGCAGAGGTTGATTCTGAATGTCAGCAACCTTTAGCAGAAAGACCACCAAAGTCATTAGCTAGCTGGTTACCTAAAATATAACAGGCTAGATTTTCTGCTGATGTCTATTCTGCTATTTGGATTCCGTCTCAAGGTAAGTTTTTCACTTAAACTGCATGAGAGTTTGTTTCACATAAATAGGGGCTCCCATCTATAAAAGAGAGCAAGACAATACATACTAAAAAAAATAAATCAAAAACATTACTCTACTTGTGAAAAGATCTGCAAGATGCTACACTTCATTTAGCTGTACTAACAAATTGTGATTGATATTGAACCTAATTCTTGGGAAAAAAACCAATAAAAAATCAAAACCAAACAAAGAAAACAAGTAAATAGAATTTGTTTCATGGTCTCAGGACAATGCTTAACACAGACATAGCAGTATGACAACATACAGCTCAAAATCATATCAACATTCAGGCTGGACCAGAAAGACTCAAAATGGTATCCATTTCCACTGAAAATTTGAATGCTATTTGAAAATTCTGTATTTCTGCTATTGTAATAGACCATGCCATCCATGCCCCCAGACATTCCTAGGATATTAACTTAAACCATATATATACACCATCAAATCTGTTGTAATATTTATTTTCAGCCACTCAGTCCCATTTCAAGGTTTTCCCATAGGCGTTAAGAATGAGAAAAGACCTGGTGGCCTGCATATTCCCTCTCCCTTCAGATTCCTGCTAAAATCCATTGTTCCCAAGGAGGCAGGTTCCACTTTAGGTTGCATGAGAGCAAAAGAAAATACAGAGTTTCAAAGCCAAAATGATATCCATATAATAGGAGCAGAATGCAACCCTGAATATTTGTCTGATCCAGTTTTAAATGACTAAAGCGATGATGTTTTTACTGCTTCCCTGAGGAAACACTTCTACAGT
Organism: Charadrius vociferus; assembly: GCF_000708025.1. NCBI lineage: Eukaryota > Metazoa > Chordata > Aves > Charadriiformes > Charadriidae > Charadrius > Charadrius vociferus. The sequence goes on from NW_009647211.1 coordinate 1,815,794, forward strand.
TTAACAGACCTGACTGTTAAGATTACTTTTTCTCCTGACATTTCCTTCATTTTCATTTGCTCAGTTTCATCTTGTTTCCCCACTCATATCCTACTGGACGACACAAGGCATGCTGCATATACATATAGACAGTGACAAGCTGTGCTACCACTAATATTTAGATATTTCAGCAATCATGAATGCTGAAATGGTCCTGTAATCATAATGTATCGGATCCAATCCAATTTTTCTTGCATATGTCACACCCCACCTTTCTTTTTCCAGCACACTTCATTATGTCTCTGCATCATTTGCATGTGTGCATGTGTTTATGTGCATTGTTCATTTATTGTCTCTTCATGGACAAGTTTCACTTCATTTTCCCCAGGCTACTCCACTATTGACCTGTCGACTGTGGAAATCTCAAACAGCCTTCATCCTTTCTTTTTTTTTTTTTCAAATGTGCTCGTCTGTCATAGGCAATATTTAAATACCAATACATCTATGGAAATCACACATAGTTCATTTAAAAAGCCCCAAAGCTCCCTCACAGCGATCATTTAACATTGGCAGTTCAGCCAGCTAGGACCTCTGTTCTTCATTTTCTGAATAATACAATAAAATGCAACAGCACCTGTATTGTGCCTTTCAAACAGAGTGCCTCGGAGCACTTCACACACAAATAACTATTAAAATGAGTGCTGTAGACTCAGGATAGTTGAAAGGTGGGCTGAGAAGAGAGAAGCTGTTAGTAGGAACCTGAACATGAAAGAAGAATCATGGAGACAGGCTGCAAGTGAATCCCAACTCTTATCCGTGACTGCTGTGCTGCAAAAAACAATCCACTGGTAGGAAAAGGGTTGCAGCAAGAGAGTTGTGGGGACTGGACTGCTCTGAAGACTGTGTTTTGTGTTTTATTTTAATGAATGATTCTTTAATCATCTCTAAGCAGGTAGTGCTCAGATTTTAGATATAAAATAAATGCACTGGCAGGCATACAAACTTAGGGTTTTTTTTCTTAGGTTCCTTTTTTGCTGAGTGAAACCCAATGAAAAATCGAATGACAGCAAGCCTGGCTGTTATAACAGACTTTCTATGAAAGACCAGGGCAATCCTGTTTGTTTACTGAGTTTTAGTTATACACTCCAGGCTGTGGCTCTGCTGTAAAACAGGAACACTAGTTACATCCTCACTGGATCAAGACGTGAATATGGTCTACTACAAATTTTCCAAAGCAAAAGTGGGAATGGGAGAATAAATTGGATAAGAATGAATTCTTTAGGACATTAGGGCATACAGCTTTTTTTCATAGCCCATGGCTAAACTGTGGTAGATTTTTTCACCCATCCTTTTGAGACTTCTGCTTAGGACATACTAGTATGTTTTTGACTCATTTTCTCTTTGCCTCAGCTTTCTTGATTGTATTCCACTTTTCTTTTTATTCTTTTTTACTATCAAACATTCCTTTCAGCTTAGGACAATGTTAGGACATAGTCTTCTGTAACTTGTGATAAGTGTATAAATTTCTCTTATAAGGCTGACTTTAAAGAAATGCTGTGAAAAATTTTATCACAAACCATCAATTGACTTTTGCCCTTAAAAATGGAAGTGGTGCCTTTATTCACATGTCTCTCCCCAACAGCTGCTAGGAAAGGAAGGACATCTGCATAATGTTGTCCTTTCACTGTTGGTGATGGTGATGACAATACAGCTGTTAAAGTGAGACGAACTATGTAGGGGAGAGACTTGTAAAAAGAGATGCTCTTCAGCACATTTATGATCTGCTCTAGTTTTCTCAGAAGAAGCTTTGAAAGAAACCTCCCAGCAGGGAGGGAACTGTGATATTTTCTGATAAGTGTCCTGGTTAGACAAGGGGAAGACACACACTGCAGGGTATATACATGCTGTAGAGCAGCCATGTAGTCATCAGATTGGATGAAGTGACTCTATCTTAGCACTGAGCTCGTGTACTAGTCAAGGTAATATGTATAACTCATACTGCATATTTGTCCTGATAGAGAATCAGATAATATTTAGTATCACAGCAGCTGATATGCATGTGTTATATGTCAGACATTCTTAAGTGAGAGACCTGGTTTGTCCAAGGCTGTTTACAATAGTGTCCCCGTAGATATGTGTTCTGCACTACTTTTGTAAGTAGAAATATATAGGTAGGAATAAGATCATGCCAGCAAAATGAATGGGAGCGTTTTTTATACGGAGAGCCCTGTGACCCATATCTGACATGATTTAACAGTTAATCAGGAAGCTCCATTTATGTCGAGTGATCTGAATCCATTTCATAATCAGACTCCCTCAGATGGAGCACGCTGTGAGAAAGATCAGAAAGAATAGGTATGAATATATATATATATTATTTTTTTTTAGTAAGGAGAGATGGTGCAAGAACCCAAAGTCAGTGGCACTTTGAAATCAATAACAATCAATTCTGTAACAATTTGGAAGCCAGTGATACCTGACAGAATAGTCAAGATGTCAAATTTTGTACAAGTGAGTTGCCTGATGTCACAGCAGCAGCCTTTGAATATATTTCTCTGTAAGATTCATCAGATCAGAACTGCAGCAAAAGGACAAGATGGTGAAAAAAATGTAATGAAGTCTTGGTGGATAAACCGAAATGTGATGGGGCTGGAGAATAAAATAAATCTGACTTTTCTGATAATGCACAGGTAAAGGTTAAAATGGAGAATGTCTGAAAAGAGTAGGCCAAGAGTAATTATAGCAAAAGACTTCAAACTGTAATATATAGGATTTTTTTTTAAAGTGTACAATTCATATAAAAATGCATTATATAAAATGTGGGAACATATAAAGTGATCACTTGAGAAAGACACGTGCAGATATTTATCAATGGGGAGCAGGAAAGAAAAGTAGCTACTTGATTGGCAATGGTGGACTTTTTTTTCCTTAAAAGACGATTAAAATAAAAGGTTTCTGTCTTGATTTTAAAATTTTGCTACAAAAACATCAATATCGAAACAAGATTTCAGTCCATAAATGTATAACAGTGACTTAAGGGGTGGTGTTACTGCCCGTTCTCAGAAATTAGGTCACCTCACCTATGATACATAACTGTGTCCCCTCCAAAAGAAGTTAGAAGCAGAGCATCCCTGAAATCTACGGGTACCCCGTATGTTGCAGGGAGAATTACTCCAAGAAATGCAGGCCCTACAGGAAAATAGGGACATGCAGTAGCCAAAATGCTACTCCCTTAAAAATATTCTGGTAAAAAAGAAAACAAAACAAAAAACCCTGCATAAATGAAACATTTTCATTGCAGGGATGCCGGGCTTTTTCAGTGGAAAATCCCATTTTCCTAAGAAACTGAGCAATCTTCATGAAAAAAATGCACCTGGTTAAAAACACAGAATCCTTTTGAAAAGTTGTCATTGTAAAACTGTGAATGCAGCCTCTGCTGTTACCTGGACCTGACATCAGGATGTAGGAATCATTATTTCTAGCTCCTATTTCTGCTTTTTCCCATTTGTTCACCAGCCACTTGAGGTAAGTCACTGATCCTGTCCAGTTCTCCTTTGTAAAATTTATGAAGTAGATGTAATATTCCTAACAGGTGTAACAAGATTTATCTACTGCTAGTAAAATGCTGTGGGATCCTAAAATGAAAGGTTATATCTAAATAGTATTAGGTATAAAGCATTATGTTGAAAGAAGTTATTCCATGGTGGCGATCTTATTCCACCAGGATTTTGTACTCTGTAGTCTCAAAGGAGAGACATCAGCCCAAGATAGAGCTACAAAACCTCAAAGGAAGAAGAATAATTTCTCCAGTCACTATCTCGCAGCAATATGCACCAGCATTTACAGATTTATTCTTACTACCAGGCACAACGCTGAATACATTCTGTAAAAGAAACAAAACAACTTTGCAAAACCTCACAGTACAAAGCCTGAAGCAGAGTTCAGCTGGAAGTTTTAGCCCTAAACCAACATTTATCATTCATAAAGACCCTGTGGGCTTTCTTCAAGGTCTGTCAAACCTACTATTGCATATGTATACAAAATATGACTAACTTCACGGCAGAGGCACTGTAAGCAACATATCTGATCATTTTACTGGGCCTTTGACAGATACTAAGCTAGACAAAAATTGTTCAGCTTCACTTCTCGCAAAGTGAAAATACCGGTAAATAAATCTCCAGCATACTTACTGGTGTTGTGTGCCTGGGAATGAACACTATGTGGAATATGACAAATGGAGTTTCATTAAAAAAAAAAAAAATAATCCCCCCCCCCCCCCTTTTTTTTTTTTTTTCAATCTTGGCTTTGCAGACCCAAAAATCTTGACTCAAGGACCTTGAACTTTGAGTTGGCATTAAAGATTTCGACTTAGGAGACAGCATGATTATCCAAATCTTCTTTGCTGACATTTGACTCCTAAACTAACATAACGGAAGGCAAATAAAAGCATAAGGGGAGCAGGAACCACCCAAGGAAATATCTCATTTAGATTGAACTGATACACTGGAGGGAGGGTCCCTAGGCACAAGAACAGAGGAGGGAGAGACTGAGTTAAAACACTACATGGCTGATACAGTATTACAAAACAGGAGATATAGGAAAAAAAAAAAAAAAGAGAAAGGCATTTTAGACATTGCAAATGGGTGGTATTTGTCTGTAAAATGTAAAAACGGAAGTGGTTGGTGGGCCGTACTTGTGACTCCCTTAACCAAAAGGGCTTTTTACCCTTCATCTTTTTTGTTTCTGTAAATTTCTTGTTACCAAACTAATAGAAGGGTAGATGGTGGTAACAGCATGGCTCATTTAAACCTCTGTTTCTGTGATTTATCATTGTACCTTTAGGGGGTGTATCATGTAAGCTCTGTCCAGGTACCAAATAATCCTTTCTCAAAAGCAAACATTTGGGGCTGTTTGTAAAGCCCACATGCAGCATGCAGAGGAAGGGTAAATTAAAAATACTGCTGTCAGAGGTACATGGATCTGAGCAACTTAACAAATGAGCATCCATGGGCTATATTGTACTGATAAGTACAATGTTGCTAATCTCTCGCAGAGTCAATCCTCCACTTGGTAACAGTAGTTGTACCTCTGCCTCTTTGTGCTCTAACATTTCACGCCATTTCCTGATTTGGTCTTAGTACTCCAGTTTGAAAGATCATCCAGTTTTTGTTCTGTGTTAGCCCTCCGAGTTTTATGTCATCACCAAATTTCGATAATGCACTCTTAGCTTTTGTGACAAGGTTGGTAGAAAAACCATTGGTTAAGATTGTTCCTAAGACTGAATCTTGAGGAAAAATGTTTTCAATTTTCCTCTCCAAGGATGGTGATGTCTCACCAAAACTGCAGTTTCCCTTTTCCCTTTGGCAGACTATTTGCTATTTATCTAAATATTTTCTGGTTTATTTGCTGATTTCGCACGCAACATGACAGAGGTCTTGGCTGCAGACATCCTAAAGAATCCTAAAGAATCAGTTATTTTACTAAAGAAAAACACCAAAATAGTTTGGTATGATCTGTGTTAAAACCATGTTGCCTTGGATCCAAGTGCTCATTTGCCACCTTTTTTAAATTATTCTGCCTTTAAAAATTACAGCTTCTAGGGCACAGAGTGTGTTCATGATATCCTACAGCAGTCAGGCTAAGTGTGTGAGCCTGCCTACATCAGCCTGCACCCACATTCTGTGTAACATTTCGTTAAAGGATTCCCAAAATGAGAGTTTATGCTGCTCTTGCACTCCAGAGCCCAGTATGTGTGTTATGCTTGGCTGGAGTCCCTGGTCAAGTATACCTGCCATAGTTTTTTCACGCATGCGGCCTGGTTAATATTCAATGCTAATATGTTTTGTCCTATTTCATCAATGCAATATAGATCTCCTTATTGTCATCAAAATGAGAGACTTTCTACCTAGTGCTGGTGGCAATTTCACTGGATGATTTTAAATGGGCAAATCATTGCCAAAATGGCAATTTTTAAATGGAGAGAAGATTAATTCTACCATGCCATAGCAGAATAGCGTAGAGGACCATCAGCACAACCAATACTGGTTGCCTATAAAAAACAGAGCAGAGGTGGATATTCAACTGCCTCACATACTTGGGTGAGCAATTGAAAAGAGGAACGCTGCACAGAGCTATGATTAAAGCAAAGTCAGGGGTAAAAAGACCCAAGCTCCTGATAATCATTCACATTCAAAAATAAAATGCAGTTTGATGTATTTGTAACAATTTCAACGGAATTTTGAATTGCATAATCAGTTGCACCTGATTATAACTGGTATATAAATCAACAAGATTAATGAGTTGCTTAAAATATGGTACTGTTTATATTTCCAGATTGGATGCTTTATGTAAATAGCCAACACAGAACTGTGAGCTCCACATTCCAAATAATTTTAGTAAATCGATAACTGAAAGTTAATTGCTATTGTTACAGGCATATATATGCAGTATTACTGCATGCAGGTATTCACAACAGAATAGTTCTGCTGGCAGAGAACTATTCATTTGAAGTTCATGCAGTTTAGAAAAGTGAATATACTAAAGAATTCATTTTTTAAGTGAGGCAATTGAACAGAAAAAATTACAAAATTAATGAAAAACTTTACTCATGTCTAATTATGTGCCCATATGCAACATTATTAGACTCTCAGCTCATACTTCGATTAATTTTGCTGTATTGTACCTCTGTCACACAGCTGCAATGAGAAAAAAAAAAAAGACAAAACAAACATAAAACTGTGCCTTGTTCTTAAACCTTAGGTCTTTTACAGATTGATTTCTGGCTCATGACATTAAAATATCATTTGGATGTTGCTACTATTCCCAAACTGAAACAAACAGAGCAAAGGCTTCCAAAAGAGACATTGTTTTCTCATTAGTCAACAAGCTATGAAAAGAAAAATCAAGTATTGTCTAAATAACTGAACAATGGATAAACAGTTGGAACAAGAACCAAGTCTCAAATCCCTATTACTTTATTATTTGAGCTTGGTTAACTCACCTAAGCAGCTGTCTGCCAACATACCTGTGAGTCCAAAAAAGAGCAGCTCAGACAAGAGTAAGAACACCTCAATCAGAAGCTGAACCTATGGATTTCCCCAGAGGATGTATTTAGTAGTGGCCATGTAGGAAAGCAAAGCACACGGAATTGTTGTCTGCTTTTACAAAACACGATGTAGATCTGAGTAGTGAGGCAGAAGATCACAGAATCATGGAACAGAATCATAGAATAATTTAAGTTGGAAAAGACCATCCAGTCCAACTGCAAACCTAACACTGCCAAGTCCACCGCTAAACCATGTCCCTAACTGTTGTGTCTACATGTCTTTTAAATACTTCCAGGGATGTTGACTCAATCACTTCCCTGGGCAGCATGTTCCAATCGTTGACAACCTTTTCAGTAAAGAAATTGTTCCTAATATCCAATCTAAACCTCCCCTGGTGCAACTTGAGGCCATTTCCTCTCATCCTATCACTTGTCACTTAGGAGAAGACACTGACTCCCTCCTCGCTACACCATCCTTTCAGGTAGTTGTAGAGAGTGATAAGTTCTCCCCTCAGCCTCCTTTTCTCCTGTCTAAACAATCCCAGTTCCTTCAGTCACCCTTCACAAGCCTTCTGCTCTAGACACTGAGATCATGGAAAGTTTATGAACTGTCGGTTTGGAAGGATGGACTACAAAAGCATCACCCAATAACCACCACACCCTGCTTTTTTCCACCTTTCAAAAGGACCCATTTTCCAGTTCAGTTATCTACTCTCCAAAATCAGATGATCGCTCTGAAGGATCAGGTGTCTCAGCTTAACTTGGAGAAAGCAAGACTTTTTTTAGATCATATTGACTGGTTAGATTACTACAGGTTTTAAGACCATTCCTGTTTCGTCATATGTTTGTATGTTCGCTTCTTTGCACGCCCACACCGAATAAGACTTGAGAAATGTGAAACTTTTAATATACAATACTTAATTTCATCAGTAACATACAGTGAGATTGAGTGCAACCTCGGCAAGTCTGAAGACACCAACCTGAGTGCTGTGGTTGACCCACCTGAGGGACGGGATGCCATCCAGAGGGACACGTACAAGCTCAAGAAGTGGGCCCACGTGAACCTCATAAGGTTCAGCAAGGCCAAGTGCAAGGTCCTGCATTTGAGTCGGCCCAACCCACAGTGTAAGCACAGGCTGGGAGATGAAGGGATTGAGAGCAGCCCTGTTGAGAAGGACTTGGGGATACCAGTGGATGAAAAGCTGGACATGAGCTGGCAATGTGCGCTCACAGCCCAGAGAGCCAACTGCTTCCTTGGCTGCATCAAAAGAAGCATGGCAAGCAGGTTGAAGGAGGTGATTCTGCCCCTCGGCTCCGCTCTGGTGAGACCCCATCTGGAGTACTGCATCCAGCTCTGGAGTCCCCAACATAGAAAAGACATGGGCCTGTTGGAGCGGGTCCAGAGGAGGGCCACAAGGATGATCAGAGGAATGGAACATCTCTCCTACGAGGACAGGCTGAGAGGGTTGGGGTTGTTCAGCCTGGAGAAAAGAAGGCTCCGGGGAGACCTTATTGTGGCCTTTCAGTACTTAAAGGGACTTACAAGAAAGATGAGACAAGTTTTTTAGCAGGGCCTGTTCTGATAGGACAAAGGGCAACAGTTTTAAACTAAATGAGGGTTGATTCAGAACTAGATATTAGGAAGATATTTTTTAAAATGGGGCTCATGAAACACTGAAACAGGTTTCCTAGGGAGGTGGTAGATGCCCTATCCCTGGAGACATTCAAGGTCAGGCTGGACGGGGCTCTGAGCAACCTGATCTATTTGAAGATGTCCCTGGTCATTGCAGGGCGAATTGGACTAGATGACCTTTAAAGGTCCCTTCCAACCAATCTGTTCTATGATTCTATAATATTCTCATCAAAATCCATTATGAAGTTATCATTTACAATGATAACACAAAGCCAAGTTTTATCATGATCCTCATCTATTTAATTTAAATTCTAAAATATGGTATTTGTACAATAGATTAATTCTTCTGCGTAATTTCATAGAATTCCTGGAAAAAAACCTCAACACTGGGAGGAGGGAGAGCGCTCCATTTTGTCTTTTCTGGAACCTGTCTTCCCTCTTATTTTATATGATGGACAAAAAAAGCCCTCTTCTCAAATTTTTCAAAACTGTTTTTAAATATCACAGGAATTAAGAAAACTTCAGTGAGTCATAGACATTTTCAAAGGTCTCCTAGCACAGTCTTTCATCAAAAATAAATAGAAAATGAATTGACTCTTTAAAATAACATAAGCAAAGAAAAGGAAAGTGAACTTTAGTATTCACGACTTAATTTACATTCCCTGCTTTTTCTGGCAACTCTTGTAGTTAACAGATGGTGCAAAGGCAAATACACCTTTTGATTATAGGAAAAATGACAAAAAAAGAAAAAAAAGAGGTGATTTAGGAAATGTGCTCTATTAAGCATAAGAAATTAAGACTGGTTCACTTGTATTACTAGTTTATAACACGATCAAGCAAATTAGAGGAAATTGGGTGTCTAATTGCCTTTCAGGCCTCTAAAAATATATCCTATTAGCCCCAGTTCAGGAAGCAGCTCTGTTCAAGAAATCATGCAGGCTCCTAAATATGGCCATCAATGTCATTGACTTCATTGCTTAACTCCAATGTCTCCAGCAAATTCAAACCAGGCATGTACCTGTGTGACATTATATAATTATTCACAGTCAAAGATGGTTACTTCCTTCACTGTCTGAGCTCTGCACCAGGCACCATGAATGTAATAGGGTCTCCACCATTTCACAAAGGAGTTTCAGTGCTCACCAGAGCACCCACTGTAACAGCTCCCCACGATTCCTTTCACAATCAAAGACTAACAACAGTCAGTATTAACAGAACGATAATCCTTATGGTCAACCCACAGACTAAGTGGCCTTCCTGCTAGTCCTGATGGTGCTCTGCATTGTAGTGGAACCCAGACAGCCTTGCTGGAGTTGGGCAGCAGAATGCTAATTGGGTCTGACAGCAACAGTGATTAACTCTGATGATACAGGTGCGTCTGCGGGAGTACCTCATTTGCCACATCTACCATACTGTTGCCTTTGTTTCCCATCGCAGATAAGCCTGTTATATTTGCAGAATATTAATGGCCATGGTCAGCATGCAAACCTTACTTTCTAATTCTTTCTCTCTTTGTTTTCATTTTCATTTTAACATGCATAAAGATCCCATGGACAGTTGGTATAAGCTTTTAAGAATGCAGGCTGGCTTGGCTGGTCTACAACTGAGGAAAACTGCAGCCGATATAAATGCAGGTTTCATCTATGAAAGCCAATTATGGCTTGATTTTTAGCTTCTGGTTTTGTTACAAGCCCCCACCTAGCTGAAAAAAGTTGTTTAGCAGGCACATGTAATAGTTCGTTCCAAGTCCAAGCCAGAACCTGGGCTTTTCTCAGGGATACATTAAGGCAAAATTGTCAATTGATGTTCAGCCTCCATCAGAGTTCCTTTTTATGCTTTCTTTAAAAATACAGCTCTTCTGTGTTTCACTTAAAAGTGAAGTGTGTTGCTCATCACAACTTTGTAGCACGCTTTTGAAGCTTTCTTCCTCTGCAGGAGTTAAATGAAAAGTATTAAAAGCACTAATTGCTTCATAACTGGCTAGCATCAAGAAATAAAATTACATTCCAAATATATTCCAGTTTCCTAGCACTTTTTGCATACATGAAGTATGCAAATGTTTGAATCTCTCTTCAGCTTTCCTCCATGTTATCAGAATGTTGCAGTTGGAGCTTTCAATGTTTCTTTTCTCCCAGTCAGGGTAATTTATTTCATTTTATTTAAAACTCAGATCACTCTGTTAATTGGATGTTTCCCTGTTGATACCTCAAGAACAATATTGTTCATGCCTGTTTCTCTCTTTTTAAAACTATCATTTTGTTTTACAATAAACTTACCTTCAGAACAGTTTTTACTATATTAGTATTTATATGTGATAAAGGACTCTGGAATGATTAACACTGCTGCGGTCATCTGGTGTTTTGACTGAGTTTGGGGACAGGAATCAAACTGTCTCACTTCTTAAAAAGTTAACTGTTCCAGCTTGATAATTCCCCAGCTGGGAAATATATTTCCATCATTTTCATCTGTTTTTCAAGACTGTCATGATTGTCACATCTTTTGAGGTATCATCTTTTTTTTTTTTTTTAAATTGCTTCAGAAGGTTCCTGTGGTGAAAGAAAAGAAATCAAATCTCCCACTTCAGGAGATAAAAAGGATTCATTCCATTCAGGTTTAGAATGTCATAAGGAGTTTGTGGGATTTTGTTCTTGACATGGGATATCCTTGTAGTTTATTGGTTGGTAAGATTTCTGGACTTATGTCAAAAGTCTATATTCATATGCATGGTGGGTTGACCTTGACTGGACACCAGGTGCCCACCAAGCTGCTCTATCATACCCCTTCTCAGCAGGACATGGCAGGGAGAAAATAAGATGGAAAAGAACTTGCGGGTCAAGATAAAGGTGGTTTAATAAAGCAAAAGCAAAAGCTGTGCACAGAAGAAAAGGAAAACAAAAGATTTTATTCACTAGTTCCCATCAGCAGGCAATGTCCAGCCGCTTCCTGGGAAGCAGGGCTCCAGTTCATGTGGTGGTTGCTCCAGAAGACAAACGTCATAATAGCAAATGGCCCCCCTTCCTCCTCCTTTCTTTTAGTTTTTATTGCTGAGCAGACATCATGAGTTATGGAATATCCCTTTGGTCAGTTTGGGTCGGCTGTCCTGGTTGTGTCCCCTCCCAAGATGTTGTCCACCACCAGCCTCCCGGTGGGGGGGATGTTGGAGAGACAGCCTTGATGCTGTGCCAGCACTGCTCAGCAGCAGCCGAACCACGGGTGTGTTATCAGCACCTTTCTAGCTAACAATACAAAGCACAGCGCTATCAGGGCTGCTATGGGGAAAATTAACCCAAATACAATGTGCTAAAATTCATGGTCTCCATTTTTTTAAGACTCTGCCAGGATGTGGTCTTTATGAATAATCCTGTGAAACAGGGTTTTTCTTGGGTTTTGCAAGTTTTTTTTTTTTTTTTTTTTTAGAGAACGGTCGTCATCTTGAAAAGGTATACATAAGGTGTCATAGTCTCATTTGTTACTCTGATTAGGGAACAGACACGTGGAACAAATATCTTGTACTTTGTATGGTACTTGTAGAATGTTTTTCCTGACATTAGATACAAATACTGTACTATTCTGGTACCATGTCTTGTATATAACTCTTTTGGATCTCCTGTTACCATAACAACTGAATGAAAAGAGGGAGGAGGTTAACATCGTAATTTAGTTTTTCACTCTGTTTATTCCTTCATCTAAAGATTGTCTTCTTGTCCACTTCGGAGATGCTTATATTGGGGTTCAATTGGTGAAATGTAAGTAATAATTATGCAGAGGTCAATGTGAGAGATGAGGGGAGTGGGGGGACAGCAATCAGCATTTTAAATAAGAACAACTGATTTCTCCCTCAGGACCTGCATTTGTTCCACTAAAAGCAATTCAAGCAACCTCATCTCTCTGTCTCTAACTTTGTGGTTTTTCTCCTTCTCATGCAGATAAGGGTACAGTATGAAATTTCTTTAGGACAGTGCATATGCCAGATAGCAAACAACAATTTCTAGTGCAAAAAGTTCCTTTATGTCCTTGATGTGCTAAGTAGCCTTCCTTCCTGTGAAGATCTGGGCTGCAAATTAAGAAATATGTCGTGTATCACCTCAGATCAGGCAGCTTCACATGACCAGCACCTGGGAAAGCAATCACTATGCTCGGCATCATGTACAACAGATCTGATGTATCTAAGAAATTTGTGAGAAACAATACACATTATAACTGTCCATTTGGAATAATTTTCAAGAGAATGAGGCTATCTTGCAGAGAAAGGTGTCATTCACCAATTAAGTCCAGTTAGGAATTCAATATAAGATGCAAGTGACTCAGAAAAGACAAGACAAATGCTTGTTTTCTACACAGTCTTAAACGACATCTTCTGCACTTAGTCTCATATGCCACTGCTCTTACACAAAGTTGCCAACCAAGTCTAAAATCTCAATGAGATTCTGACCCTGTGAAATTTATTTGAAATACCGGATACATACTGTAACAATAAACTTGATGACTGCTCTTTGTAATGTGCAACACATGCTTACATTAAGAATACTCCGGGTTTTTTTAGAATTTTGTCACAAGGTGGTGAAAAATCTACTGAGAACTCCGAAAAATAAAAATGCAGAACTGTAGGGCATGCTATTCTCTCCAAGATGGTGAAAAAATAAAATGGTAGGGGATACTTTACAAAAGACTGAAAGGACAATTTATAATTACATTGGGAGAGAAACTGTTTTACTTATTAATTTTTATTTCTTTTGTTCATACTTTGTGCTTTTAAAAACCATCTCCATCATAAGTGACTGAAGTATAAAATAAAAAAATACTTTCTTGTGATCATTCTGCTTTTTTCTCTTCCTTATGGTGACAATGCTCTGTGCAGGCAGCCAGGAGCTCAGACTGTACATCAGCTCTTGTTTTCACCACTTGTTTGTCCCTCTGTTTACATCGCTGTGCTTCAGGATCATTTCACAGCATACTATTTGCAGGCATCAGGGAGTCGTCTTTTCCTTCTGGTCCATAACAGCACAGAGATATGGAAAATGCTGTGGTCATTCTACTGCTACACACAACCGGTATAGCAAAGCTCCTACCGTGTGAATAATTTGCCATTCAAGATAGGAGCCAACAGGAAATTGTTACTTCTTAGACCGCTTTTCTGGGGGAGCTAGAAATGTTGCATATGAATTTGCAACTCAGAATTTTTCTTATTTGAACCAGAAACACCTGTAAAATGGGTGAAAAACTTATTCAAAAGATCACACACAGTACTTCACATCTGCAAAGGGATATGATGCCCATGTCTTTGCCCATGCAAAATATTCTTTATGGTCTTTATGTACTCAGAGGGCTGAAGAAAACAGCTGAGGCCAAAGCACTGCCACTTTTTCTGCTCTTTCCATGCTGAGCAAATAGCAGCATTGAGCACACTAATCGCTAATCAGGGTCACATCAAAGCACTATAATGTCTCCATATTCTAAATTGCTTCCAGTGTATTTAATTCTGTTTATATTCCACCCTTGTAGCCCGTTTTCTTTCTCCTGTTTACAGAATAGACTAGTAAGACTAAACTAAGTAATTAATGAGTTATAAAGGGTAGAATTGTTATGAAATCCTAAATCATTTAAAGCCAATTCACAGATCACAGAGAGTTCAGACTGAGGAAATAGAATGTGATGAGAACTGCAGCTTAATTTGTAGACATTGAACTACGCTTTTAAATATACAGTTACATTTAATATAAGAAAACTGATAGTAGTTTCCCCTTCTAGTTAATGCTAATCATCATTAGACTGTATAATAAAATATTATTAGGAAATAAATTTTAAAAGTAGTAAAAAGAAAAGTGCAAAGCAATTGCGGTCCTGTTGTGTTTAAACATTGAACAGTGTTCTATCTCTCAGTGTATAATTTCTTTCTCTCCCCTGTCCTCTTTTCACATCTTTTTGCTCTGAGCACTCTAACCTCTCTGTGTGGTCATTTGGGTTTTATTTGTTGTTCATTTAATTGCAGATTATCTGAGGGCATTAAAGCTCTATGATTAATTTACTAGAGAGAAATGCAAGTTGAGTCACTTTGCAATAATTTCTTCTGCTGTAGTATAATAGCAATGTCAGGACATTTTTTGTTAAGACGTCAGCACATTCTGTAATCCGTGCTATTATCATGTATTATACCACACCAATATAATTTATAAATTGTGGAAGTAATTATTACAAATTAATTCAGTGTTAACTTAGTAGACTGCTGCGCACAGTGCTTCAGCAAAGGAACAGGGAACATAGGCCTTGATTCACAGCGTCAAGCTCAGCTTTGCCACACCTAATTGCCATCAGTTTATCTCCCTATGCCATATTTGCAATGCCTCAGAGTGGCGTATAACAGGCACATGTCGAATGTGTGACATGACCAGCAGGAGGAGAACTGTGTCTTTACCATTTTATGCACCTTGGTCTTTTTTGTGAGGGTAGAGGTTTACTTACAGGCTCTCCTTCTGGAGTTATGAGCTGCAACTGTCCCTTTCTTAGAGTGTCTGTTGGTCATAATGTTATCTTTTATACGCGTAAGTGAAAGGGGGCATAGAGGAGCTCATGTGGCAATTCCTGTCCCAGTTAATTGTTCATTATAAAAATATTATTAATCACATAGTGAAGCTTCACAAGGTTTGTTTCTTATTTTTCTAAATGTTTCTAATAACAATACCATTATGTTTATTATTATCACTATAACTAGCATGTATAATGATAATAAACATTATCATTATTATATGCCAGCAACTCAAATACATCAGAAGGAAGAAAAATGAAGTCAACACTACAGGAACTGTTGAGAGGTTTTCTGTGGGACTAACGGTGAGCAAGTGGAGGCACAACTTAGGTTTTCTATTGGCTAGGCCACATGATTAGTCCTTTAAAAACTGAAATATTAAATCTTCACCCTCCCATTTCTGTAGACAAATGAAAAAAGGTAGTTCAAAAGGTAGATGTGAGACTCTTATTTGGAGAGACAAGAAGATGTAGGGCACAGTGAAAGAGTCACAGTGTTCGAAGGACACAGGCAGTGAATACAGATGATTAAAGCATAGTGGAAATTTCGAAGTGCCCAAAGGTTAGAACAACATGGTTATAAGAATATAAAAGAAAAAAAGTTGCAAGAGAAAACAGCACAAACATTTTAAGCATCAATAGGTTCAAGTAAGGTTCCTAGAGGTATTCCATCGTACAAATGACATACTCAGGAGGAGATTTTTTAGAATTCCAACTCAGGAATACTTTGTATTTTCATTTTATTTTTTTTACTTTTCTCACAGATTTGATGCTTGTGGGGAAACACCCAGAGGTGTGCACTGTTGTGGGCTGACGGGGGTTCTTTATGGTCACCAACAGAGATGCCAAGCATCACCATTTCCATCTCAGTCATTGCTTTGGCAGCACACTTTCCTGCAGGTGCTGAACTACCACGAATCCAGCTTTGTTACATGAGGAACCTGGAGTCCCTCCTCCTGTCTTTCAGAAGCTACTGTTTGATCACTGCTGTGTGATCAAGGAGAAACGTATTTGTTGCTCAGAAAGATCTGGGACATTTTTTTTTTCTTTTTGCAAATACTAAAGTAAACACAGAGTATGGGTTCTGTGTGTGCGGAAGGGAGGGGGGGAGGAAGTCAGGTGTGAAAAATCTCAGTCAGCATTGAACTCTGCAAATACTTTTGCCAGAAAGGGGGAGATTTCAAAGTGTCAAAACATTTTGTTCTGAAAATGTGCGAGTAAAATGTTTTGACATTTTCAAAATTAAATAATTCATTAAAGAAATGGTGTAACATTTCATTTTGGGAAACGAACACTTCAACTCATTATTTCAAAACCCCTTCTCCATTTAAAAACTGTCTTCATTAGAAGAATAAGGTCAGAAGGAGATTAAGTAATTCAAACTGAAACAACATGTTTTTTACTTTGACTCAAGCTGATATTTTAATGTTTTTGCTCTGTTTCATTGAAAACCTTAAAAACTTTTCCCAGCACCCTATTATTTTGCCTGGTTCCTGCTTGCTCTCCCAGCCAACCACTGATGTGAAATGCAATAGCAATCTCTTTTTGAGCTTTCACTTTTCTGCTTTTCCTTATGTTTACTGTTCTCCTCTTGCTTATTCTTCTCTGTTTCCTGGAATAAATGATTAGTTTTATTAAAAACTACTGAAACTACTTGTCTTCCTTAGCTGAATATCCCTTAATCACTGTACTTGCCCATTTGCTTACACACTTGGCAGAGCGAGGAGGCTCAGTTACAGTCTGCAGACCATACCAGGACAGCAGTTACACCAAAAAGGAAGAGGTTTGTGGCTCTGCCAATATCTGGAATCAGAGTAAGCTGCAGAGGACACCTTACATTTATCCTTTTTTTTTTTTTTTAATCAGATCTCTGTGAAGTATTTCTAAAATGCCTGTTGCTGGTATTTCTCTAGCTTTCATCAGCCAACCTGCCCAGATGCAGCCTAGTCATGATCCCAGTTTCTGATCTGTAGACACAGAGCTGTCCCATGCTCCCGAGTTTCTCAGGCGGTGAGAAGCAGATTTCTTTCTGCCTAAAGAGTGGCCCATCAAGCATTCTTAATTTTTCTATCTTAATGAAGGGCCAGTAATAATGTAAACAACTTTTAATCAGTTTTTAATCAACTGCCAGTATACTTTCTATGGATGAAACAGGTGCCTGATACCATTGAGCCCCCTTACTCACTGACAGAAAATAAATTACTGCTTAAACCCCAAGAAGTACTTCCCATGATTCAGAGGGAAGTGCTGTGGTAGGGCACCATGGCCACTTTCATTTCAGACTTTCTGTATAAATAAGCAAGATGACCCTGCCTCCTGCAGCTGTCAGACAGTCATTCACTAGCAAGAAACTCGCTGTGGCGGACTCATGTGAACAAAGAAACAGGCACAAGATGCTGAAATAAAAAAAAAAAAGAAAAAAAGAAAAAAAACCCCAAACAAACAAAAAAAAGATATAGTATGACCGTGAAAATTACTTTTTAAAATGAATGTATGAAGACAAGTATTCTTGTTACATATTTTTCACAGGATGATATGTTTTCTGTCTACTATGTTCTATAAGAAACCAGTGATGTAACCACATTTTGTTCTTCTGGACATACTGAAAAGCCACTTCTGTGATAAGTTTTGAAAGACAGTTGAAATTTTGTACCCAACAGGAGGTTACAGGCAGTGTTTTTAAAATTTTGTTTATTTTCAGTTCTTTCTTTTTGGACAGGGACAGTTAGTTTGCTAATTGATCATTGCTCACAAGTGTGAGGTGTTGATGACTCACTATGACATGCTGCTTAAAGTTTTTTTAGTATTGGTCTCTGTTTTAATTGTAATTTAATATCTAAATACGGAAGGTTGCATTGTAGATGCTTCACTGATCGCGTAAAGGGTTTCTTTTCAGTCCTGTCAATTTCTGGAAGGTTTAAGGAGCAGATTTTGGGCGTGATTGCCAGAAATGTGACAAACAGTATCTCTATCTTTGCACACAAAACTCTACATCAATATACAGGTACATACAGGCTGTCTCTCACATCCTTCATTCCAAAACTGGAGGCGTGCCCTTGTGTAGGAAGTAAAAGATGAAGCCAGCAGAACTGAGCCACAGCTGGCAGTTGTAATCTGCAGCCCTGCTGCACATACCTGCCTGCTCACTACAATGCAGTTTGTGCAGTAATTAAACTAAGTTCAAAAAATTTGAATGAGGTAAGAACATGTGCCAGTGTTTGGATTGTTGTGTGCATCTTTGGAGGTTACACACAGCACTCGTCATTGTGGCATTCTGTACGGCTGCTGCAGGATAAATGTGATCTGGCATACAAGAAGGAGGAACAGGCATGCGTTGTCCTTCTTCTGTCCCATGCAAGTACATAAGGCCTGGATATGCTTTGCCTGAGGGTTACCAACTCAAGTCATAAGACCGGCAAGATTTGTTGAAACAGCAATCTGAGCAAGCTGAAAAGGGGAGGTGACAGCTGAGGCAAATTCTGCTTGAGGACTGTGTCACAAGGCTGCCTCAATGCAAGACCACTGCCATGGAAATCTATCACAAGAAATGGATTTTTCAGAGGGAAAATCCATCATTGGCAATGTAGATGAATCTACTACAGGTGATGAATATTTACAGAAGGGAAATTTTTATAATAACCATAATCTCTGGCTCCCAAGAACAGCCAGACAGTGGAAGAACTGAGGTAGTTCTGCCTTTTTGTCACTTGGGTAATTATTCATTAACAGCAGGCACTTTTTCTGCTTACTAACAGTTAATAGCAGGTAGCAAGCATTTTGAGGTGGCATAATCCTAATATACCTGAGATAGTCCAACAATATTTATTTATTTATTGACTGACTCTGTAGTTTAATAAGGAAAAATCTATTCAACTCCAGCCTTCTGTGATGAATGAATAATATTTTTCCCATTTCTTTTCTATTCCAATATTTTGCTAATTTTTCTGTTTAAAATCACCTGTCACAAAGTTATTGCAGAAGAATTCTGCAAAAAGTGAGTGGAAAAATTGTTTTGCACCAAGTGACTCTCTTAATCAATAGAAGAGCAAAATGATTTCCTTTTCTAATACGTTCATTAAAGGATGTGTCCAACTTCCATTTGCTTGTATTGATGCTTCCTAAATGATGAAAGACCGCTTTTATCATGAATTGAAATTTTTATTTCAGTAGCCAGTACTGTTCCTCAGATGTAATTTTCCCCATATATGAGAAGTATATCCTCTTCTTTTTTAAGTATTTTTCCTGTATTTTTATTTGTTTCTGTAGAGAATCAGAGTGAGGAAGAAATCAATAGTCCAGTGTATTTCAATAGAAAACTAAATATTGGACTGAATAGTCTGTAGATACTGACATGAATTCATGAAGATGAAAAGTCACTTTCAAAAGTACAGTTCTAAAGACTGCATCCAAACACAGAAATCAACGCAATGAACAAGAAGTTGTAAAATGCGTAAGAGTCAAATATTGTTAGGTGACTTAGGCACTTAAAACCCTACATGTCATTGAAAGTCAGTGGTTTTTAAACTCCTAAATCTCTTTTATATTTGAAATTTGGGCTAACAAATCACACAGAAAGCTCAAAGAATTTCACCTGTTTGCACTGCAGTATCTGTGCAGGAGGACAGCATCTCTTTTGGAGCATATGATTTCTACATAACTGCAGCTATGGTTTTAAGAGTTTTGTGAGAACACTGGGTTTTTTTGTAACGCTTTTGACACTTTTCAGAAAGCTTTAACAACCAAGCCTGAATTAGAATAATTCAGAAGGCAGTCACGCTGCCTTCTCCATCCTGTCCTCCACTCGCACAAGAGGTGCAGAAGACAGGGTCATTAGATAGAATCTAAATGTGTATGTCTGAGGGCAGAACTTTGGCCAAATACCATGTCATCTTTACTTCCATGCATCACCTGTGTCTGCAGATAGGAAATGGAAATTTCCCATGTCTGATTCCAATGCAATTATTTGTTTTTTTAAATGCAAAACAAACCAAAAAAAGACCACAAAAAACCTAACACACCCTTTCTCAGGGGTTTGATAACATTGGGTTTTACATTACCTATTATTTCAACTTGTTAACCTCTGTTTAGGTTCTGATCTTCTTCAAGGTCTTGAACTTCTTCAAGTTTTCATCTTGGAAGGCCAAGCATACCATGAACAGAACTGGAAGAAAACATGCTCAGAAACATCTGTAGTTCTGCATCTGACCATCACTGAGAAAATCCCATAAGGGCAAAAAAGAGAGAAAGAAAATGCTCAATGCACGCTCCATACATAGAGCTGTACCAGTCAAACCCAGTAATTTAGTGCTTCAAATACTCCCATGGGCTAGAATGGCCCACAATTGTAATAATAATAATAATAATAATAATAATAATAATAATAATAATAATAATAATAATAATAAAGCAAATTTGGACTTACAAAATACACCTGGAGCGGCCAACAGTTGCCTTCCTCCTTGTGCTGTAGGGCTGTGGACAGTCACCTTCCTGAAAACATTGCTGAGAGAAGATCCCTGAAGTTTTCTTCTGGTCTTGGAAACCACCCTGAAGTGTGGAGCTCATGCCCAAATCTTGCCTTGCCTGATACTGAAATGCAGCCAGGGCATGCACTCAGAACTTGGACCTAGTAACAGCTCCCAGCATCTGCATTTCAGTTACCATCTCACTTTTCAGGTAGGAATTTTGCCTCATTAGCTCATTCAAATCAAATATTATCAAAATTGATGTGGTTTTTAAAATGTATGTTCTTTTCAGGGCCAGCATTATATCATTATCTGGGATACAATAGAAACTCATCACATGATTGTGCCTCAGGCACGTTTGTGTGGCTCTCATGGGAACAGAACATCTGCAAATCCACACACAGAGACACAGAGGTACACACACACTGCAGGAATGGCTAAAGTGGACTATTGCCTCCAGAGATATTCTGTAGCACTTTTTTCTAATCATTGCATGACCATAACCATTATGCAGTTCTCAGTCTTCCCCAGAAGTGACTACTTTAAATTGAGCAGAAATAACTGAGAAAATCTTAAGCTGACCTTTAACTGTGTAGCCTGCAGGTATGCAGAGAATGAAATATCACAGAGAATCACAGAGAATACAAATTTATACTTGGGAAGAAAACCATTCAGGCTAACTAAAAAAGGCTTATTGTACTTTCATTAAATATGTGCTATCCCTTTTCATGAGATTAAAAAAAAAAGATGAGGAAAAAGATGAAGTCAAAGTGAAAAGGAAGAAGGAAAGAATAAAGCAAAAGGAGTGTTTATTTCAAGAATTCTTTCATATAATCTCATAGTACAGATTAATTTCTTTTATAAGAAAAAGTTTTCAAGGACTGAAACAAGAAATGAATCCTAAAGGAAATGTGTCAAAGATGACTGGGAAAGGATGGTATTCTTGAAATTACATAAACAAAAGGCTTTTCTCTGCTAAATATTCCCCATTTCTTCCCGTTTCTTTCTGCTACATACAATGACTCCTTGTGCATTTATCTCTTGCACCAAAAGACAATTATCTGAAGGAAAGTTTGCTCTTCTGCAGCAAATGATAGGTGCTTCAGTCAGCTGGCAGAGACAAATAAACCGTAGGCAGTGATCCATATTTTTGCTTCATTGCTTTCAGTTCTAACTGCTAATCTCCTCCTTTTCTTTTAAATGGGACTAAATCCAGGTCCCATACAGTGAGTTATTATATTTTATGCAAAACAGAGTAGCTAACTGATACCTGGTGTTATCTAAACAAGGCTCCCTGCAGAGCTCTGTGCTCCTTACTTTTGATTTGCTATGCTGATACATGACCTGTTATATTTTTTTTTGTTTGTTTTCAGACCACATCCAAAAGCGTAGGAGCACCAAGCTTTGTCCACTGAGATGTTACCAGGCAAGTGGAGAGATGGCAACAGGCAGGAGGGGCAGCCTGTGGAGGAGCAACCTGTGGATGAGCATGACCCACCTCACTGTGTGTTATGCAGCAAATCGACTTGTTGATGTAGGTTCAGAATGAAACATGAGTTCACTTCACAATCAGGGAGGGCAGCAGTGTCTGCTGTATCAGAAACCACACTGGTGCCAACAACCTCCAAAGACCTAGGTGAAGCAACCGTGCTTTGGTCCCTTAAGACCCACAGAGTTTAGATTAGGTGCTTACTCTAATTTTACAAACCCTCTTCCATCAATTAGACCAATGCATTTCTTTAAACGTTTACTGCAGCCTGACTTACAATGAAGGATGGATGCTGTATGTACCAGACAGTAAGCTGAAATTTAGGAAGACAGCCCTGTTCTTAATAGTTTCCAGTATGAGAGTGGCAAAATTTATTACCACAGCGAAACCTGCCTGACCTCTGACAGGTAGTTTACATCCCCTTAAAGTCCAACTCAATATTGTGTGGTCCTGTTCCTGCAGGGAACTGTTGAGCACATGTCATCCAGCTACCTGCCCATGCATTTTGTTCCTGCCTCTTATCAGGACTTTTCAGCATATGCTGGGGAATGGTGGAGCTGATGGTCCTCCTTGGAAAGATTCCTCTGAATGATTCTCCTTATATGCTTATAAGGAGGGTGAGGGGGGGATGTTCCTTCCTTCTTCCCCTGTCTCTTCAGCAGAGCTCACCTCAAGTAAAACTGGGAGAGTACCTTAAAGAGTTAGTAAAGAACACAGCAAGTTTAAAAAAAATTATCTTTGAACTTAGGTGCCAGTTTTATTGCCATTCTGAGAAGTAAGTCAGAATAATTAACAATTACGTAATAAGAATATATTCAAATTAATATTTTTTTTTTTTTTAATTTCAGCAGAGATTGCCCTGCAATCTCTGAATGGAATGTCAGAGTATATTTATTTTCTGTGTGGTATTATGAGTACAGATTTTGCATATATTTCCTGTCTGAAAAGTGTTGTGTCTTTTAGTAAATAGTATTTTATACCTTTCCTAAATGGTGAATACATTTGTACCAAAACCACTGCAAATTAGGAAATTAAGTTCAAGTCCAGATAAAAACATTGGCTAAGGAAAGCTTGTGGTCAAAATCATCCCTGCCCTAAACACTGGTCCCTCGAAGTGGCGTCCCAGGTCCTCCCTCCTCCAACACAGGAGCCTGGCCTATAGACATGCAAAGCGTGTCTTCTGTAAGATAAAAACTCTAAATAAGCTGGCACCAGTGAATTGCCATAGCAGAGACCAACCCACCTGCACTTTACCCATCTCGACTAGTTACTCCAGACATTTTTTTAACCAGTTTGTCACCATTTTCCTTTTGCATGAAGATGCTTTAGCTGGAACAGTATCTTTGCTCAGCCCAAAGAGAGCACTGAGGGTGAGTTTCTTGTATTGGGAGAAATATACAGTTGTGATCCTTGTGAAACCTTTTTGTGAAGTTTCTGGACATTGTAGTTTGCACAGAGTGCCAGAGTCTAGCCACCAGTCTCTAGTCTCTGTTTGGACTGCCAGACTGGCATATCAACCAGACAGCAGATTTAACTTTCACTCTGAATGACTGTTTAAACAGTTTTCTAAAAAAAGTCACCATGATCTAGACAGTGCTTCAAGTTAGATGTGAAAGTAAGACCAATTAGGGAAAGTTCAGGCTTGGTTTTCTGTCGTGCACATGAAAGGTGTTATAATGATCGCACCGTGGGAATTTCAGAAGCTGGAAGATGATCCCATACAAGCACAACTTGGATCAGATACTTTACCTATGTTCTTGAAGACATAAAGCATTTTTCAGCACTATGTGACCTCTACTGGAAAATCTCACCTGCTGCCTCTGCATGAATACTACCAATACATAAATTATAACTTTGGTAGAGTTATTTGAGTAATATTTTATATTATGCCAATTACCAGTGTTGAGCTAATTCCAAAGATTCTTAGTCTGTATCACATGTTATATCTGTGGTCTCCTCCCAAGTAACATGCTTCATCATGTTTTGTGTCCAAGTCATGCTGGCAATTCTGAACCATTTGTAAAAGTATGAATGTTTCTGTCAATGTATCTAAGCAGAAGAAGCCAGCCATTTCCAAGCTTGCAGAACAGCCTTTAGTGGTTGTTCTCTAGATCATTTCTTACAGGTTTAAAATAGGTCTCTAACCTTTGCGTATTGGCAGAAAGGTCTTTAAAGGCACAAAATGTAACCATGTCTGTGATAGCTACAGCAACACAACTTCAGCAGTTTCAGACTAGCAGGCAGTTTCCATGATATATGGAGAAAGGTAGCATCCCTTACACTACTGAAAGATCACTGCTGTTGTTTTGTAACTACGGTTTTACAGAACTTCACAGGTGTGGAAGAATCAATGACATGGTTCAATTTAAAGCCATACGTAGTATTTGTAGAAAGAAATGTTCACCAAGGCCAAGTTCTTTTGGGGTCATTAAGTTCATTTATTCCATTTTACTTATTCAAGTTTACTTACAGTGACTATGAAATACATCAAATCAGATATGTCTAACCAGGTGGACTTGAATGTACACCAAAAACATCCAGTACAATGATTCAAACAGAACAGAATAGCTAGCATTCAAATAGAATGCTACCATGAACAGGAAAATACTTCCCCTTTAAGAGAAAAGTTTAGATTGGAAGCATTCCCATGGGGAATAACAACTAGTGAGGACTGATTTGTAAAATCTTTATATTATGTTGTAAAAATATTCTTATAAATTCAAGACATTTTTCTGGAGTTATTCTTGCTATTCAAAATTAAAAAAAAAAAATTAAACACGGTTAAAAATCAGTAAAGACTAACAGTGGAAATGCAAGAAAATAGTCAATCTGCTAATATAGGTCTATGGGACTGTTAGAATTCACCGTGTGCCTCAAATTACCATCATAGGCATATATGTGAGGAATTAAAGTAACACATCTGATATGAAATGTTTAATATGGTGATACAGACACTGCAAGCTGATGTGTTTCAAAATTGACTTATTTGTATGACATTGAAGGTTAACAACAGGAAATGTTATCTGATTAAGTTCCCATGACTACAGCTTAGTCTTGATATGGATGTGTGCATTTGGCACGTCATTTAATGATGCGACCACTGAAACAAGCAGACAGGGGCTACGACACAAAAAGTTCATGGCTGTCAATCTCGGTTCTGTGAGTGGCTGCCTCCTCTGCAGAAAAGCCACATCATGGCTATTACACTTCCTTTCCAAACAAAGAAGCAGTGCCAGCTGAATAATGAAAAACTCACAAGATCCAAGAAACCCTTTCTTTGCAGCAAGGAGCCTTGAATAAAACAGCTGACTTGTTAAGGAGGCTTGATTAGACTATTAGGGCAGCTGGCCCTAGCGTGAGCTCAAGGAGGTTGCAAGTCAGACAAGCTCGTTCAGAAAAGTGATTATAGAAGAGGTGCTGCAGGGAGTTAGAAATGCTGCAGCTCTCAGGATTTAGCACAGGGCAACAAGCTTTATGCATGCTTGTTTTTTCTCATTTAGGTTGTCCACTTAGCCCAGAGACAGTTAGAATTATATGCCATGAGTTTATAAAGATAGATACAAAGATAGATGTGTTGAGCAAAGGGATGGTATTCTTAGGGGGCACCTCAGGTACACAAGTCCCCCAAAAGGTATGATTTTGGCATTGCTGTTTGATTCTGAGGTTTTAATTCTGGTCACGCCATACAAGCCACGTGTTGGCTAGAGCACGACCTTTGTCTTTTAGACTTTTGATGCAAAGTAGCATTGATCATTTTCTGATGAGGTGAAGAAAAAGGATACAGAACCTTAGGGGATGAAGAGTATAAAAGTCTACTCTCAAAATGAAAGGAGTGAACCACATGATTATTGTTGTTGTTGTATATATAGACATAGGACCATAGGGTAATCATTTAAAAAAAACAGAAAGGCCTTTTTTTAAATGGCCTTAAAGATGATTAAGAAACCACAGTGAAAGTGGATGGTCTTATTTCCTGGAATGAGATATCAGCTGGGACCTCTTAACATATTGAAAGTAGGTTTTACAAGAAGGAACTGCAATAGTAAAGGAGGAAAAGACTAAGGCATTTATTAGGAGTCACAGTGAAGGTAAAAAAGAATTTGGCAATGAGACAGCAGTAGACAGACTTCTAGATAAAGGCCCTGATTCCCCATGTTAGTCTTCCACTAATGACCTTCATAAGCTTCAATGACACTATTTTTGTTTTACATCCATTCAAGCATCAACAGGTACAGATGTGTAGAGTTGTGGTACAGAAAAGAGAATCTTAGGTGAGAAACACTGACGTGGTTTCTGACCAGAGGGTAGTATTGCACTAAAATAAGCTCTCTCTGCTAAGATACTGTGGATTAAGGACTTTGGATTTGATGCCATCTAAATTTCTACCTGTTAAAAATTTACTAATTTGATGTGGTTAGTTCTTTCCAAAACCAACTGCTTCTATAAATTAGAATGACTAGTTGCAATATCTTTTGATGAGAACAAAAGAACTTAATAATTACCTGAATGTTACATTCTTGGCTCTGTTTTTACTTGTCTACCTGCTATCTTTTACAAAGGTAAACCTACTAAGTGACTTAGTTGTAAAAGATGGCATATGATTTGGGTTTGAACAACTTTACTCTGGGGAGCCACTACCTCTGCATATATCGATGAAACAAATGAGGTCATTGACAATATCACTGTTACTAAAAAACTCATTTCTTTAATATCAGCTGTGAAGTTCACTGAGCCAGCTCAGTGATGCTGCATGAACAGCACACATCATGGTTTAGCAAACCTATAGACAGCACTTTTCACTATAATTAATATGATTGTCAAGTAAACATTCCAATTCTGATTCTGGCTTACTGGCAGCATATGTAATCAGGGGGTTTGCTGGGCTGGTGTAAACAGAGTCCTCTGAATGTAAATGATGTGGTCACACTATTAAGATTTCTGCATGATGTTTTGGATGCCTTGAGCAATATCCAGCTCCAGTGGCAGCTCTAGCAATTTTTAGATTCAGGGTAAACCTGCAGGCCTGAAGTGCAGGTGGAGACTGTTCCCTGCATGTGTGCTGCCCATGTTTTAGCTCAAAACCCCAAAGTCAGCCTGAACTAAGACTTAGGAAGACTTTACAGAGCATTGTGAAGTTCAGTTGGGGATGGACCTTGGCATCCCTCACATAAGACCTGCCCTTGAGTTTAACTTAAACTAGAATTAATAGAAAAAGAATGGTATGGGACACATACCCCCAGCAGGGTTCCCCAGTGGAATAATTTGCTTAGACTTTTTGACTCCTTCAGAAAGTGGGCTGCAGTAAAAGAAGTTTGCATGACTTTTTTCCAAGTTAGGGTCAAGTGCAGTTTTTGTAACTCAGCATGCTTTAAGATGAGAAATCCTAGCAATTGAATAAATAAAGGTCAACAGTCCAAACTAGATTAAAACTTGGGGATATATGAATCTTTAATGATTTCATTCTCTGAAAGTTCAACTTCAAAGTGCTCCTTCAAATGCTTTTCTGAAAAAGATGATAGATGAAAGTCCAAGAACTTCTTAGCATTTGTCATAAGCTGCAGTTCTTAATGAAATATTGTACTATTGCAGACTCCAAAAGCACCACAGAGTCACGAGGAATATGGGATGTAACACAGGAGCTCAAGACACAAGATGTATTGCAGCCCAGGCATCCTTGAGAGGCTTTCTGAAGGATACCATTTTTTTAATGTGTCTTCTGTGTATTATGCATTTTTCAGCCATTGAGTCAGGGCTTCTTTCTCCTGTACTCCATACTCAGGCTCCATATGTTTATCTGTGCCCATTTTGATGTCTGGAATGAATGGCATTCTAGTTCTATGACTCTAGTTTATTTTAAATGAAATATATTTCTTATGTATCAGTTCCACCTGGCACAGATAAAATATATCTAATATCCAAGTCAACATGCCTGCTGGCTGTGATGATATTTTTCAACAATTTTTGGTTTTATTAAAGATCCAGCCTACTGGGCTACTATATTTACTGTTAGTGTAGCATGACTGACACAAAAATAGGAAACTGACTGTCCAAAGCCAGCAGTGCTTTTTGAAACCTCTGGCTGGGTCTGCAGGGCAAGAGAGATTTTAAATGGATAATAACATTAAGCATGTAACAGAAAATGCTCATAAACTTGTGTACTTCGAATGAGATAAATGAATCAAATAAAGTTATTTTAATACATGTTTCTTCAGAAAGTGAAAATTTGCTGGTGGCTTACCACACTAGAACAGATTTGTAATAGGATACATATATCAACAACGTTCCAAGTATAAAGGCGAGGTGTCAGTGAGGTGAATGGAGCATTTTATCCAAATGCCAAATGTCAGATTACTGAAAAAAGCATTTTGAGCTGAAATGAAACTCAGTAAATGAACTCATGTGGACAGCTTGAAAGGTATAAATATTACCTAAAGTACAGCTCCAGAAATCTGAATATTCATTGCCACATGGGACCACGGTGCTTGTGACAGGAAAAGTTGCAATGATTTATGATGATGATCTAATTACATTTGAAATAATTCATATCAAAGAAGTCAAAGAAGGAAAAGAGAATCCAAGGGAAACTTAGAAGAGTATGATCTTAAGGGTCAGCTTGACATGTTGCCCTCCAAATTAAGATAAAGAAAGCTTATTTTGTATAAGCTGAATTTTGTAGCCATAAAAAAGTACTCAGGTACAGTCACTGTAAAACACAAATTGTCGGTTGCCATTAACCATGATGGACAATCACTATTAATAATTGTCTAGAAAATGGTTAACATCAGGAACAGTGAAAGAGTGGAATATGTGTCTGTGCACTAGAGGAAATACAGACACGCTCACAGAGAGGAAATCGGAATGAAGTATACTTCATACTTGCCCTGGTTTCAGCTGGGAAATAGTTAATTTCTCTTTCCGGTGATTGCTGTGAGAGGAATGTCAGTAATACCTATTGGTTTTAGTTGTTGCTAAGTTATGTTTACATTATTCAAGGACTTTTTTTCCTCCTTCTCCCTTGTGGGAGGAGAGGAGGGGTGAGCGAGTGGCTGCATGGTGGGGTTTAAACTGTGGCATTAACTCATAATTTCATTACAGTTATTTTTTTCTTCTTTTTTTTGTTTGTTTTGGGGTTTTTTTTTCTTTGTGGTTTGTTGGGGTTTTTTGTTGTTTTTTTTCCTGTTACCTTGGTGTTTAAAATAAATAATATAGGGGGGAAAAAAAGTGTCTGAAAAGAATGTATAAAGTGTTCATTGGCAGTAGTTTATTATGTAAAATACTTGTTGTGAAGCTAGTTTTCTCTGAGAATCACTTTTTTTTTTCCCAAGTGATCACTGTAGACTTACATTCTTGGGCATAGAATTAAGTCACCACTACTGGTGACAGCAAATAAACTCTTAATATTCTCAGAAACATGACAAAATAACAAAGAAAATTCACTATTTCTTTCTAATACCTGCACAAGATTATTTTATTTTTTTTTAGAAGAGATCTTGTGGACCAGCTTAAAGTTGGTCAGCCCATGATAACCATACTTCCCTCACTCATTCATTTCCAGAATTCCGAGTCAATCCCACTATCATAATTTCAGGTCAATTTATTATAATAATAATAATAACAATAATAATAATATCAGTAGTAAAACAACGAAAACCTATAGTGAGACATAAACAAGAACATTTGCATACCAATTTCATAGAAAGCAGGCGCAGAACAAATTCACAGAATCACAGAATCATAGAATTTTCAGAGTTGGAGGGTACCTCTAGAGATCATCTAGTCCAACTCCCCTGCTAAAGCAGGATTGCCCAGAGCACATTACTCAGGAC
Organism: Charadrius vociferus; assembly: GCF_000708025.1. NCBI lineage: Eukaryota > Metazoa > Chordata > Aves > Charadriiformes > Charadriidae > Charadrius > Charadrius vociferus. Next base: position 1,845,753 of record NW_009647211.1, read on the forward strand.
TGCATCCAGGCAGGTTTTGAAAATCTCCAGAGAAGGGGACTCCACACCCTCCCTGGGCAGCCTGTGCCACTGCTCTGTCACCCGAACTGTAAAGAAGTTTTTTCGCGTGTTGGAACGGAACTTCCTATGTTCCAACTTGCACCCATTGCCCCTTGTCCTGTCACTGGGAACCACCGAGAAGAGTCTGGCTCCATCCTCCTTCAACCCACCCTTTAGATATTTGTAAGCAATAATAAGGTCTCCCCTCAGCCTTCTCTTCTCCAGGCTAAAGAGTCCCAGCTCTCTCAGCCTTTCCTCATAAGGGAGATGCTCCAATCCCTCAATCATCTTGGTTGCCCTTTGCTGGACTCTCTCCAGCAGTTCCCTGTCCCTCTTGAACTGGAGAGCCCAAAACTGGACACAGTATCCCAGCTGTGGCCTCACTAGTGCAGAGTAGAGGGGGAAGAATTGTTTGGGTTAGAATTTAGCTGTGTTCAAAGAGGCTAGTTTTATGAGGATTCCTATGACTCCAACATTACAAATTAAAGAAAAATACTGAAATACTAAAGTCACCATCTTCCCAAACTGGCAAAAGTGATTTTCATTTGAAAAAGGAAATATTTGAGACTTCATCTGCACGAGGTGTTTTCCAATCCATAATTAAGGAGTCCCTATGCAAAATCATCATCATCAATACACCGAATACGTCTCTGGAGCCAACTGTGATGGTTAATGACAAAGATAAATCAAGCAAAAGGAAATATATTGAAAAGAAACCACCAACAAGAAATGCCTAATCCAATATTCATAAGATTTAGGAGACATGCGTTGAGTATAACAGGGTCATATATTGTAAAGAAGTAGGGATAGCGTACATAGTAAGGCATACCATGAAATTTCACCTAACAGAAAATGCTTGGGTTAGCCATGTCAAATGGATGTGTGTACAGTTTAAGGACAAAATTTACAAAATTGCACTGAGAACAAGAGAGATTGCTGAGTTAAAAGCATCCCTTTGTGTGCAGTCCCAGCATGACTACTGTTCTGACTGATGAGTATCTGAAGTCTAACCCTCTTCTGTTTGTCTTTAATTAGATACAGGCATAACATCGGCAACAGTGGGGGGAAGAATTGAAGAGGCATGAGAAACACTGATATTTCTGTTCGTGTCTTACCCTCGCATGAGCAGGCGTAGCTCAATGGAAGCATACCCGCATGCACACACATTATAAGGTTTTCTGTAATTCCCAGCAACTATTAAAATGAAATTGACAATAACCAATAATTGAGTTTCCATACTACATTCCTGTGGACTCCTCCATCAGTTATATCAACCACAAGCTAGCAAAATTGGTTTAAAATCATCTGAAGTTATTTGCTCAATGGCTGTATTACCTACACAATGAATCCTGTGAATATTTGACCAGCTCTAATTTTATCGGTAATGCATATACTGTGTTTAAGACTACCAAAAAATTTTATCTCTTTTCACCTATGAAACGTGTTATTTACATTAACTGGAAATCAAAATATACCCGAATTAGAAAGAAAAAAAAAACACATCTAAATTCATACGGTCTCAAAACTGGATTCCCTGCAGCTTCAGACAATATCTTTGTGAGAATAACCATACAAATATACAATAACTCTAAAAATAATTCTTTGTAGATACTCCAGTGTTCTTTCTTGATCAGACTTTGCTGATCCATGGCTACTTTTTCGTATTTCCATTTCAGTGAGATATAAAGCAATTCAAGATGTTAGAAGGTTTAACAGAAAATGTTTATGGTAGCATGTCTAGCTCCACCCACAGAGTTCTATCCACAGACAGTTTTGAAAGAAGTTATCAAATTTTGGTCAAATGATGTGTTACATAGGCTATAACCATTTTCTCTGTTTCAGGATCCATTCCATTTGATTCTGTTTATATGTCTTTGCTTTTATACAATGTCCTTTATGCTGACACTGTGTGACTTGAGGTTACCTTATGCATCTATTCAGTTTATTTAACAAATACCAAATAACAATTACAAGGGTAAATTCTCCATCTAACTTAAAAAATTCAAACTTTCTTCCAATTGCTAAGCAAAAATATGTGACCTGCTTCCTCATTAGTATATTTTATGAAGCTTCTGATGTATTACACGTGTTTTTGGAAACCTACCCATAATGTAATTTACCAATAGATTACTTGAGAAAGTGTATGAGACAGCAGGAAAGTGGGCACACCTAAACTCACTTCCTTACCTTTTTAAGTCCATTGGTCATTATGATGATGTTTTTATTAAACTGCTATCAAAGATTAATTTTCCATAAAAAGCAGTTGTTTTCATTTTTCTTAATTGGAAAAGTGATGCTCATGCTAACCCAGACAAACTGAAGGAGAGAGCAACCCTCAGTTTGTGTATCTGAAGCATTAAGCACATTCTTCATTCAGGCATCACAGACTAAGCGAATTCTTGTGAACAAGCTGAAATTTTAAAAATATTGACTAACTAGCCAAAACTCAGAGGGTGACAGTAGCAGCATTCAGATTCCAGACTCACTGGAAATTCAGTATTATTTAGTATACATATTAAACAGCGGATATATCAATAATACAGGTGTACCATGTAACCTGCTGGTTTTCTATTACAAATGAACCTGTGTTACAGATTTCTGTAATTTATGCACAGTTTTAGCCATTCTGTTAAAGATACTGTCTGTTGCATTAGATGTTCATCATGGGTTCATACACAATACATAGTAAATCCATTTTCGTAGAAACCTTCCTTCACAGAAAAAGAAGAATTTCAGAAGGAAGACATGGTGATGCCGCTACCATGGTGATGCCATTCTCATGCAGTTTCTTCTTCTACCTTCTTCTCTCTAAACTAAAAGCTATTGTTTTACTAGTTAATTTAGTTACCTGTAGGATGTATCAGAAGATGCCAGTGCAAAGCATGAATTCCACTCCTGGTGGCTAGGAGATACTAGAAGGGCAGAAGGATCTTTGTAGGGCAGAAGGATTTTTAAAGGGTAGAAGGATTTCTGAAGACATAAGGCAGATATATCTGACTCCATGACTCTATAGTTTGATTAAAGAGCATAAGTATAAATACCAAATCCTCTGTGGTTTGAAACACTGTGAGCTCAAGCTGCTAAAATTATGGCTGAATATAAGACAAGGATCTGCAAATCCTGCAAATTGTTTCCCTCAACCTCTTCTGGCGAGAAGCCAGTGTTAATTCAGAGTCTGAGGTAAATCTCTAAAACTGCTCTTGCTCTTTCTAGGAGGTACTGAATGAATTTGCAGCTCCAGAACTACCCGCAGAAACATCTCCCAAAACAGATGCTATCTGGTACAGTTAATAGTGTTTAACTGAGAACCACTTCACTGGCCAGTTATATGAATTGTTCTTGTGGGACGAGAATAAGAGAAACATGACCTTATAGCAGCCTTCCAGTACCTAAAGGCGGCCTACAGGAGAGCTGGAAAAGGATTTTTTACAGGGGCATGTAGTGATAGGATGGGGGCAATGGCTTTAAACTGGAAGAGGGCAGGTTTAGGTTAAATATTAGGAAGAAATTTTTTAGTGTGAGGGTGGTGAGACACTGGAACAGGTTGCCCAGAGAAGCTGTGGAAGCTCCATCCCTGGAGGTGTTCGAGGCCAGGCTGGATGGAGCTTTGAGTGACCTGGTCTAGTGGGAGGTGCCCTTGCCCATGTCAGAGGGGTTGGAACTCGATGATCTTCAAGGTCCCTTCCAACCTAAACCATTCTATGACGCTATGTATTTTTCCCTCAGGTTATGGTGACTACTGTGCAAGCTGTAGCTTTGAACGGATGCATTAGATAATATATATCCCTGGTACTAGGACTTTTGCTTTTCAAAGTGCATCAGAATCCTCCCTTTTATTGAAGAAACAGCTTGATGGGATCCACATCCTGCTATCGCCATATATTCCTTTACTTTTATAAAGGAATCACCTACTCAAACAAACCAAACATTGGCTTTTTATGGCTTCCAGATAGCTTTTCTTGCCTGAAACATTACCTTACCTGGACATATTACTTTGTGGTATCAGCACCAAATAAAGAAAAAAGAACAATTTACGGTTACTCAGCACAGAGTAGGGCAGAAGAGTGAAAAATCAACAAACACTGGATACATTATAGCTACTTTTAAGTATTGCTTATCTCTCCCTTGCGGCTTCATACATGTAACAGGTTTCATGTTGGGTCAACTAATCACTTCCAAACTCTATTCTCAGACGTAACTGAAAAATGGAGTGTATTTTCAGGTATCGGACCACAAAGAAAAATATATACTGTGTGTAAGTGATGCTAAGAGGTTTTTGATGGCTAACTTTCGTTTTGAGCCATCCTTCTTTCACTACAAATAAATAATCTGTGTTCCCTTTAATTCTGCAGAAATAAGGCAGCAAGAGCTTTTTAATCAGTATCTGGCCTATTCCAGACCTGCAGCTCCTCTGGGTTCCACCACCACTGGCCCTGAGGCATA